>NC_138376.1:91059296-91085527 GCF_054177405.1 Leptonychotes weddellii | reverse complement strand
CCCATCCCTCCCACCCCACCCCCCACTCCAACAACACTCAGTTTGTTTCCTGCGATTAAGAATTCCTCATACCTATGATATTATTTTTAATTGTAAGTTATTTCATGTTAGATTTCAGAGTAGGATTTATTTAATAAATACTGATTAATATAGACAGGTAAAGGTATCCTTTGCTGACCACGAGTATGTTTTAATCTCCTTTTTCTCTAGCCTTTTTTTTTTATGCCCCTTCAATCTGTTTTTTTTTTTTTTTATTTCAGTCTTAGAATTTTAAATCTGCTTGCCGTTGGTGGTGAGGAAAATAGGAAAAGTTAAAATCAAGATACCTGCATTTCCCAAGCCTTGTCAATGTTTCTAAAATTTATTGAAATCAAATAAACAGTAATTTTATAAATAGGAAAGAGTTCTATTCCAAGATAGAGCATAGTGTGATGAACCAAAATACAGAGGTTTAAAAACAGTTGACCTTGGGGGAAATGCTGTTCATCTATTTCTTTCTTAATGCTTCTTTAATGTAGTTACATTAGAATCTGCCTGTAAATCTGGGATTCAGTGTAATTGCTTCTGTGGTTGTAGTTCTCCACCCACCTGTGATCTGGAGAATTACACCCCAGCTTTTCATAAGGTAAAGGCATTAGAATGTAGGCATTTAGAAGGGACTTCTTTGGGGACTAGAAGTTTAACAAGCTGTAATACCTGGTTTGAGTTAACTGACTGTAGATTACTCATTAGGAAAACTAATCTGGATGTATGTGTTCTTGATAAGTAAAAGCTTTGACCTAAATCCCCTCCTTTGGCTTTAATGTGGTAATAGAGGTTTAGGATTTTACAGCCAAATATGCCACAGGTAATCAAGTATTCGTTTTAGCTGTCTTAATGTAGCTGTCTTTTTCTTTCATATTTTTTACCCATGCTATTAATCATCTTCCGTCCTTTTGTGTCTTCTCTCACAGAGAGGTGGAGCTAATGACACAAAGGTGGATAGCAGAAGAGTAGCAGAAGTGGGACTGTATGTGGGACTAGTCACCTTAATGATCACGAAGTGACTGTGCTTATCAGCAGGGACTAAGAGCACTCTCGCTTTCCTGGAAGCTTGAGAAGTGAACTCCAGACATTAACACTGGTGCACAGACAGATCACCTTTTTCCTGACCTGTGGGACACTTGCTGCTAGCTTCAGAATTCGTAAGGGAGGAAACTGTCTAGTTACATGATTGGTTAGCATATATGTGGGCCTTTGGCTGTCAGCAGAATTGCTGGAAGACTGTCTCAGGAAGGAATGCCTTTGATTGATTTGAAATCTCAGGCATCACCATAGAGTTGTTAGGGCTGTCCAAAGCACTGGGGGATTTTTGCAGACAGCACTTTCAAGAGCTGATCTGAAGGTGGTAAACTAAACTGGCAGGGAGGGATGGCTCTTCCTCCATCTCTAGGTGAGATCACCACTCCCGTACTGCACTCTGGAGTACCCTGTCTTCGCAAACCCCAGGGGCGCAGAGCACATTAGTGGTCATAAAAGAGAAGGTCTGTATAATAATGAATCCTAGAGTTTTCCTTCATTATATAAGAAAACCCCAGTTAGATATTTCTTTCTTAAACAGAATTTTGCCTGAATATTTAAAACAACTTATTTATTCTTTAATTGACTCTTAAAACTTTAGCTATTAATTTGCTGAAGAACAACAACAATAATACCTGATAATTTTCTTCTCCAGGTTTAAAATAGAGGGAGCAGTTAAGACCACACATTTAATAAAAAATACTGCTTTTTAGTTATACTCTATAATATGCTTCCTTCTTTCTCCCAGTAGAATGCATGTTATTCTTGTTCTGAGAATAGTCTTTTTCAGTGATTTTCTGTGTAACTTGATCTATATATAATTAAAACAACCAGTAACTAGATTTTTACAGTCTCATCTTTGCATAGATTTTTGTCTTTTATCTGTAATTTTAATTCTAGAGTGGTGAAAAATATGAAAGTAATTACAGCTTACCATTGTTAAGGGTTTGTTTCTTGTTAGGTACCGGCTAGGCACTTTACATATTTAAACTCACTTCATTCTCAGAACAACCCTGTGAATTCGGTATTATTTTCCTCATTTACATATAGGAAATTGAGGCCAAGAAGGGTCATGCGAATTGCCTGGGGTTCCAGAGGTCCTGGGTGCTTCACCTGTAATTTTGACATTGAGTCTGTCTGACACACATCCTCCTCCCACGATTGCATTCACTCCTGGCGAACGCACCCACCTCCCCTTGCCTTGGCACCCTTGAGGATCTTACCCATTTTGTCTAAAGAACTGGCAGTCACAAAGTCACTCCTTTGCCTGAGAAGGTGAGGGGGGAACAGGAGCTTAAGGGTTGACGATATTCCGTCTCAGCTTGTGGCAAACAACATGCTGGCGTTTTGTTTTCATTTATTTTCATTTTGGTTTTTAGTTCTTTAGTTGTTGTTTTGGTTTGTTTTTACACTTATTCTGAAAGTAAAACCCATGATCAGTTTGTTTGGAAAAGCTTCTCTTAATAATATTGTGTTCAACGTGAAGCACATGTTTATTAGTATGTATTAATGTATGTGTATATACCTTAATGACATGTTTATACATAATATATACATGATTCTGCATGTGTATATAATTATCTAAAATAATACTTGGAGCATTAATGAAAATAATTGGAAGTTCTGGTAAGTTGTTTAAGTCAAGATGGAGAGAAAGAGGACAGTCTGAAAGAAAGTCTAAATATGCTTCCTTTTTACCTCCTAGTCTTGGGGCAACTATGACTTCTAAATTTTAGAATAAATAATCTTGCAATTATTTAATTTTTAAGGGAGACATTTCATAAAGTATGACCATTTTAACACAAGTGAAATATTAATTTTAAATTCATAATGTGGTATATTACCAAAAAAGATTTGTGAGTCAAAGTAAGCATTGTTACTGACTTGGCACTCAGATTTTGTGTAGAAGTAACAACAAAGCATGTTTACTTGGTCCTAAGTGATGGTAACACTGGACAAATAATATCAAATTTGCATTTTTGGATAAGACTGGAGTCGGGCACATGTTAAGCTTTGTAGTAATCCTGGTGAGAGGTGATGATGGCTTACTTAACATAGGGATGGTGGGAAAGCAAAAGTGGGCAGATCCTTGACATATTTAAAAGACAACGTTTACAGAACTTTGAACATTTATAGGGAGGTGGAAGGAGGAAGTAGAGTCAAAGACGGTGCTTGGGTTCCTGGTTTTTGTACTGGGGGTCATGGGGGGCACCCAGGGAAAGGAGAAGAGGGGAGAGGTGAGATGGATTTGGTTTGGGGTGTTTTGCATTAAATGAGAAAGATGTCCAAGTGTGGAAGGTCTCTCGCAGGCCGTTGGAAGTACACAGTAAGACAGGACTGAACTAGAGATACTATTCTTTAAGACCGTTAGGCCTCGGTAGTAGATGAGCTCCCTTGGGGATAGAGTGTCCTATTAACAAGAGTCCAGGACCTAAAGCCTGAGGAACATCAACATGTAAGGGATTCACAGAGGACGAGACAACAGGCAAGGACATCAGAAGCACAGAAAGAACAAACTAGCAGAGTGCGGCACCCTGGGAGTATTTTTGGATATTTAGCATTTTAAGCTGTGAGTCTCAGCAGTGTCAAATGATGCTGAGAAACAAGATAAGGACTAAGAATTGGTCTTCGGATTTGGTAACAAGCCGGCAGAAATCGAGCCCCTGCTGGAGCAGGTTCAGTGGCATGTTTGGAGTGGAATCCATACTGCAGGCGAGGTAGGGAAGTACAGAGACTATTCTTTCAAGAAGACCACAGTGGTTGGGACTGGAGGAGGGGGTGGTAGCTGCAGGATGACTGGGGGCAACAAGAAGGTTGACTAGAGAAACAGGCGGCTTGCTGGCACACAGTGGGGGCTGCAGCCATGGATTTGTGATGGCCCCATCTGCTCACTCGTTTGATCTTCTTTAGCAGGATTCAGCCACTCCGACATATTTGAAGAAGGCAGACAAGTAGATTGACCTAGTCTTGGGGTTTTCCCAAGTGTTTGGAACAGAGAAAAGACACATGGTCCCAAGTGCTTTTTTTTGAGAATTTGATGCAAGGATCATTTGTTTGTAAGAATATAAATCCACTCAATTTAGGTTAAAATAAGTGGGGAGAGATATTTATTGTAAAGATAAGAGAGGGTATCTCATGGATCCAAGTCAAGAAATGCAGCAAGACATCACAGGGCCTAGAACAAGGAATCTGGAAGCCACTGGAACTAAGACTGCTATTCCTCCAGTTTCTTATCCTAGGCTACTTATCTTTTGTCTCTAGATATATCTGCCTTATTCTTTCTTCTACAAACAAGCTCTCTATGGCTCAGTCCTTCAGCTTACATGCCCAATGAGTTCAAGTACTAATATTCCAAAAAGAGTCTCAGAGACTCAATTCCAAATTCCCAGAATGGAGAATCTGACCCAGCTGTAGTTAGGTGTCTAATCAGCTGTGGCCAAGGGGTGGAGTATTGATTTTTAGTACCAATATAGCCATGGCACGGAGCCTCCTGAGTGTTGGAGAAGACAGGGTTGCCTGGCTACACAGAGGTCTCCCTCCATCTCTGCTGCATCCAGCTGCATTTATCTTATTGGAAGTGTCTTTGTCATAGGACTACTTGTTAGAGGCAGATTGTCTGGGGTTCCGCTCTATATTCACTACAGAAAATTCTGTGTCCTTGAAATGACAATTCACCAGCATTTTCACGTTGTTCAATTAACTGTGATACAAACATACCTGCGAAATACTAGTTCATTAATCAAATGTACATACCCAGAGATGCTCTTTAGTTAACAGCCTCTCATAGTGCTACTTCATAATGGGATAAAGCCCAAACACTTTAACTTTAATGGTGACCGATTAAAACACACAAACACACACACCAGAATTTGATTCCATGTTTCAAAAGAAAAAAAAAAATCGCATCTTAGCATTCATCTTTGGAAATCTTACCTGTCCATCCAGACCCAACTTAAATCTTACTAGTTCCACAAATTCTTACCTGTTTCCCTTCAGCAGAAAATCATTTGTCTTTCTGTGCTTTTATGCCTTGCATTGTTTAATCCTCTATACTTATTACATTTTTACTGTTGAAGGCAATGTATTCAAAAGCAAAGAGATGAAAGAGCGTATGGCTCTGTCACTTATTAACAGTCCAACCCTGTTAAGTACACAATGCCTTTGAGCCTTTCTCATCTGTGAATGGCTTTCCTGGCTGTGGTGAGGAGCCAGTGAGTAAACGGATGTAAAACCGTTTGCTTCCAGGATGACGCAGATCTTAATTATTGAAAGAAATAGTTTGGGGGTTGAAAGACCGGGTTTCTAAACCCTTGTGGGCCACTTGGTAAATTCATGGTGTGGCAGTGGGTGAGTGACTGTTCTTCCTTGTTCAAGCATGTTGTGTGCTGTGTCAGTTTTCTACAGGTGTTCTAACAAATTATCACAAACGTAGAGGCTTAAAACAATATAATTAATGTCTCACCATTCTGTGGGTCAGAGTGAGTGGGCTTGTTTGGCTTCTCTGCATTGGGTCTCATAAGGCCAAAACGAAGGCGGCCTGGGCCCCTTACCTGGACGTTCTGGAGGAGAATCCACTCAGAGGCTCATTCAGGTTGTTGGTAAAATTGAGTTCCTTGCAACTGCAGGGCCTAGGTCCCAATTTCCTTGCTGGCTGTGAGCGAGGAGCCTCTCAGCGCCTCAAGGCTGCCTGCATTCCTGTTCCCGTTGCCCCTCCATTTTCAAACTGACGTCACCTTGAGTGCCACTCAGCCAAATCTCTGACTTTCCCTTCTGCATCTCTTCTGCCTCCAGCTAAAGAACATTCTCTGCTTTCAAGGCCTCAGTTGGGCTCCACCTAGAGAATCTAGGCTTATCTCTGTGTTTTAAGGTTAATTATCCTTAGATAATTAGATGTAACTTTCATTACATTTGTGAACTCTCTTTTTGCATTTTAAAATTACATTTCACACGTCCAGAGATTAGGAAGTGGACATCTTTGGGGGGCGGGGTTCTACTTACTATCTATGGATACTATGCATGATGCAGTCTGTGAAGCCCAGCGAAGCGCATAAACTCGGGCTCCTCAACGGCCATTGGCAAATTGTGTGGCCTGTTGCTGTGGTTTGTGATCAGTCAGGCTGTAACCCAGTCAGGCAGTGTTTTGTGCTTCAGGTTACGGGTAGGGGTAACCCAAAGCAGAAGAAGCCAGGTTTTACAGTAGTTTCTTTGTATAACTGATTCTAATTGCTATGCACAGGTAAACAGGGAAGAGAAACCAAAGATATATCCACATGTAAAGAGTAGGGATAAATAAGAATATTCTATTCATTATTCTTAGAACTTTTTGAGGCCTAAGTACCTTTGATAAAGTATCTTATTTTAATCTCATTATTATTCCTGTTTTACAAATGACTCTTCTGAACTCACTAGGGGTATATAAGATGGCCAGTGTCATAAGACTACTAAAAATCTTGAATGAAAAATAATTCTGATTTATATGTATTCTGCCTATATCAGCCAGTTAGCCTGACATCCTGGGAAGGAAAGGTTATCATGTAGAAGTTAGGAGTCCATACTCCAGAGCCAGATTCCTTGTGTTTGATTTCCCCCTCTGCTACTTATGTGTCCGCTGACCTTGGGCAAGTAACTTAATCTCTTTGTACCTCAGTTTTCTCATCTGTAAAATGGGGGCTAAAATAGACCCTACTTCATAAGAGTTATTACTGAGGATTAAATTGAATTGTGCCTAGTACATAGTCCTATAAAAGTATTCAGAATATTATTCTAATGTAACTATTTGTTTTAACCATTGGTTCTCAACTGGGGCTATTTTGCCCTCCCCCACCCCCATCAGGGGACATATGGCAATGTCTGGAGACACTGGCTGTCACATCTGGGGGTACGTGCGACAGGGCATCTAATGGGTAGAAACTAGGGGTACTGGTAAACATCCAGCAGAACACAGGACGGCCCCTACAACAAAGAATTATCCACCCCAGTGTCAGTAGTGCTGAGGTTGAGAGACCATGTTTTAAACCAGTGGCCTTTTATGGTTTTAGGAACAGTTGCATCTGCAAATAAGATAATCGTATTTCCTTAGTGACTTTTGACACTGAAGATATTCATGCCTGACAGCCATGGGGCTCTGAGTTTTACAATAAAATAAAAAGAAAAAACATCTTCTGGTGTTAAACAAACCTTTGTGTATCTGTCTACTTTTATATGTAACACAGATTTCACAAGAGTGTGCTTAACCCCTTGAATACACAATTAGGGATTAGAAATAACTCTGTTCCTGTGAAAAATTGAGTGAAATTTTTAGTATATGTGCTGCCGAAGCAAGCATTTGAGTGAAATTTTTAATTTTCTTAATTTCCTATTTTCCAGCGAGTTTTCTTCTGGAGATCATAGGAAAGAAATTACTTGACTCTGGGGACTTGCTGTTGCTGTGTACATTGGAACACAGTAATAGTCAAGATAAGTACCCATTGTAGTTAACCTATTTTGAATTTACCTACATTGTAGTGTATGGTTTGGAAGCCCTGAAATATTTTGCCAGTGTCATTTTTATTTCCATTATATAAGATTTGTGTGTTTGCTGTCTTCACTCCCTCCCATCCCCTTCTTATACATAACTAGTGATTTAGAATATTCTCCAACTAATCTTTTCTCTCTACCACCCCTACCCCCTATCACCTCTACCTCAAGTTTAGCTATTTGAGTTGTCTTTCTCACTAGCTATTTGTCCCAGAATTTGTCCTTCTAATGACTGGGTCCATTAGTCATCAATACCTGCATTACCACTGGGTATAAAAAGCTGGTTCGCCTGACGTCCTGGGAAGGAAAGGAAAGACTTTGGGTATGTTCCCATGCTTTCCACTCTGTTGTCTACCTGGAGAAACAACCACAAGACACAAACACCGCAACAGGCTGCAGATATGAATTGTTATGGGTTAAGCAGAAGGAAACCGACATGCTGGGCACCAGTTAGGTACTCAAAAATACCTTGATAATTGATTTCATGTCACATGATATAATTGCTAAGTATTGGTAAAATATATGATTGTGATCATATTGTAATAGAAATGCATTTTTCTTGTTGTAGCTAACAAATTCTTGGTTTATATAAATGTCAGCAAAAGGAAAGTGTTCATTGAAGTGAGGATGACATCCACTCCATCCTTTTTTGGGTTGTTATGTTACAACTTTGAATCTACGGGTACGAAGCGAAACACCCAGGCACTTCACTTAAAAGGAGCAAACAAAACATTTTCCATACAAATCATATATCTGCCATACTTTGTCATTGGGGCTAGAAACTGGGTAAAGCGGTTTACAAGAGAACTACATTTTTTAATGTGGTCTTTTGTTAAACTTCACAGGTTTGTTTTTGTGATGCTCTCTAGAAGTGGTAGAACAGTGATTACTTCTTCACAGACTTCATGATTAAGAGGGATGAAGTGTAATTGGCATCTTTCAAGGGTTTGGACAAAGTCCAGCTTGTTTGCTGTGATCTCGGGTTGTTAGAATAGAGAACCTTATCTGTCAGCAGCCACCTCACTGTGGACTTGGTTAGGCCCTTGAGCACCACACCAAAGATCAAGCTATATAATAGTTGAAAAGTAGTTGAAGCCATCCTTCAATTTTGAAATGACCATTACCCAAATCTTTCGCCACTTCATTATTTAGAGCCTTGTGCTGAAGATATTTTGGAAAAACTCTTAGAAAAACATAGAGGAATGCTTAAGTTTCTCTGTCAAGAATTACTTGATTTAGGAGAAGGGTACCTTGAATTATAATGAATCAGCATCTATATAGGTTACTCAGTAAAAACAAACAAACAAACAAACAAAAACTTGTAAATGGGATTAGCTCGGTAGCAAGCATCACAGCACTGTGCTTCTTGGCTTGTGGAAGTGTACATACATGTAAGCATTTTATCTGATGGACTAGGCCAGTCGCTAACGAGGCCCAAAGGCTAGAGACCATGCCAGGAGGGCAGTTTCTTTACAAGAGATGGTTACCAGTAATCCTGAGAATAGAGTTGAGATGTGAGTCTGGGTTTCAAAGAATACCAGCGTGGTGTATCATGGTAGTCATGGGTCGAAGCTGAACAGAGCCTAGTACCCAAAGATCCAAGTCAGAGAGGAGAAAAGGCAGACGTAGAACCAGAACTGAGGTACTTAGTAGCACTGATAAGACTTACAGACATATGGCTGTGCAAAGGTTAGCCCCTGGTAGGCAGGGATTGAAGGCAGTGTGGGTCATGTAGCTGTAGATGCTCAGATGATTCTGGAAGGAATGAACGGTTCGGCCAGGCACAAAGGAACCTGTGGGAATGGAGTTGGAATTGGGGTCCACAGAGTCCAGTACTAGAACAGGCTGGCACTTGCACCCTGAAGCTAACTGAATTTGTTCTGGAATTTTCTCTCTGCCTGACTGACAAAAGTTTGGTCTGCTTCCTGTTATGAGAGCATGTTCTACAGGAGCCAGACAGTGTGATGGAGGGCTGAGGCCCCTCTAACACCCTCACCTTTGCCCAGCTTGTTTCCTGGGCAAACATGGATAAATATTTGCAGGCCATGCATTTGATCCATTAGATTCCAGGACCTCAGATCTTTGTCGGTAAATTCAAAGGTGAGTAATTAGTTGCTGGAAGGGCATCCTTCTTCTAAGACAGGTCTAAGGAAGCAGGGAGGATGGACAGATTCCTCGTAAATCCGACAGAGAATCCTGGGAGAAGGCAAAATAGTCTCCTAGTTCTGAGGAGCATTTTAAACAAGGATATTTTAAATCAAGTTAAAGAGTCCTAAGCCAAGGACAGTATTTTATATTCAGTACTTGGAAGGTATTTTCTGTCAATGTAGAAGGTCATACTTCTCTATTTGGAATAACAGTCTCGTTTCCAGAAACGAAAGATGTGGAATTCTAATATTGTTCAAACAATGAGAAGAAAATACATAGTATAAGAGGGTCAGTTTTATATGGAAATTGATAGTTGAAGATCACAAGTATACTGACCTTTTTAAACAAGATTTGGTATAGTTATAATAAAACATAGGGGGAAAGTTATATTCTTTCACATATAAGTATATATATACATATTTGAGGGAGAGAAAATTTACATTTGAGAAAAAGAAATTGTAACTCAGCTATGTAACTCTATAAGAGTGGATAACAAACTTTTCAACTAGTAGTGTTATTAGTTTTACTAACTCGAAGCATAGTATTAAGTAAAAATACCTTTCTACATATTTTTTAACCAGAGGCCTTTTCAGATAGCTTAAGCTATGTAATATAGTTAACAAGAATGGATGCAAATATTAGAGTAATTCTGTTTTTCCAGCGCTGTGGGTAATTATATTATAGAAGATACTTTAACTAATATTTGAGATTTACATCTAAAAATAAAATGTAGTAGTCTACTTTGATAACAATGTTTACTTGAATAATTTATCCCACTCTGAAGAAATATTTTACTTTTTTCAAGCAAGGTAGAGGAAGGAAACTCAAATTCTTCTGTAAAGTTACTGTTTTCTAGGTGAATCCAGGAACCTTGATTACATACCTATTTTGTTAACCATTTATGCCCCTCCCCATAACCCCTGCAACACATCAGTCATTTAAAACTTGGACAGAGGACTCAGCTACCATAATTTCTGTGATAAATCATATGATTTATTTTTATGCAACTGTTTAGAGCAATTTCAGTTACCAAACAATATTTTGAAAATAAATAATGCAAAGAAAGGGGCACCTGGGTGGCTCAGTCGGTTAAGCGTCTGCCTTCGGCTCAGGTCATGATCCCAGGGTCCTGGGATCAAGTCCTGCATTGGGCTCTCTGCTCAGCGGGGAGCCTGCTTCTCCCTCTCCCTCTGCCGCCGCTCTGCCTACTTGTGCTCTCTCTCTATCTCTCTCTCTGTCTCTAGCAAATAAATAAATAAAATCTTTAAAAAAATAATGCAAAGAAAAACTTCCTATTTCCCTTAATTGGGGGTATGTATAAGTCCAGTTTTGATCTGATCACTCAAAAACAACCAAAAGATAGGGACTCAAATGTTAAATTCACTGGTGGTTGATAGTCTATGAGTTAAATAACAATAACCTTAGTTGTTTTTTTTTTCCTTTAATTTCAAGTTTTTATTTAAATTTCAGTTAACATATAGTGTAATATTAGTTTCAGGAGTAGAACTTAGTGATTCATCACTTACATAAAACATCCAGTGCTCATCCCAACAAGTGCCCTCCTTAGTACCCATCACCCATGTAGTTCATCCCTCCCACCCACCTCCCGTCCAGCAACCCTTAGTTTGTTCTCTATAGTTAAGAGTCTGTTTTATGGTGGCACATTTTTTTGACCAAACATTAATACACATGCATACATGAACACACACACACTCAAGTCCCAAAGTAAAAATTAATTCAGTTATCCAGTTAACATGAGTTGCTGTTCCCAAACTCTGCTCCTTTCCTCAGTTCATCATGGGTTCCGTTTTTAGGATATTCTAGGCAAAAAAAAAAAAAGATTTTGGCCATCTTCTCAAAGGTAATAGGCTCATTTCCCCTCCCTCACATTGACACAGCCCCAGGTTGCTTGGGCAAGGCAAGTGACAGACTCAGTGTCACCTCTCCTTTCCCTGATGATAATGATCCTCCCTTACATGCTCAGCAAAAGAACCGTAGTTTGAACTTAAAGCATAACCGGGGGGCAGGCCATGGTTGTCCGCTCCGTCAGGATGATGCCTCGGCAGTGCTCCTGAGCTTCATTCATTTATGGGAGCAGAATAGCCACTCTGACAGCTCATCTACCCCATCAGGCCTCATTCAAGGCGGAAAGAAGAGGGAAAGCAGAGCTACCAGCAGACGTGGGCAAATGTCTCATTGGCCAGAACTTTGTCACAGAGCCACCTCTAGCTGTGGAGAGGCTAGCAAAGCATACATTTAGCTTTGATATCTCATGTTCTGCAGACAAACAAGAGAAGAAGATTTGGGTATGGGTTAAATCAACCTTTATTATCTGCAATAGGTAGATTATATATTCATTTTTCCCATTTTTACTATTGTTTTGTGTCATCTTTTTGAGTAGTAAAATAATTTGACTTCCGCTGATAAACTTGGTATCTTTTTCTTGCCTTCTTCTTAAATTTATGAAGGTATTTGCCTGATTTTTAAGCTGTAAAATAGCTGAAGAAAATTGGAAGTCATTGGTACCCAAAGCTAATACTAAGTAATGCAGTCTACTTTAACAGGTCACTGAATTTGCCATATATTTAATGCTGGACACTTGCCATCCAGCAACAGAATGAATGATGAATGATTATTATCTTTTTCTAACATTTGAAAAAAAAAATCAGGCTTTATCAGATTTTAAAGCTCTAACAGAATGGTTAGAGTAATGCATTTTCAAGCCCAAGAAATACTTGCCATCACTTACAAAACAAATCAAATGATCTTCAGTCCATAGAGAATCTTAGTTTATAGGGTGGTTAATGATACAAGCATATTAGATGTTAATGCTTACCTTACAAATCGTATCACATATGGTCCAAGATACTTGTTTTCCATCTTTAGTAATAGCCGTAGTAACGTAGTTAAAGTCTAAATGAATCTGTAGTAGAAAGAGCATTGAAAAACGATCAATATCTCTGTACTTTTTTTTAATGCAGGTATTTAGTGAGAAATCTGATCCTGCCAATTTAGGGGCAATTTATAGTGTGCTATTGACATTTAAACTCATATTGAGTAATATGTCTTTTTTCAGTAGCCACAAAACAAAATTTTTAGGGTGTTCCATTGGTGATAAAATGTCATCTGTTGTGAACCAAGAATAAAATTATGCGCTAACACTGTAGGATGTCCAAGTAGAGATGAATTAACGTCTTTCAAGGGAAGGAACTTTTAGGTTAAAATTAATGTAAAGCAAAATTCTTTCTCAATGTATGTAAAATAACTTTATCCTACAGGGCACTAGAAGCAAGAGATTATCTCATTTTCATTTCAGTTCCTTACTCTACCAATATAATGTTTCTCCTCTATATCCGGAAGGTTTTCAAAAAAAGAAAAATAAAAAGGTGGTTTTGCATGTCATGTTTCTGAAAGTCTCACTATTAAAAAGTTTAATTTCCTTAGAATGATTTAATAGGTAATAGAAAACATATAAAGATGTGTATCAGTAACACATGAGTTAATAGTTTTTCGGAAGCTTATTTGAAAGGCAAATTCCCCAGATTGCAGGGGTCATATGTTTACTTCAGGACAGCGTACATGACAGTATGTCATATGCTTTGGAGTCAGCCTGAATTCAGAGCCAACCTCCACCACTTGCTAGAGGTCTGACCCTGAGAAAATGGCATAACCTCTTGATTTCTTCATCTGTGCAGTGGGAATCTCAGTGGGGAGACTACCTTCCTTGCAGGGTTGTTGTGAGGGACTGAGAGAGTATGTAAATGCTTTACGTATTTCCTGACACATAAATGTTCCATACATGCTGGCTCTATTATTAAGGATGATAAGAAAGTACCTTATGTGATGCGCCAATTATGGATTATAAATCTTGTAGAATTACTAGTTGCTACTCCAAGATTGTACTCAGGAACCAACACTTCTGGTATTTAAAATACATAAATATTGCTTTTCACAAGTAATTTTTAAAATACCACCTTTTAATACAACATTTTTATTATTGCTATGCCCAGTTAATGTCTAAAACTGTTACTTCCAGTATACAGAAGGATTACTTTCAGAATCATATAAAATCCTGGATTCTAGAATGTAATGGGCATCCAACTATTCATTAATAATGAACAATTTTAAGGGTAATCATTTCAGAAGGTTTAAAAATTATTCTCCTATACTGTGTGACATTTATAACTAATACATTTATAACTAATATATTCTACCTTCAAATAATACTAACTTACAAAATTACAATTTATAATCCTTTAACTGGTTTTAATTTGAAAAGAAAACAGTTGTGTCCTGCCACTTCTTTTTTATTAGCAACTTTATTCATAATTGCCAAAACTTGGAAGCAATCAAGATATCCTTCAGAAGGTGAATGGATACGTAAACTGTGGTACATCCAGACAATGGAATATTATTCAGTCTAAAATGAAATGAGTTATGAAGCCATGCAAATTCAGATACAGAGGAACCTCAGATGCATAGTTACTAAGTAAAAAAAGCCAATATGAAAAGGCTATATACTATATAATTCCAACTATATGAAATTCTGGACAAGGCAAAACTGGGGAGACAGTAAAAAAGATCATTGGTTTCAGGAGTGGGGGGATAGGTAGGGATGAATAACTGGAGCACAGAGGATTTATACAGTAGTGAGTCTATTCTGTATAATACTACAGTGGTGGATACAAGTCATTATACATTTTTCAAAATCCATGGAATGTGCAAGAACAACAGTGAACCCTAATGTAAACTGTGGACCTGGGTGATTATGATGTGTCATGTAGCTTCATTGATATAACAAATACATCATGCTGCCACATGATACTGATAGTGGAGGTGGTTGTATGGTGTTTGGGCAGCGGGTATATGGGAAATCTCTACTTTCTGTTCAGTCTCACTGTGAACCTAAAACTGCACTAAAAAATAAAGCCTATTTAAAGAATACATGAGAAAGGAAAAAAAAGAAAAGGGAACACTTATGCCCTGTAACCCTTTTGCTAACTGAAGAAGAACAGGGTTTGACTATCTAAGGCTAGTTTGTTTACCTCCAAAAAAAAAAAAAAAAGATAAAATAATACAATTAAATAAATAACCTGATTTTTGTCCATTTTTATATAAATCTTAAGCTAATCTTTTGCATTAATTATGTTCTAACTCATAGTATTTGTAAAGTTTATAAAAGGAATATTAGGGGCGCCTGGGTGGCTCAGTTGGTTAAGCGACTGCCTTCAGCTCAGGTCACGATCCTGGAGTCCCGGGATCAAGTCCCACATCGGGCTCCCTGCTCGGCGGGGAGTCTGCTTCTCCCTCTGACCCTCCCCCCTCTCATGTGCTTTCTCTCTCTCAAATAAATAAATAAAATCTTAAAAAATAAATAAATAAAATAAAATAAAAATAAAAAAGGAATATTAAAAAACAAAAAGTTATCTGTCTTTAGGAACTTGACAAATCTGTAAGCAAGTCCCTTAAAGAGAGCATGTTTCAGTTCTAAAACATCATTGTGTGACTAGTGCAAAAAAGATAAATGTAGTGAAAATTTGAAGCTGTAGAATGACATGCATGAGTTAAAAGAATGTGTGGACTTGCTTTTTTATTAGAAATATTAAAACTTAAATCTTTTGAGATGAGACCCTCCATGAGACTAGTATTTGTTTTCTATGGAAAAATATTTTAGATCTCCTTCTTAGAACAAAGAGAGCTTTGTGATATCCCAACAAGGGACACCAGTTTGTCTTGATTGTTCGCCACGATCTGTAGCTGCTGATGCTTCCCAGTTTGGAAAAGCCTGGGGACCAGGCAGGGAAGATTAGCTGGCATCGGGCCAGCACAGGAACACTTGCTGGCCTCCCAGTGACCCCAGAGGTCTCAGCAGCGGTAATCTAATGAATGCAGTTTTAGGTCAATTAAAAACCATCAAACAGACTCAAAACCCTGAGGTTGAACCTTTGAACTCGAGGGACACCTCTGTATAAAGAGACCGTAGTCCTTAACCACCAGACCGATATATTGGGTGAGGAAGTAAATGCCAGTGATAGACCCTCAGCTGATGCAGAGCTTGTTGATGTACAAAACGTTCTCAGTAATAGTGCTTCTTCCCAAGAAAGGTGTGTACTAGATACTCGCAGATCGACAAACCTTTTTCTAACCTCTTTTGATATGCTAACTTACTATCCTATAGAAATTTTAGAGATATGTATTAAACATTTTAGTCAAGTTTGGGCATTGTTCTTTTGGTTTGGAGGTTTTTGTTTGTTTTGGTTTGTTTTGTTGCTGTTGTTGTTGTTTGCCCTGTACCCTCCTCCACTTAGTAACAGCACAGAAGTTTTATAAAGTAATGTCAGAATTTGGTCACAAAGAAAGAGAACCATTAAATAGCATATGATCCAGTTCCCTGATCTAGAAAAACTGGCTCTTTCTTAGGGAATAAGATACTTCTTAGAAACGGGACAATCTGTCCTCACAAGTAGCGATTAACTAGAATTCTCATGTTTTAAAATGGCTTTATCAAGCATTCTGACTCTTTTTATGAAGAGATTGCTACTGCCTAACCACTCTTTCAGCTCACTGGGGAATTAATGCTCAGTGGCCCATTGGGGTTCATACAATAGCATTAAATAATCACTCCTCCTTTATGTATCTCCTGCTGTCTTAGAAAAAAAAGGTATACTAAAATTGGCTGTGGGAGAATTCAGGACATCTGACTCTGAAGAAAATACGCACATGTACATACCCACTCAGTGGTTAAGAGGCAGCTTCAAGTACCTGGTGACAAACAAATTGCTCACACAGAGACAAGAAAGAAGAGTAGTGGTGAAAATGAAAGAAAAACTGGCCAAGGGAAACCCAAGTGCTAGTGATAGAGCTCAGGAACTGGAGCAGCTGAAGAGAACAGGTGTAGGTGCAGTCAGCTGCTTGGTGTGAAGGAGAGGGATCCACGGTTCTCCACAAATCCAGTGACGGAGCGGGGCGTCCATCTTCTCTGCGCAGGTAGTCTCCAGGGCCAGGAGGAGAGCTGGGGACAGAAGGCACGCTGAAGTGGAGGGGAGCGAAGGACATGAAAGATGCAAGGCAGACAGGGAGAGGCAGTGCTGCAAGCTTCTTTCCTTGAGCTGGCTCACAAGCTTGGTTTGGTGAATGCCATTTGGTGCCAGGCCTTGCCATCTCCTTGGACCCCAGAGAGGGCTGCCCTGTATATGCGGAGCAGCGGGAAGGCTTGGAGGCTGGGTTTGACGGTCTTAAGGTTGACAGGAAGCAGGGGCACCTGGGTGGCTCAGTTGGTTAAGCATCCGACTCTTGGTTTCAGCTCAGGTCATGATCTCAGGGTTGTGAGATGGAGTCCCACGTCTGGCTCGAAGGAGTCTGCTTGAGATTCTCTCCCTCCCTCTCCCCGCGCCCCTTCCCACACATATGTGTGCTCTCTCTAAATAAATAAAATCTTAAAAAAAAACAAAAAAAAGTTGACAAGCAGCAAAAAAGAAGGGGGGGGCTCTCTTAAATGGTATAGTGACAAGAATCAGAACCAGTAAGTTCACAGCCTTGCTCTTCCTCTGCACCTGTGCTTGGCCTCAGCTTTCTCATCTGTAAAATGGGGTAATAATACCTCACAGGGACATTGTGAAGAGTGTGTGGTAAATTGTTATCAAGTTCCCCTTATGGTGCCCTGTGATAGATGATTGGCAGGTTTCAGCCACTTCTTCCTTTTCGACTCCTGCAGTTTGATTTATAAAACAGAGCATTTAAAATTCTAAATGCTTTCTAAAATGTGAAATCCAACAGAAGAGAATTGCTGAGATGTGTATGCATTATGCTTTATACATCTCGGGTCTCAAGGACCTTGCTAACTCCAGTCATTCTTGGCGAAGAGACAGCACCGACAGTGGGGCCAGCACAGTCCTAGAGCAGGTGGCGAGGGCAGCCTTTGCCACAGGTGGGCCAGGGGCTGCCTGCTGAGTGCACGTGGGTAAGCACTACGCCCACAGACCGAAACACAGTGCGGTCAGATCTAGACATGTGCCTATAAACCAGAGACGGCACTGCAAACTGCTCGTCTGTGGGCTGATCTGTGGCTCACAGATATTTTTTTTCCTTAGCTAGCAAACTATTTTTTTTTTCTCTAGACCTCTCAAAACCTGGCTCAAACTTTTAAAAGCAAGCTTAGTATTTTTTATCAGTTGCTTTAGTCAGGGCCTTCACTCCTGTTTTACTACCTGCCCTATCATTTCCAGTTGCTCTGGACCTGGCCATTCTGTTTCTGTCTGGCGTAAAAACAGTGAGTTTTTAGTCCCTCTTTCAGGCCCAAGGTAGAGCAGGGCACAAGCCAGGAGCTGGTCCTGGACACGGAAGCAGGTATTGAATGTGTTCTGTCCTTCTGTCTTAGGGTTGCTGGATGAAATACAGGATTCTGTTAAAATGTGCATGTCAGATAAACGTAATATATTTTATGTAAGTTAATGTCACATGGAATCTTCTTATTTCCTAAATCTGGCATCCTACTCTATCCTCACTTATAATTCACATCGTACCACCAATAGGTACTCAATAAGTAGCAATTGGCATTTTAACATTTGGAAAAAGAATCTTGGAAACAGAACACTTTCGCAGCCTTGGAGAAAGGGACAGAGAACTAATCTATTTCAGCATTTGAAAGAGATAAATTGAGCAAGGCTCATGAATGAATGTTTTAATTTGATATGGGGTAAAATTGGAAACTGTCATGGCTGGGACGGTTTTTCTCATGCTGGGCAATGACAGATTGAAGGGTACTGGACTCAGGCCTTGCTCAGTGAAGAACTGCATCAAGAGGAGCATCATTCCCAGGACTGTCTTCACTGCATCTCGATGCCTATTAGAGGATGCTAAATGCTATAATTGTGGTACACTCCAGGCCTGCAGTCTCTGTAAATGCTGTTATACCCAGCTCTGCATCCTGTCATCTCTGGGTGACATTGGCCTCTTTCCTTTTCTATCCTGTTAATTCACTTCTTGAATTGCCTTGCCTACTCTGAGGGTAGCTAAGTGTCCTCTTTTTTTTCAAGCTATTCTCCCCTATCTCTGCTTAATTCTTGTGGCCTAGGAGGGCAGTGAGGAGGTAGCGTGGATGGAGGCCCGCAGTGTTCATTGGACCTCTTCTACCAGCCAGGTGCATTATCTGATTTGATATCTTGACCATGCTGTGAGGAAGGTGATGTTACTCTTTTCTTAAATATATACTTCATTTTTTTAGAGCAGTTTTAGATTCATAGCAAAACAGAATGGAAAATACAGAGTGTTCCCATTTATCCCTGCCCCAACACACCCCACTATTAACATCAGGCGCCACAGTGGTACCTTTGTTACAATTGATTATTATTTTTTAAAGATGAGAAAACTAAGGGTTTATGAAATCAGACTCTTAGGTGGCAGGGCTCTGTCTTTCCCAGGGGAAGCCTGCTTGCTTTGCTCCCTCTCAGCATCAGATCTCTCCCTGGCCTGATGCTCCTTCCAGTTCTCTCAGCCTTCATTCCCACAGGGAAATGTAAGCAGTGGTGCCGCTTCAGATAAGAAGAAGGCGTGGCTAGATTGTTGTCTTGTGTTCACACATCTAGAAATTCTTTTCTGGTGGATAACTGAGGTTTTAGAGAAGCTGTGACTTGATTCCCCGAAATGACTTTGTATTTTTCTTTTCTGCCACTTCCCAGTCCTTCAAAGGCTAAAAGAAGGAAAATTGATACAGTGATCCTAAAAATGTTTTGTGTTGAGATTTTATCTGAAAGTTCCAGAAGGTACTTTCATGGAACAATCAAATTTCGGGCACAGTTTGATAGAATCTACTGTCAGGCTTTTAAGATCCGTGTTTTTCAAAGCATCAACTGTTAAGTATAATTTTAAGAATGAAGACTATCCATTTCTGCTTTAACAATCAGTGAGGTGGGTTGACCTCACACCCTAGACCTCGCCTGAACCAGGCACAGCCCCTCATGTCCTCTAGAACAGGGGAATGTGAGTGTCACTGGACTACAGTTTCTTCCCTTTAGTGCCAAATGGCAAGCTGTTACATAAATGAGCCAAAGGTGGCCTCTGTCTTTTGGCCCTTGAGTTGCTCATGTATGTAGGCTGAAATATTGTTAGCTCAGTAGCCCACTCATACTAAATTCACATTTTTACACATCTAATTACGAAAGAAAGAAAGAAATACAAGCAGAGTTTTAGCCATTTACAGCCTGCCTGCTTTACATACTCTGTGAAACCTTACCCAGCATCTGTTGACCATTGATAAGATAGGGCCTTGTGGTTTTAATACCTCAGGCTGCTACTCCCTTCTGGAGTTCTCTGACCCAGAGACTCCCTCTCATGCTTCTGAGCGAAGTCACTTAGCATGTAAGCTAACTCCCAGGAGTTCCCTTGCTCTCCTTTCTTTCTGGAGGCTGGCTTCTTTTCCTTAAGCCTCTGGACAGTCTTTCCTTTTTTTTTTTTTTTTTTTTTTAAGATTTTATATATTTATTTGTTTTAGAGAGAGAGTGTGCATGTGCGAGTGGGGGGTGGGGAGGGCAAAGGGAGAGGAAGAGGCAGAGAATCTCAAGCAGACTCTGCACTGAGCATGGAGCCCTACACTGGGCTTGATCCCACAACCCTGAGATCATGACCTGAGCCGAAACCAAGAGTCGGCCACTCAGCTGACTGAGCCACCCAGGTGCCCCTGGACAGTCTTGCTGTGAAGGACTTCCACTTTTCATGGAGCCCTGTCCAGGCACCAGCCAATAAAGCTCGTGCATTACTGCCTCTTGTGGGCATATCTATGCCCTAGATCAGCCCCCAAATCCCTCCAGCAAACCCCCTATACAAGCATACCCAACACAACTAAGATTTCGAGAAAGCCAGTATATGAATCTTCAGAATTAAAGTTGACCCATATTGCCTTACATCATTCTTTCTTCTTCCTCCTTTTGGATACCAAATAGTTGTATATATTTTTAAATGTAGAGATTTAGAGTTTGTGTGCTAAATAAGTTTGCCTGGTTTTATGTATATTTGCCCCTCCTATTTATATATGTTATTAGGAAAATGTATGATGCTTGTTCAGATTACAGTGATCAGAGACATGCTTAGATTTTTAATAAAAATAAGCATAGTGCCTATAATCTATCATGCACTTACTTTGTCAGGCAATGTATTAGGCTCTTTACATGCATTATTTTACTTAATCATCATAGTAACTAATGAGGCTAGTTCTTTTATTTATTTATATTTTATGGGTGTGGCAAGTGGGTTCAGAGAGATTCCTTGCCTCTCTTAGAGTCACATTAATGATGGCGGAACTGGGATATGAACCCAGTTTGTCAGATGCCTGCACCTGTGACCTGCTCTTTCACAAATTCCTCTTCAATAAGTGACATTTTCTATAAGGACACATGGGGAAGTAAGTAAACAATCTCAGCAGGCAGAGCCACACCTCACGGAGTAGAAGAGAATTCATCAACATTCAGAATTCAGCAGCATTGTTTGTAGTGCTACAGAAGCTCTACAGACCTAACCTAACTCCCCCGGGACACCACGTCTGCTTCCCAGCCTCCTCTTGCTTTTCTCTGGTTTCATCTGCCTCACAACTCCTTTTTTATGGCCTTTTCCCTTTGCGTATTTGCACTTCTCTGCTTCTCCCTCACTCTGGCCTCTGGATTCTCTGTGAGTATCTGTTATACTTCCATAGGTAGAGGGTTGGGTTGGTCCATCCATTAGAGAGAGCTTCAGATCCAGGCACCTCATCTCCAGGGCTCATGGCAGCCCTTAGTTGTCTGCCTTTGGGTCGGGCATCAGGCCCTAGATCAGTCAGCTGGGGCCAGGGACTTACTCTGATCATGCTGTACAAATGATGGAAATTTGTGTAAGGCCACACAGGAGGGGGCTATGAGTGGGACTTGAGCTTGCAGGCTTTTTTAAAGGGCCAGTGAAAGCTCAAGTCTTCATAAGATCTGTCTGGCAAAAACAGTGTGATTCTCAAAAAGATTTTTAATGTATTTATTGTGACTAACCTAAGATCATATGACTAAAGCATCAGCAAATAAAAATATTTGGAAGGGTATTTCCTAGCAATAAAAATGTAAGTTATGAAATCTATACATACCTGGGAAAATTCAAGCATTTTTTTTGGTTGTGGCTTCTCATGCCCTTGAATATGTCATAAAATAAAATTGAAAATAAATCATTAGGTACAACAGTAGAGTTGGGTACAACATTAGTTTTCTTATTCTGCTATATTTATAAACATTTATGGGTATGTAAGAAGAGACAATGTTAAGCTTCCACGCATTATCAATTAGATTATAAGCATGATAGACTCATGTACACTTTCCTTTTAATCCTTTAGCATCTTATTATTCATAGTGTAGCAGACACTCAATAAATGACATTGTTTAATTACTTAGCCCTGATGCCAATTGAGAAGAAATCACTAGTGGAAGAATCTTTGATAAGCATAGATTCAAGGAGAAAAATGCTATTTTTTGGATCTTTCATGTCTTAATTCAAGTTTCTCTGGGTCAAGATAATGGATTAGTATTTTGGAATTTTGTATCATTCTCTTCTGTTTCCATTCACACCATCTGTTAGCTATACCCCTCACTAATGCAACTATAAGCATTCAGGAAAATATAAATCTTTCTTATGCTTTCAAGGTTTTTTTTTTTTTCATGAGGGTTTCACTACTGTGTTTGAAGTCCTAATCAGCCTCTAGTTTAGGGCTATTTTAATCCTTCTATTTGGGATGTCAGGCTGTACAACTCTAATTAAATTGATGAAAGACTACAAAACAAAATTAAGGAGCATGTGAAGATGAAGATTAATCCTATCCATGGACTTCTTTGTTAGTAGTTGAATTTTGGAATTGACCTTCTTGTCCTATCAGCTCATAAGCACACTGAGTCTAGAGAGATTAAATGCCTTCATCCCCATGGTCCCTCAGCTGGCTAGTGGCTTAATACTGTAAAATTAGAAGCCAGTAGCATTTCGATGTTTTCAGATATTTGTATAAGTCATAAATCTTAGTTACAAAGCCGACTTTATATATGACTTGTGAGTTCATTCTCTCTGTTATTCTAAACACACACACACACACACACACACACACACACACACCATGTCTTCTGTTTGGCTTTAACTTGGTAAATCATTTCCAGAGGTCATCAGCCACTGGAATCAGATAACAACATGGCCATTCCTTCTCATTTCACAAGGTCCTGGAGAAACCACTCTTTATGCTCCAGTCAAGGTATTTTGACCACATGGTTTTCTTTTTCTTTTTCTTTTAGCTCTCTAACCCTAGAAATCCCATGGGATGAGGAACCCATTTTGAGAAATGTGTCACAGCAACTTTTGAAATGTAGGAAACCAAGCAATTAGTGTCAGATTTTCCCTTGGGGAAAAAAGATGAGAAAGGTTAATATATACTACAGAGGTAACTCAAGGAGGTTCTGTACTAGTGGTACATTGTATAGATGATAATTTCTGATAAAGCAGCATTCTTCTATGGGAATGATTTATGCCATCTTTGAGTCATTAATAGTATATGACACTGGTTTCTACTCAGACTTAGACCTGAAACAAATCATCATAAAGTTTTGTTGTTGTGGTTGATCTTGGGTCAGGTATATTTCAAAAGCTTTTGAATTTATAAAGTGTCTTTGGAAATTTACAGGAATGAAGTTTACCAAATGTAGTACATTTAATAGGAAAACCAAATCAAACTCAGATGTAATCTCAAGGTGTTTTTGTGGATTTCATATCCCTAGTCTTTTCAGAGGCTCATTGGTTTCTTTTTCTGTGATGTGAATTTAATTGGTTTCAGTATAGGTTTAAATTCAATACACATGTGATTACCCACCATGTGGGAAGCAGTACATTAGGTGCAATCACAGGCTATGTTCATGTATTCCTTACACACACCCCATGAGAAATTATGATCCCATTTTTTTTCATATAAAGTCTCATAAAAACTATGACTCATCCATGTTTATGGGACTAATCAGTGGCATAATAGGGATTATAAATCAGGTTATTTTATCCTTAAATCTATTATACTTTCCAATAAAATTATAAGGAAAAAATCTTGAAAATGCTACCTTGTCCACATTCTATTGACTGGTGGAAGATCAACAGTCTGATTCATCAAAGAAAGATTCTGATGCTGACTCATTAAAGGAAGATGATGCAATGTGTTGGTTAATGCCATGACTTTGGAGTCAGGCCAACACGGGGATGAACCCTGGCTCTTCAGCTGTGAAGAAATAACATCACCTTGAATAAAGTACTTTGGGTTTTAACTTCCAAGCCACAGTTTCTTTATGTACCAAATAATAGTAATACAACATTTCAGAGTTGTAATTATAACTGAGTACAATACTGAATGTAGAGCATTTAGCAGAGTACCCAGCAAACTGTACAGATTTTTGGTAATTATTATTCATAGTAATGGTAGTGAGATAGGAAGATAATATACAAATTGGCTAAAGAAAGACATTTATTATTGTGTTCAGGGACATATGAAGACTTATTAATAAAATTATATTGATCTCACTGAAGATTTTTAGTGATAAACAGCCCTCATGTGGTATTTGTAACTTTAGGTGATGCTTTTTAAGATATTTTAAAATTTGGAGCCAGAGGAGAACCTTGTCAGATTATGTCCACCTTTTGATTACTGTTGCTAATGGATTGGGAATAGTGGCATGAATAAATTCTAGACACATAAAGAGTCCCTTGCCCTCTTTAAAAAAATTTATACAAAAATAATTATATTCTTTGAGTCATAAAAAAATTCTACAGCTGTTATACAGTGGTTATGCAACTATTTTGACAGGCTTTTAGAACAATTTCTCCCCTTGAAAATTGTTCACTTTCTACTAGAGTTAATGTTTAGCACAATAAGTCAGAACTTTATCTGTAAGCCAGGAGAAATTAATTTGGTTTTCATTATATGTAGATAGATTAATTTTATTAAAGTTAATTTAAAAATAATTTATATAATTTGTGGCAGAGAGGTTTGGCCTTTAAAAACCTTCTTGGGTGCGCCTGGGTGGCTCAGTTGGTTAAGCAACTGCCTTCGGCTCAGGTCATGATCCTGGGGTCCTGGGATCGAGTCCCGCATCGGGCTACCTGCTTGGCAGGGAGTCTGCTTCTCCCTCTGACCCTCCTCCCTCTCATGCTCTCTGTCTCTCATTCTCTCTCTCAAATAAATATAATCTTTAAAAAATAAAAATAAATAAAATCTTTAAAAAAAAAAAAAAACCTTCTTGGTACAAGGAGTCTAGATTGGGAGTATACAAAATCAGTCTTCAGTTACACAGGTATACACACATGTATACAATTCAAGATTGATTATATTAAAACAAGCTGAAGTTTCCCCAAATTTAGATATAATCATAGAGTTTCATTTATATCATCTAGACTTCTCCACATAGACTTGGTCAAAATACATCAAAGTGTTTAAAGTGATAACCTTGTATATTTGTCTATATACTATGAGGTTGACAAAATACAAAGAACTTGTGCAAAAACCAGAATCTTAAATATGGACTCTTTGCAGAGTTAACTTTTCATGAGAATGGAATAGATAAATGTACGAATGGTTTATCCTTTTACGAAAAGCTAAATTTCTGTTACTGGGAACTGAATTAAAAATGATATGTGCTCTTTTTAAACTATCAAAACTGAAACAGGAAGAAATAGAAAACCTGAACAGACCCATAACCAGCAAAGAAATTGAAGCAGTAATCAAAAATCTCCCAACAAAGGAGAGTCCAGGGTTGAATGGCTTCTCAGGGGAATTCTACCAAACATTTAAAGAAGAACTAATACCTATTCTTCTGAAGCTGTTTCAAAAGATAGAAAGGGAAGGAAAACTTCCAAACTCATTCTATGAGGCCAGCACTACCTTGATCCCAAAAGTAGACAAAGACCCCACCAAAAGGATGCCAAAATTCTCACCAAGAAACTAGCCAATAGGATCCAACAGTACATTAAAAGGATTATTCACCAGGACCAAGTGGGATTTATTCCGGGGATGCAAGGATGGTTCAACATTCACAAATCAATCAGTGTGATAGATCACATTAATAAAAGAAAAGACAAGAAACATATGATCCTCTCAACTGATACAGAAAAAGCATTTGACAAAGTACAGCATCCTTTCTTGGTTAAAGCTCTCCACAGTGTAAGGATAGAGGGAATGTACCTCAATATCATAAAAACCATCTACAAAAAGCCCACAGCGCATATAATTCTCAATGGGGAAAAACTGAGAGCTTTTTCCCTAAGGTCAGGAACATGGCAGGTATTCCACTCTCACCACTGTTGTTCAACATAGTACTAGAAGTCCTAGCCTCAGCAGACAACAAAAAGAAATAAAAGGCATTCAAATTGGCAAAGAGTCAAACTCTCACTCTTCTCGGATGACATGATACTTTATCTGGAAAACCCAAAAGATTCCACCCCAAAATTGCTAGAACTCATACAAGACTTCAGCAATGTGGCAGGATATA
>NC_138376.1:90981777-91058796 GCF_054177405.1 Leptonychotes weddellii | reverse complement strand
ATTATTGACTATATTCCCTATGCTGTACTTTTCATTCCCGTGACTTATTTATTTTATAACTGGAAGTTTATACTTCTTAATCCCCTTCACCTCTGGCAATGACCAGATTATTCTCTGTATTTATGAATCTGTTTCTGTTCTTGTTTGTTCATTTGTTTTGTCTTTTAGATTCCACATATAAATGAAATCAAATGGTATCTGTAAAAATATTTGGTATTCATCTGAATTATTTCACTTAGCATCATACCTTCTATGTCCATTCATGTCACAAATGGCAAGATTTATCCTTTTTCACATTGCTGAGTAGTACTTTGTGTGTGTGTGTGTGTGCGCGCGCGCGTGCGCATGTGTGCATACCAAAGGTCTTTTTTGGATTAGCGTTTTCATTTTCTTTCAGTAAATACCCAAAAGTGGAATTACTGGATCGTATGATATTTTGTTTTTGATTTTTTTGAGGAACCAACATACAGTTTTCCACAGTGGCTGCACCAATTTATATTCCCACCAACAGTGTAATGTTCCAGACTGTTCTTTTATCCAGACAGAATGCCACCCTATTTTTCAGGAAAATAAGTTAATAAGGTTCCCTTTTGGAAGGATGTAAATAAATTGACCTCAAAAAGCAATTTTGGATCTTCTCAAATGCCTGGATGAATACTTGACTTAGGTCCAGAGTTCTATGCCATAGACCATAAAAGAAGTGACTTTTATCTTGGTATTTGCCTTAGTCTGTTTTAGAGCAGCATTATATCCTTATGGGTGCAGATAAGTTAATTATCTTGTTGAATGGAGTTATTCAGTATTTTCTATCTGAATGCTAATCAGCGCCTGCCAGGGGTGATGATTTGCGTTTTGACTTTAAAAGGATACTGAGCTGTTCTCTCTGACAGTAATTAGGGTTAGATTGGACTGCTACTCAAGGGTTCTTCTGGGCCTGCATAGCAAAACCAACCTATTCACATAGAGATGGTTATTTGCCTAAAGAACTTGCACTTTGTTCATCTTAAGGGTATATCATGTTACTTAAATATGAAACTAAAAGCTGCTAGGACGTATGTTACACTAAATTACATTGTTTAATATTGCAATTTAATCTGTTAAAAAGGAGTTTATGCTTTTAATCCTTGAAATATTAATGCAACATGCACCTTGAAATACTATTTATAAATAAAGGTGTCTGCTAAAGCTTAAACATAGGCAAGGTGTATAGGCCGTTAACCACTCTTAATCAGTGGCTTGGAAAGTCTCATCTTGGGGCGCCTAGGTGGCTCAGTCAGTTAAGCATCCGAGGACTCTTGGTTTCACAGTCGTGGGATCAAGCCCCACTTTGAGCTCTGGGCTCAGCTTGGAGTCTGTTTTAGATTCTCTTTCCCCCTCCCTCCTGCTCACTCTCTCTCTCTCTCAAATAAATAAATAAAATCATATATGTTAGTAGCAGAGCAGTTATTATTAAACATAGTTACTGCATTGTTGTAGGGCAGTTATTAATGCTTGTTTCTCGCTTATAGTTCATTGAGTAAAATGAACTGTCAGGGAGTTTGGAAGAATAGCTAGCAAAGAAGTAGTCTCTGATTTGAGGGCTCAGAGAATTATCCTTAAAAAAGAAGTCTAAGAATTGGGACCAAATACTCAGAATATTATTAAAATACTTCTGAAAATAAAAGTCCTCTTCCAAGAGGTCTTTTTCAATTTAGTGCAATCAGATCTGTCATGCCCTGTGGAATCGTAAGAACTAAGTATTCCTTAAACTTGGTATAAGTTTGATTCCAAATAATTGTAAGTCTTGTGCAAAGAAATAAAAGTTCTTCAGGGGAAGTTTCTGCCTCTGTAGCTGCTCCATCAAAAGAAAACTATGGCTAAATCTCTGCTATAAGATAAATTTGTTATTCTAATGGCCAGGCCCATTATTTCACTTACTGAGATCTATTAAAATCTATCATTTTACAGAAAATTTTGGTGAATAAATTGCCTATAAAAATATCTGATAAATACCTAATAAATTTTTCCAAGTTGTTTAAAATGCTGTCTTGTCTAGTGGGAGAAAGTTAGTCTTTTAGGCATTCGTTTTGAAACAAGAATTTTGAAGTGTTCACTTTCCCTCTTGCCCAGAGAGAATTAGGTTCTTTGTGCTCATGAATCAAATCTGTTGACTGAAGGAAGCCTTTCCCAATAGAGATATGGAATATAATGTTAAGGATTGGGAGAAGGAGACTTATAAAATGGTTTATTGATTAAACTTTTATCCATTTTAGCATTTTTCATCAGTTTATCACATAATTCACTTTTATGTGTAGTGAACCAGAGGCCAGAAATATGCAGGGATAAACTTACAGAAATTATAAGTCTCAGACACCCAAGACAATATGAGATTAGTACTGAGGCCTAATTTCTCCATGATTTGTCATACTCCCTTCTTGATTCTAGATGTGTCCTTATTTATACCATATATTTTATTAAATTTATATATGAATGTGGTTAGGTGTGTCCTTCGATTCAAAGGCTTTTGGGGACAGAAAGTCAAAGTGAAAGAGCATTTTCTCCAATCCAGATTTTTTTTTTGTGATTAGGCCTTCAGCCAAAATTTCCAACTTCCACTTGTTTATCAAGTGTGATATTAACGAATAAGTGCATACAATTTAGCCAGAAGCCTGGATATTCTTCTCAAACTGGCACTCACATATAACAGTGGATTAGCCCTAGAATACATGGAGTATATTCTTGCAATGTAACCTGACTTACAGATTTAAGGAAGGAAATTTTATTTTAAAATAAACACGAGATTAAGGAACCTGCAAAATTCACATTAATCCTTAGAAAAAAATCACAGAAGATTTTAGTGTTATAGGCTGTTTGGGGCTCCCTTTCTTGACATACTGTCCTCTCCCTGCTCTAACCCCTCTCTGTCTTTAGGCTAAGTCACTGGAAAAGTTCCAGAACATCTTAGAAGACACTGCATGAATATTGATGAGATGAATATATTCACTTTAGATTTAGTAAGATTATTTTAATGGAAATCATAATCAGAAATGTATAAAAATAACCTAAAACCCTGATTGTTGAAATTCCCTCTTGAAAATCCAGATATCCTATAAAGTAGATCAAACCCAAAAGGAAGTTTGGTTGGGATACTATATTTCAAAAGAGGATTTTTAGCCATTGAGAAATAGGATTCCTGTGAGGGTCAGAGTAGATGCGTCAGTTTGCATTCTAGAATTTAGAATATTAGGATTCTGGAGTTTCTGATTTTCGAGTAACCCCTGCAGAAATAAGCTAAGCTAGGCCTTAGTTGATTGAGGCTGAGTTACCGTGCAGTGGTAACGGCAGCCCTCCGCTGAGCGCTTTCCACCACGTGCCATGCGCAGTGTTTTATATTCATGGACTCATAGTGCCTTGTAAAGAATGCCTTGTCCCTTTTTACAGATGAGAAAACAGAGACTCAAAGAGAGTAAGTGACTGGCCTGGGATCTCACGCTCAGCTAGTTCTAGAAGCAGCCTTCAGTCCCAGGTCTTTCTGACTCTAGGGTAGTGTTTTTATGGTCTGTTGTTTGCAATATAGAAAACCAATTTGCTATGGTGGGATAACTTTTATTTTCTTAGTCCTTTTCGTATAAGGATCTGTAAAGAGTGACCAAAAGTGTCTAAATCTCAGTCTTCTGACCTATAACATAATGCAGCCCAGAATGTTGAAAGATCTCTCAAATCACGGTTTCAAAATAATTTAGATTTAACTTTGATGAAAAGAAGTAGGAAAAATAATGGGAATTATAACGTCATTCTGGTTTTCAAAAGGAGAAAATATGATGCCTCTTGAGTACTACTAATGGTGATGTGACATTTCTCAGGAAGACTTTTAAAGACAAAGACACAGCAATCACTGGAAAGCTTCATGGATTCACTAACAAGCCAGATTTGCTTCTTGGACAGGCTCTCCAGACTGTTAGATCCATGAAATTCAAAAGGCAAAGCAACTGACCTTGAGCATGGTACTTTGCAAGGTCATTTCTCAATATTTTACAGACAGAGCAAGATAAACAGAATTTAGGTTCTAGAATACATTGCTAGATCAATAACTGGTTGAATAACTGTACCCAATAGGTGACTGATGTCTAGCTGAAGATATATTTCTGATGATATTTGACATGGCTCAGTCTTCCACCTTGCAATAATTTTTATCAGGTGTCTATAAAAGTCCTGATTATCCAAAATTTTTGTAGGAGGAAGAGAATGCATATCTAATGAACCCATAGCCAGAATCAGAATATAAAATCACTTTAACAGGCTTTAATAGGCAGAAATGTGGAAGACTGTTCTCAGGTTTAGAAACTGAAAAACAGGGGCACCTGGGTGGCTCAGTCGGTTGAGCAGCTGCCTTCGGCTCAGATCATGATCCCAGGGATTGAGCCCTACATCAGGCTATCTGCTTAGCAGGAAGCCTGCTTCTCCCTCTACCTCTGCTACCCCCACTGCTTGTGTTCGTGCGCTCTCTCTCTCTCTCTTTCAAATAAATAAGTAAAATCTTAAAAAAACAAACTGAAAAACACAAAAAGAGAGAGTGATATGATTTGAGGGTTTGAATTCATTAGATTTTATTATAAGACATTGTTATCTTTAGACATAAGAAATATAGCTGTGTGAACAAAAATTAACGAATTCCCTTCCTTTTTCCTTATCAGTAATCTTGTGGAATATAAAAACTTTTACCAATATTTATACAGTGCTCATTCAGAATGATACGCCTCATTGATAAATTGCACCTATATAGAGTGTTTGTAGTCAAATTATATCAGGTGCATGTTGCAAATTATGAAATACTGTTAAACTCACCAGAGTCTTATATTATGATGCTTTTGTTTAACTCTGGCCCAGTAATTCTCTTTCCTTTTTTTTAAGATTTATTTATTTATTTGAGAGAGAGGGGGGCGGGTGAGAGGCAGAGGGAGAGGTTCAGTCCCAGGACCCTGAGATCATGACCTGAGCAAAAAATAAGAGCCGCTTAACAGACTGAGCCATCCAGGTTCCCTGTAATTCTTTCTCCTAAGTTGTTTTCATAATCTTCCTTTTGCAGGAAACTTTTTGAAAAATATTTTAACGTAAGCAGTTACCTACCTTTAATTGTTAGATCCTTACAACTTTTTAGAGAGAGCATGTGGGAATTAAATGAAAATGTATGTCCATTTTTCTTTTCTGCGGTTGTTTCCTCCCACTAAAGTATAGATTCCCTGAGTTTGAGGACCCTGTCAGTCTTCATTACCATGACCGTCGAGCCTACGACAGTGCCTGGCACATGGTAGTTGCTTGATAAATATTTGTTAAAAGAAATAATATCTTGGATGATTTTAACTAAGCTCATCTGTCAGATATTGACTCCATATAGTATAGTTTGCTCTTAGCCCCTATGATTATCAGTGAATGGTTTGACCTTATGCAAAAGTGAACAACTACTCAGTAGGCCAGTCAACATGAAAAGAAGCTAACTGCGGATTGACGTGTATCTTACACCTATTGTAGGTTAGCTATGTTAAATTTTCTAGTAACAGCATGTCAAGTATTGTAAAATAATACAAGTATTGGTAGTAGTTACTAATTATATGCCACAATTATATGACCACTAATAAAGAGACTTGGTGCATTATTATGTGAGGAGATACAGGAGTCAGGATAACAGAGCTATGGATCAGAGGACTCCAGTCAAATTCTGATGCAACTACTCTTATTAGTTGTCTGATGTCACAGTAACCACGCTCTCAGTTTCTCCATTTGTACAATGGACATAAGACTAGTAATTATTTCACAGGGTTGGTGCAAGGATTAAAGGACATAGTCCACATAAAGAGATTAGCACAGGAATAATAAATGTGAATAATAAAGGCAAACTCCTTTATGCAGATGAAATTTCTTCTCAGAAAGATGTGACCATCCTACGCCACAGGCAGGAATTTGGGAACCAGCCCCTCGAACCCAGGTCCCTCCAACTCCAAATTCTATTTGCATTCTAGCTGTGCTGCTTTAACATGATATGAGAAGAATGCTAGAATGATGTTCAACTACCAGCCAAAATACAAAGGGTCTGAATGGCCTTTCAGGAAGAAAAAGCAGGCAAATGAATAAAATAAAAGGAGAACACAGAATAGAAAAATAAAATGTCCTGGCCCTGTGTCATCTGCACAAATAGAGAATACTAAGTACTACATATCTTGTTGTTGAACAGAGGGAGGAAATAATTTTACAAATATTTTATAATTTTTTTTTCAAGATTTTATTTTATTTATTTGACACAGAGAGAGAGAGACAGCTAGAGAGGAAACACAAGCAGGGGGAGTGGGAGAGAGAGAAGCAGGCAAGCTCCCGGCCGAGCAGAGAGCCCGATGCGGGGCTCGATCCCAGGACCCTGGGATCATGACCTGAGCCGAAGGCAGACGCTTAACGACTGAGCCACCCAGGTGCCCTATAATTGTTATTTTAATAGTCAAAATTATTTCATCTATTTACATGTATTTTGACACTGTTAAAAGACAGAACTTTTTCTCTTGTATATAAATTGCTCTGGGCAAGCATGTAAGAGTGAGCAAAATTTAAATAGTCTACTTTATCATGATGGTATTTTTCTCAGTTGTGTACTATCCTTTTTGTATGAACCTCCTTTATTTTGTTTCCACAGAATGCTGAGGTTTCTGTTTTTGAAGTAAATATACGCTTTGTTGGTGGACTACTCTCAGCTTACTATCTGTCTGGTGAAGAGGTAAGATGAAACTGTTAAAATTACGTTTTGGTGATAAAATTTGCTTTTTTTTTTTTTTTTAAAGATTTTATTTATTTATTTGACAGAGAGAGATAGCGAGAGCAGGAACACAAGCAGGGGGAATGGGAGAGGGAGAAGCAGGCTTCCCGCCGAGCAGGGAGCCCGATGTGGGACTTGATCCCAGGACCCTGGGATCATGACCTGAGCCGAAGGCAGATGCTTAACGACTGAGCCACCCAGGCGCCCCGATAAAATTTGCTTTTTGTGGCATCTATTCTCATATTTTGATGGACCTCTAGCATACACTGAATTTCGTATAATATATACTCATTAAACGAGCACACTGGGAAAGTTGGGCACATGTTCTGAGGATATGGTAAGCAATGCCTTTTAAAAAGCCTGGCTCTGTTCTGTTAGGCGTGAGGTGATTCCAGCTATAAATTAGATATGCCTGTGGACAAATTAAAGAGGTTTAGTGCAGTGACAGGCTTGTGGATGAATTTGTTTTCTTTAAAAATTATTTTAATGTTAGCATAATGTTAGTTTAATTAAAACCTTTTGAAGGTGGAGAAAGTTTGACAAGTAAGGTCTGAAAATTACAGTATTTAAGAAACTGAGGAGGTAAGTGAGGTACTCAGCCTTCCAGTGAGAAGTCCTGTAGGCCAGTGTCCGTGTGTAAAGTGCTTTGGAGCTCTTCCTAGAGTGAGACTTAATTAATTATCTGCTCGGAGGAAAGCAGCAATTTTTAATTTAGCTGCCTTTTATTGATAGATTAAGAAAGAATTTTTGTATCATCCTTATAAGAGCACAGATACTATTTCCTTGAAAGGGTTTAGACAACTTTATGAGTATCCTAAGTGTCCACTAAGAGTTGTTGGAATGGACTTCACCTTTAATGTGGACAGTATTAAAAGCTGACGTCAAGGAAAAACAGTCACATATTTCAATTGCATGTCAATCAGATTTGTGTGAGCCTCAGCATTCTGGCTGGGGGAAGAATGGATCTTACCCAGTATACTATTTCATGTATTTCTATGCTCCTTCAAAACAGATTTAAGCAGAGCAATAAATGTTTAATGAGAAAAGCTGCTTTATTTTGTTCCTGTCTCCCAGGTACTTTCCTAGCCATAACAAAACAGCCTGCACAATCTGAACATTCTCTCTTTCTTGAGATTTTATTCTCTACCATAGATATTTTGAAAGAATATAAATGACTCTATATCTGTCCTGTTTAAGTGTTAAGTTCTTTTCTTCATTATGGACCCTGTCACCTTATCAGCCAGGGTAAAGAGGCTTGGCACATTATTTCTCTTTTTCCAGGCCCACATCACTTCATTTGTTCAGTTTGGTTTAGGATGTTCCAAGCCTTAAGCCAGGGAAGCCATATTTTTAAAAAGTCATACTGAAAATTAATATTATTTTAGCTAGAAAGTTTCTGCTCTTAGAATATTTTTCTTTGAAAAAAAAAAAAAGAATATTTGTCTTTGAGTATCCAGTGCCTGTATTCTCCTTCTTTTTTACATGACATACTTAGGATGAACTTGGTTTTAACTTTCTCATCATTTATGTGGCAGTGAGATAATTTGGAGGAAATAAGAACTGCATCCTTCTTTACCGGTGCTCACATAGGATAACTGAGCATACAAAGCGAAACAAATAACATTTCTTTTAAATATGCATCATGTTTAATTAGGATATTTTTTCACTTGTAATGGTGTCTTAAGTTTATATACATCCGTTGCAAGTGAAAAAATATCCTAATTAAACATGATTATCTGTGAGTTTATATAAACTATATAAATATACCCACAGATATTTTGCCTATAGATAAAATCATTTGCCTCAGATCTTGTAAAGGTACTTTTTTTATTCCGTATTTAGCTAACTTTAGTAAACAAAATACTACAAAGAACACCTCCATTGAAAATAATTGTTCTTTTAATGTATTTGCTTTGTCCTTAATCCCACGCAAAACATAGTTTTTATTACGCCTTGATTTTCTGTATTGTAATTTTATAAAAATTACTAAAGGTATTTCCCTTCTTACGTTATATACTTTTCTGTTTCTATAGAATATACTTTACTTCATAAGGATTCATCTACTCAGCATAGTTTTTGCATAACCCATCCCTAAATGTTGGGTTGTTTCCAGTATTCCTGTATTTTGTACAAGGTAGCTATAATCAGTTGATAAATATTTATTCTCTAAAGTGGGATTGCTGGATAAGAAGTGGTTAGTACTAGACTGTTTTGACATCGTTTCATCTTTTTTCCTCTCAGCTACCTCATCACTGACAATTTCTGACCAGTGCGCTCAGAGGAGTTGGCTATTAGGAATGTGGTCAAGAAAAACTATTTTACCCCAAGTCTGTACTTGAGCTATTTATCTCCATATCCAAATGAAAAAAAAAAAAAAGGGAGAATTCATTAATAGAGAAAAACATCAACATAGCCAAATTATGAATTACTTGGTTTCAGATTGTTGATAAAGTTCTATACTATACATTTTTATGTAAATCAAGGTATTTACTAAGATAGTCTAGGCAAATTCATCTTCCAAGATTACCTTATAGAGGGGCTACTAAATTACTGTAATTTGACATTCTCATTTCATTGCTGAGGCTCAGGAGTATTTTGAGAACATCATATAAATCACCATCAGAACCAGATAGCCCCACATTGATATAAGCGCAAAATTCTTAAATTTATATTGCAGAAACAGAAGAGGAAGTGCCACTGGTTTGTGTTACATGCTCCAGGAAAACTATAATTAGAAACACTCAATAGTAATCAAGAATGCCAGTGGAACTGTAAACCCAACCAAAATTACAATGGTAACATGACATACCTGTTGATAAGTAGTTTGACTATAGGGACATATTCAAAAAATTTTAAAACACCCTAGCTCATTTAAAATATTTTGTAGTGCCATTAAAAACAGTCAGCCACGGGGCGCCAAAAAATAATCAGCCACAAGATTTTCAGTCTATATAAGAAATGCAAACAATCTCAAGAATTACAGTTAGGATAGAGATAAGATGAATACCAAATAGGAATGATCAGTATTAAATAGAAATAAAAGAGATAGTATTGCTCTATTATAAGCGCAAGGGAAACCAAAGTCCTCATTGGAGACAGTAAATAGCAGTATCTAGAATATCATTACCCAAAATATGTTCTACAGAGCACTAGTTTCTTTAGATATGTGAGGATAAGTCTGTATCTGTATACATACTAAAAATAAGTTCAGAAAAAGCTACATCTTATATTCTGTCTTAGAAATTCACCATGTACAGAAAAAGAAACTAATTGAATTTATTTATCCCCGTGTTTAACATACTTCCTTAACTGTAACCTTCCTCCTTTTTTCTTAATTTAACATTTGCTAATCCTGAGTTACAAATACTGTTTCCCAGAACAAATTTTGAGAAACCCCAATGTGGAATAAGAGTAACCTAAGCAAAAATGATATTGAAAATTGGCAAATGCGAAACAAGACATTACAAGAGAAATTGATATATGTGCAAAGTAGCATGTATGAATATACCACATATTATTTGTTTTACAGTAGAAACCAATGGCTTTATTGAGCAGGAAGTGAATTTAACAGGATACAGTGATGCCACAGCCTCCTAGTAAGGGCTGAAAAACAAGTTGGAAGTAAGTCTCAAGTGGCCACAGAGAATCTCTGTGGCTCAGTAATCACTCTGGGGCATCCTAGAATTAATAAACATGCCCTATTTTTTCTACCCTTGTCAAGACACAAAGGCCCAAGAGAAAGAGATCAACTGACAGTTTGGTTTACATGTGGCCCCTTAAGGATCTTGGGGAAAGAAAGAGAGGATATGATAGAAGTCGTCTATAGGGTTTGAATTCAGTATCCTTTGAACACTGAGTATAGATAATTCCTGAACATGAAATTGAAGCCTTATTAGAAGGGTGGGAAGAATAAATGTTTGGAAGCCAAAAAAAAGACACAATATCACCATGGTGAGTAAGGGTGTCAGAGGAAACAAACAAGCCATATGGAAACTGATAATTTAATGATATGCTTGAAAACACTCTTCCTGATTTGCAAAACTACTTTATTCTGTAAATTAATAGAGAACATTTGGAACTACGAAGGTATTACTCCTCAGAGGAGACATTTGACTAGTATGTTTTATGTATGTGAACTAGAAAGACAAAACACCAACTCCTGGATGCTAAAACGACTGAAGAACTAGCTTTCAATGAAAAAAAAGATAACAGAGACATCTGATCTAACACTGGGGTAACACACATAATGGATTCTTATATTAGATCAGTTTACTCTGCCAGGATATCCTTCATTTCAAAGGGAGCAAAAGTATTTTTCCCCAAATTCACCAAAAGAAATCCAGTGCTCCATACACCCGTACAAAAGATTGCTAAAGGGCTTCCTGCAAAGAGAAGTAGCTAATGCCACTAAGTTTAGGAATGTCAAGGGAGAAAACATATAGGAGGGGGGTAGGATTTTGGAGTGGGGAAGAGAGAAATAAGATGGAGAATGTGAGTTTATTGGTAGAAGGATTTACTGTTTTCACGTAATAGGATTCAGATATTTGGGCTATCTAGGGGGCTAGCCCTTGATTTTGTAGAGTGTATTTAGTGATGAATAATTATAAAAGTGTTTAGAAATCTCTTAGAAAATCAGGATGTATTGATGGCGTTGCCTTTCAAACTGTGTCTGCCACAGTCCATGAGGATAAAGTCATCTTCCAGACCAACCGCCTCCTGCCTTATTCTGCAAAGAAATTAAAGTGACTTACAAGAAATGTGCATAACACGCACAGAGCTGTAGAAAACAGAGAATAAAGTCAGACTATATTTTTTAATTTAAGTTTTTATTTTAATTCCAGTTAGCATACAATGTTATAATAGTTTCAGGTGTACAATATAGTAATTGAACAGTTCCATACATCAGTCTGTGCTCAGTAAGACAAGTGCACTCCTTTATCCCCACCATCTATTTCACCCATCCCCCCACCCATCGCCCCTCTAGTAACCATCACTTTGTTTCCTATAATTAAGAGTCTGTTTCTTACTTTGTCTCTCTCTCTCTTTCTGTCTCTCTATTTTTTTCCCTTTTTTTTTGTTTGTTTCTTAAATTCCACATATGAGTGAAATCATGTGGTATTTGTCTTTCTCTGACTGATAAAGTCAGAGAATATTAAAGTTGCAGGTAAGATTAATAAACAGCTGGTACAGCCAAGTAGGCTTTGGGCAGAAATTTGTCTTTGGGTTTCCTAGCAGCCAGAGCAAAAAAGGGGAGAAAATTAATAGTAATTTGGTTTTCCTTTTTTTATGAACACTAAAAATTGGATAACATAAAATTACCCACAAATAATATCACCTTATACATACTAAATTTTCCATAAAATGTAGAACTATCTGGTATAAACAGGAAGGAGAAAAAAAAAAAAACAGATCCACCAGAAATACATTAACATTCCCCAAATCCTGCCTGTAAAAATTGGGCTCAGATTTATCCTGTCTGGATAGTAGTTTAATCATGGTCTCTAATAAAGTTGATTGGGATCCAGGAAGCAAAGATATCAATAGAGGGCGTACTTGCAAACACACACACACACACACACACACACACACACAGAGATTTAAAAAACATGATCATAATACCCTAAGAGCAAAATATATTAAGCCTAGGGGTACCTGGGTACTCAGTCAATTAAGTGTGGGACTCTTGACTTGGGCTGAGGTCATGATCTCAGCATTATGGAATCGAGCCCCATCTCAGCCTCCGCACTCAGTGTGGAGTCTGCTTTTGAGATCCTCTCCCTCTGCCCCTCCCCCCACTAATGCTTTCTCTCTCTCTCTTTAAAATAAATAAATAAATAAAATCTTTAAAAGAAATTAAGCCTGTATAATGAGTAAATGACAGATCTGAGCAATGCATTAAAAAGAAGGCTTGAAATAATGGCATAATGAAATAGAAAAATTAGGTAACCAAATTCTTGATCAATATTTATTATATGTGATAGACAATGAAAATTTTTTAGTAAAATTTATGTATAATGCCACAATCAAAATATAACACTGGGCATAATGATACACATATTTAAAATTGTGAAACTACTTGAAATTTTAAAAATCATCTCTTAACTGGATCGGGAGTGAATCTATAATATTAAGGTAGACTACTCAGCAAACAACTAAAGTATAAGCATCCCTTTAAATTCTGTGGAAAGTAGCCCATGTTTTTCTAGAGAAATACATTTTAAATGTTTATATTATGAAAAAATTACTATATGGTTAACTGAGTCTGTATTAGAGGAAAAGAATCAAGAAGAAAGGGAAATAAAAATTAAGAACATTAAATACATTGTAAAATGAGAAAAGGGCTGGATTTACAAAGCTTTTTCTCACTCCTTTTCATCAATATTCTCTTTTTTTTTTTTTTAGAGAGAGAGGGGGAGGGTCAGAGAGAGAGGAAGAGAAAGAATCTCAAGCAGACTCCCTGCTTAGTGCAGTAGGGGGCTCAATCTCAAGACTCCGAGATCATGACCTGAGCCTAAATCAAGAGTCAGAAGCTTAACCGACTGAACCACCCAGGCAAGCATCAGTATTCTTACTGAGAATAATTGTCTGGGAAAGAACCATATTGGATGAGGTGGTTAGAGGGGCTCCATCCGCAGGAAAGCTCCCATGGGGGGGGGGGTGTGTGTTTGGGCAGCGTAGCACACTGACATGGCGGTGAGATTGGACAGCCGTGCAAATAAAACACTGAGTCACAACCTGAGAGAAGTAGCTCTTCAGTGATGCATTCGGGCCACGTGATGCAGTGTCCTTTGCACTGGGACATACCTGAAAATAAAAGCACCTCAAATCCCTGCCCTGTGGATTTTAGTTTCTGCTGAGGAAATGTAACGCTCATAAACCCAAATTGGGAAACTTGGACAGACCTGTAAGAAAAAAGGTTTGTGTTTTGGTTTGTTAGTTTTGTTTCTGCTGTGTTAGGATGAGAAGGCAGAAAACTGACTTAAGGATATCCACATGACCCGACCATGTCTCCAGCTTCTTAGCCCTTCAGCCACTTCTGCATCTTAACAGCAAATAGGCTTGTAATCGTGCCACACAACCCTTCTTGCCAGCCTCCACTGGTCCCTGTGCCTTCATAAATTGAGTCTTTTGATTTGGCCTACAAAGAAAGCCTTTATAGCCCAGACTCAGCTTACCTTTTCTGGTTTTGTTCCTTATGCCTCTCACACACCTTCCTCTCTAACAACAACGTGCATTTTTCCCCCTACAATACTCCAGGCACATCTGTGTGGTTTTATATCCACATTTGCTCTCCCTAGAATGGCTTTCACCTGCTCCTTCCACCTCCCCCAACCCAGATATCACCCTGCAGTGAAGCCCTCCCTGACTGCCGTGGTCAGGCCAGCTCCACTCTTGCAAGGGGGCGCCAGGGACTTCCTTCTCTGCATTCTCTGCATATGCTGTTACCATGCTTTGTTTATGGCCCTGTTACTTCTTCATCACCCCTTTCCCCGGGAGAATTTGTACAGTTCAGAAATAAGGATTCTGTTTCTGCTGTTTTTATAGCCCTTTGCTTAGCACTGTGTGCCTAGCGCTAGAAAATATTTAGTAAATGTTTGTGCCTAAACCTTTATTAAGCTTTCTGTGACCTTTGTTTTTTAAAACCCCAGCAGAAAAGTCTCCTAACTTTTAAAGCAAAATCTGTACATTGATAACACAAATAAGCAAGTGGCCTGGGAGATTGAGGTAGTGTGCGGAGACAAAAATATAATAAGGTGACTAAAAATATGCACAATCTCTAATCCCGTGTGTAAACCCCTTACAACTCCACCCCACTCCCTACCTCAACCTCTCCTACTAACCCCAGCGGAACATCTTACTTTTTTTAATCTATTCTAGAAATGCTGGTTCTGTGGAAGAGAAAGTTTTGAAAACCAGTGAGCCTAGAGGCAATACCAAAATTTAATTAATTACCAGATATTATTGGTCATTTATAGTGGACCTTTTTTTTTTTAGACGGAGGGAGGGGCAGAGGGGGAGAGAGAGAGAGAGAGAGAGAGAATCTTTTTTTTTTTTTTTAAGATTTTATTTATTTATTTGACAGAGAGAGAGAGACAGCCAGAGAGGGAATACAAGCAGGGGGAGTGGGAGAGGGAGAAGCAGGCTTCCCGCTGAGCACTTGATCCCAGGACCCTGGGATCATGACCTGAGCCGAAGGCAGATGCTTAACAACTGAGCCACCCAGGCACCCAGAGAGAGAGAGAGAATCTTAAGCAGGCTCCACGCCCAGCATTGGTCTCTGATCTCACCACCCTGAGATCAGGACCTGAGCCAAAATCAAGACTCGGCCGCTCAACAGACTGAGCCACCCAGGTGCCCCTTTGGTGGACCTTTTAAATAGAATTGACATTAAAGCATTTTGTGAAATTGTAAATCTAAGAAGAAATTATAAAAGTGAATGAGAAAGGGATTATACAATGTATATTTGCTCTAGTTTGAGCAAACTATTCAGCTACAACTTTCTTAGCCATTTAATGGTACACTTATGCTACTTTCCTGAAAAAGAACAATTTTAATCATATTTACTAAATGGTATTGATTGTCTCCTTATGTTATTTTGTACTGATGTGTTTGACCCTGTGATTTCTTAGAAGTTTAGATTGATCCTTACATATACTTTAGGTATTAAATTTACTATTTAGCATTTATTATTATTGAAATTTTATAAAAGAAAGGAATATGATATACTGAATAAGTATTTTCACTTAAGGTTCAAAGTCATACTAGATTATAGTAATTTTGCTTATTAAATTTCCGTGGTTAATGAGTTCCAACTGTCTCTCATTGAATATACAATTAGAAGTTTCATTTGTACTTTAAAAGAGATCTAGGAGTATATGGGATTGATTATAAATAATATATATTTTAGTCAAATGAAATGACTGTGTTTTTTTTTTGTCCTAGAGTGAATTACTAAAATCGTATCTATTCCTTAACTCAAGTTTGCTGTATGTGTTTCTCTATTTATAACAAATCTATCCTGTATTTATAATTGTTTTCAAAAGCATAGAATTTTATCAATTGTAAGAACTTTATCTCTACAATTCACAAAAGCAATTCTACAGTTTGTTAATAATTCCAGCTCTAAAACTTTTTCATGCTAATGTATAAATGGCGGAAGCTGGTGGTCTGATTTCTATCTGATTATAAACCAAACAAGACTGCTTGGCCCCCAAAGGAAAGGGAAAGTAAGAAAATTAGCTTGTTTCTTTCTTTTCTTTTCTTTTCTTTTAAGTAAACTCTGACTCCAGCGTGGGGCTTGAACTCACAACCCCAAGATCAAGAGTTGCATGCTCTACCGACTGAGCCAGCCAGGCGCCCCTAATTTGTTTCCTAATGAAATATTTGTATCCCTTTTAGTTTTAGCACAGTGCCTTGCACATAGTAAGCAAACTACAAATTCACATCAGTAAGTGTAGACCTAGGTTAGGATATAGTGACAACCTCAAAAATCTCAGTGATTTAAGACAATATGCTCTGTACATTGTTTATGTTCTGCCCACGCCACATGCTCTGCCCATGACTGCTTTTCATCATCCTGCATCCAGAGCCCAGCTGATGGAGTAGCTGCCATCTGAACCATTTCCGTTTGCCAAAATGGGAGTCAGGGAGTTGGAGGGTGGGGGTGGCAAAAGAGAATCTAGTAAATGCACACTGGCTTTATAATGCGTATGTCAGAAAGACCCTAGTTACTTCAGCCCATGTCTCATTGGCCACAGCAAGTCACACGGCCACTGTAACTTTAAAGGTTGGGGGAGGGGCTGCATTGTACCACCTTATCCCTGGGAGGAAAATTTAGTGGACAGTGTTAATGACTGCCACAGCGGCCACTGACTTGGGTTAAAATGTATAGCCTTCCCAACCACCGGGAGCAGCAGAAGATAGGAATTCGTGAGGAGAGAGGAAATTTTCCAACGATCTCCAAACTGGAATCCGTCTGTAGCACTAGGACAAGACTTCCTCCCTGTGGCACGAAGATAGTAAGTGCAGTGTTGTGCCTCGGGATAGAAATACTAGTCTTCAGTAACTTTTCAAGTAAAAGGCTACTCCTCTAGCACTTGTCTGCTAAGATCTGCTTCTCCAAGAAATATCTTCCATTCTAGACTTCTCCCCTAACTTTGCAAATTTTAAACAGTAATGTTGACAGACCTACCCTACCCTATACAAAAAGAATGCTGTTGCCCCCATTGCTGTTGTCTGATGTGGGAGTTAATCATTGCTTGTTGGCAGCACCCTGCTGTGTTGATCAGACATTGAGGACCTGGTGCTTCTCCTTCAACCACTTTCTCTTTGATTTAAGTGTTTCCCAGGCCAGTCATTTCTTGTTTTACAAAAGTCTAATGAAAGAGATGAGGTAATATATTTAGATTTATGTCGAATCATTTCATAGTTCACAATGTTTGTTAAAACCAATACTCCAAATCATTTTTTACTACCTGAATCCTATTGACATGGATTTCTAGTACTAGATGTGTGTGTGTGTGTGTGTGTGTGTGTATTTTAAACAAGTTGTATTTTTCCAGGAATATTCCCGTGTGTTCTTTTTCTTTGAAATCGTGGTGTCCTTTAAAAGGGTACCAAGAGGTAGCTATAGCAAGGAATTTAAAATGTAATAGGGCTAGAAGCAAATTCTTCAGAGTTGTGATAATTTGCCATCTGGTGAATTCACTTACTTAGTGAATCAGCAGATGTTTACAGAATACCTGTTTTGAGGCACTGCACTTGGTGCTGAAGAAACAAACAAAAGAAAGACCATCTCCACTGACAAATATTAATTCATGTAGATTTTGCAACAACCCTATAAAATAAGAATAGGTATTTTTATCCTCGTTTTATGGAGGAAGAAACAGAGCCGATTATTAAGTAACTTGCTCAAAGGCCTGCAAAGTGGCTGGGCTTTAAACTCAGGCATTTTAGATACAAGATAGCAAGTAACAGCTAGACATGAGGGATGTCAGACATACACAAGAGATGATGTAGTAGGCTGTAGCCTGAACTCATGAGTCATCGACAGCTAAATGACAACTGAAGGGGTGGAAGGGAATGGGGTTACCCAGAGCACATACCAGACTGAGAAAAGAGGGCCTTAACATGTAAGCATTAGTGAGAAGAGGGGACTAGAAAAAGAGCCTGAGATGTGGTGGTCCCAAAAGTAGGAGGAGAACCAGTAGAATGTGATTAGCCAAGAGAAAATCGTATTTTGAAAAATGAAGTATTCAGCTGTGTCAAAGGCTTCTGCTAGGGCAAGTTGTTACAAGGACTGAAAAGTATCTTTGGGACATTGCAATACAGAGGTCATAGGTGACTTTACCAAAAATACTTTTGATAGAGTAATAGCACAGAATCGAAATTGGTTTTGATTGGAGAGGAGAAGGTTTTTAAGACGGTGAAGGAAGATGAGATTCAGAGGACAGATGGCCTCAGGAAGCGGTCCTTCTTCCATTGCAGAATGAGAGTGGAGGAGAAAATTGGCACATGTCAGTGACTTGGTAGATTTGGTGGTGGAGAAGTGAGATAATTATCATCTGATGGCTCCTGTTAGCTATATGAAGAAATAGAAGACAAGGACATCTACCTAGACTCAGAGAGAAAACAGACACTGAGATGAGTGTGTGTAATACAGAACTGTCATTCTAGAGAGGGATGACTAGAGAAACATGGTAGAGTTTCTGGACGGTGTCTAGGTTGGTGACCATGAATTCATGGTGGTATCAGTCCTCCCAGGTGTCTATTGCTCAGCAGTTCATATGCAAGTATGGAGAAGGTAGGTGGTTGGTTTTAGTTGGGTTTTGCTAGCCAGATGTGACAGAGACAAAGAAATGTATAGGTTTGGGGGTGTTGGCAAAAATCTTATTGAAATTACAGACTACAGTGTCCAAAATGAGTATAAAACAGTATGAAGAACAGCAGGTGAGAGATGGGTAGAAAATGGACTGGTTAAATTGCCTGAAGTTTAGTTAAAGTAGTCCCGGGGCAGTAGTAGTAATTTACAGGTGGCTAGAAGCTCTGGAAGTAAAGGCTATATAGTGGGATGTATGAATAAGAGATTTTAACAGTGAGGGAGTTTTGAGTGATATCATGATCCAGGATAACATCACGAGACTAAGTGGTTAAGGAGGAATTTGCCGGAATCTATCTGCATGGCTAACTGTGTAATACATTTTAATTGAAAAAAATCCAGTGTAAAAATCGGCCTTTTAAAGAAAACTGCCAAGCATCAGTGAACTTATTTTTAAATTTGATAAGATATAAACATTGTTTACATTCTATTCATAAATGTGTGTGAAAATATGTACTGAACAAAGGTTGCTGTTTAAACAAAAAAAAGGGAAGTATTCACAGAATATGAAATTTAAATATAAGATTGTTGGACAAACATTCATGACTCTAGAGTCTTAAGAAGTTAGTACAGATGATTGCAGTTGGCAGATCTATAAACAACACATATTAGCTAATTAGTTTGGATCTAATGCACCTATTATATACCTATGCAGAGTTGTTTCTTTTAAACTACAACTAGGTGAAATTTTATCTATGATAAATACAGTAAATTTGATCATGGTGAGGTGAATTTATTTTGGATTTTCTTTAAAAATTATATCTTACCTAGTGTATGAAACTATTTTATTTACAAAAATTTGCTTTGGCAAAATTGTTATGGTTTGGGGATTTAGGTATTATCATAGTCCATTTGGGCTGCTACAACAGAATACCAGAGACAGATGGCTTACAAACAACAAACATTTATTTCTCCAAGTTCTGGAGGCTGGGAAGTCCAGATCAAGGTTCTGGAAGATTTACTGTCTGGTGAGAACCAATTTTCAGGTTCACGGGGAGCCATTTTCTCCATGTGTCCTCACATAGCAGAAGGGGTGAAGGAGCCCTTGGGAGGTCTCTTTTATAAGGCCACTAATCCCATTCATGAGGGCTCCATCCTCATAACCTAATCATCTCCCAGGTCCCTACTTCTAAATACCATCACACTGGGTATTAGGACTTATCAAATGAATTTTGGGGGGAAACAAACATTCGGTTCGTAGCAGGTGCCTTCTTTAAGTCCTCTAAAGATTTCATTTACAAGGCTTTCTTGTGTTACCTTTTTATAATGTAGATTTATAGTTTATGTATTCTTTTTTAAGTTTTTATCCTTAAAACAGTTTAGAAACACTGACAAATTGTAGAGTTAACCATTGTAGTAACTGAATCCATTTCTATTACATTATGAAGTGCCTCTAAGAGAGATCTGCTGATATATCTGAATATGCTACCATTAATTGTACATTTGAAAGCAAACAGATCATCTTATAACTTTACTGAAAGTTCTTTTACATTGATGATAAAATAAATGTAAGGCTTGAGGGTAATGTTTGTTTTTAACTTAATAATTAATCTTTATTTTAATTTGAGGTATCCAATTCCTCTAAAACAGTACAAATAGCGATTAATTCCAGGGTCCTGAAAAATGAGGAAATCTAAGAGCTTTATGGTATGGGCATAGAATACAAGAGTTTTTTCCCAGCTCATTATTCTAAGCATTTTTGTTCTGTTTTTCATTTTTGCCATTAGGTAGAAGGTCAGGGTTAGACCAGATAAGCAGAGTAGATTGTCACATTGTTCCCTTAAATTCCATGTGGTTGAGGCATTTACTTGTTTGATCTTATTTTAATAGGTTTTTTTAAGTTATTGATATAATAATAGCCACAGTTCTAATTTATAAATCACTGTTAACTTCTGTGTCTCAATTATGGCTAACCTGGTATGTAATTATTAAATAGGGGCTTCTGACTTTAGTCTTCTCTCACAGACTTCCTCTGGTTGACTAGAAAGTACACCTATCACTCAATTTAGGCTTAAACTGCTAATAGAGATAACAACTGTAGCATTTATGTTGAGTTTCTGCTATCTAATCTTTATGACTATCTAATGCTTTATGACTTAGGCTTAGAAGAATACTAACCCAGAGTTTAACTCGGTTATGTAGACCTTAAAGCTCTGTCATCTCATCAGGCGCACAGCTATTAACACATTTAGTCACTTATGATTTACATCTTTATCCAGCAAATATTATGTACCATCTATGATTATTTTGAGCATCTGTTATGTGCCAGGCCATGTTCTTGTCTCTGGAGGATTCAGCGAGGAACAAATTCAACAAAATTCTGGCTCTCATGAAATGGACATATTACTGATATAATATGACAATTTGGTTCACGGGATAATTTCAGATAGCAATAAGTGCTGTGAAGAAAATGCAAGACAGTTGTGGGATAAAAAGTGATAGAGAGAGGGGCAGGATGATGAGGTCTACTTTAGGTTGAAGTGGAGCCAGGACCTAAGTGACACCACTGAAGATTTGGAGAAAAGAACATTCTAGAGGAACTTGAGAGTTGAGTTTATGATAGATTTTTCTCTTAACTTTGGGATGAAGAAGAAGAGGAGGAAGACGGTGTTGGTGATGATAATGGTGGTAATAAGACTGTTTTTTGAGGGTTTATCATGTGCCAGTATCAGTACTGGAGAAATTGCATCATCTCCATGTTGTAGATACACTGAAGCTCTGAGCACCTGATTCCTGAGTCATACAGGAGGTGATAAAACTGGGATTAGATCCGGCTCTCTCTGCTTCGTGACCCTGCCCGCATAGTATTCCCAAAATCAGAGTTGCCAGGGTTCGTACCACAATCTTTTTTTCTTACTCATTTTTTGTATAAGTAAGAAAAATGTAAAATTGCTCATTTTTTCAACATCTGAACTTCATATAATGAGCCAGCAGCAATCTTCTATAACCTGTGAAATCTTTCACTTCCTGAACAACAAAAAATAATTCAGGTATGAAAACCAAATTGTGTGATACATTCCTAACACTTGTGAGATTATAACAGATTTTTATTCAAGTTATGTTTGAAATTATTTATTCATTGCATTCAGGTCATTTTCTGAAACCAGACACAAAGTTCTTGAATTTTTTTCCAAATAGTTCTTTAGTTGCATTCTTATTTTCCTTCTCCACGTTTTCATTCCCTCACCTTCTTCATCAGTAGAATAAAACACTTCTCATTGTCCAGTGACTACATGAAGCCCAAACCTTGCAATATATAAAAAAAAATCTGTGATTTTTAGCATCAATCTCTCTTTTTACTCTGAATTAGCATCAAATACAGTTCAAAATGTTGATAAAATTTATGTCTGTATTTCAGTGTGACACTGTAATGATTAAGGTGTACATTCAACTTTTTCTTTAGTAAGGCATGTATTGAGGATGGCAGTATTTGAGAGCACTGAATAATGTACATCTACATAATTTAGAAAAAGGAATCATATTTTCAACTTTTGAATCATATTTTCTGATAAATAGGAAGGAGAAAAGTAGTACCTAATCATTTCAAATGAAACTAAAATATTCTGGCTTTAATAACAGACATAAATTGTGAAGGTTTACCAATACAATTGGAATGCTTTTATGTAATTAGAGAATTCCAAAAAGAATTTTAAAATAGCTCATAAGTCTACCATATGTTGGCAGCACTTCAATAAATTTCTCCTGACTATGAATAAAAATTTGGAGTCCTGTTGTCTATTTTCTTTTTTTATTGTATTCACTAAACAGAGGAAGGAAAACTCAGATTTATTGTCATATATCATAAACGTACCTGCAAAAAAATGATTAAGATATCTACTTAAGAAATCATTAAAGATTTGCAGTGAACCAGCATTTAATAGAATGTTTTCCTTTAATTCTGTTAACTGTTGTCAAAAGACGAGACTCAAAACGGAGGCCCCTACAGTTTAACTGCGATTACGTCCAGTGACCTGGCATTCCGCTAAGGGTTTTTCCTGGGGGTCCATCCATTGTGGAATTTCAAGGTGCCAGCTCATATAATAGAGTTTAATTAGTATGCAGATAAATGAGCAGTTCTCACACTTTCAAGTGATGCCAATCTCATTTCACCAGTGCCTGGAGTTACACTTTCCACTAGTTTGACTTCAGTGCTTTTCCTCCATGTTCAGACAGATGCAGAATAATAATTTACTCTATAAATACTCAAAGTAAAATACCAACACTTCAACTCCCCTGTCCCCTCCCCTTTTTGCTATCAAATTAGCGAAAACTAAAAACGATGTGAATACTCAGTTTGGTGAGAGTAGGGCAAAAATTCACTCAGGCATTGCTGAAGGGAATGTACTTTGATATAATTGCTCTGAAAAGCTATCAAGTATATGCATATAAGAAGATCCTTAATAAAGATACTTATTTAGCTTCAATTATTCCACATTGGGGAATCTATCCAAAGGAAATAATCCAAAACATAATCTTATTATGTCTGAAGCAATTAATGGATATATTTTATGTACTCATTAAATAGGAGACATCTCAAATATCCAGTAGTAAGAGAATGATGGAACGGATCGTGAAATGCCCACACGAATGCATACCTTGCAGCCATTACAGTTTATTCTTGTTCATTTATTTAATGGCATGGACAATTATTGATATCATAAATAAAGCAAAATACAAAATTTCGTGTATGATATGAGTTCAGCTATGGAGAACAGAGAATGATTACATAAGAAACTTCCTAAATATAAATAATATTTGCTTCTGATTGGTATATGATCTTTCTTCTGCCCTTTTGTTTTTCTGTACTTATCAGATTTTCGATGATGAACTAGTTAGTAATAATCTTATGATCAGAAAAATATTAAAAATTACAATAGACTTGGGGAAATAAAATCATTACCAAATTTTTGCCTCTAAACTTACTCAGGATTCAGTTGTTCTTGCTCTCTTTAGATTTAATTTTTTTTTACTTTTCTTACAAGAATCCAGCCTGTAGAGTCTTGAAAGTCACCTTTTTCCCGTTCTGACATCTGTTTCATGAAGAAAATGACTTTACTCAGTGATAATTGAATTTCCCTCTTTATAGTCAATTTATAGATTTCCATTTCAGGTAGTGGTTTATTTACAACAACATCTATTGGATGTTAATAGTATCCTCAGTTCACACGGAGATAGAGGTGACTCAAAGCTTAAGTAAACAGATTGGTCATAAACTCTTGCACAGTCTCAGATCCAACTCCCTAGTCTTTGAATTACCAAAGCAGTATAAAAAGACAAGGGCTAATTATAGTAACAAGACTTTTTTGTTACACACACACACACACACACACACACAAATCAACCTAATGTGTGATACAAAATAGTGTGCAGACTATTCCATATTCAAAAAATATATATATGTGAATGGGAGCTCTCTGCATTTTCCATCATCAGCCATTTACAAGACAAAACAGTAGATTTATTTTTGTGGAGTGTATAGATTCATTAATAAAGTTTGTGTTCATTACTAACAGAATTCTGGGAACACTGAGGCACTTGGCACAATCTGTGAGTTTGTTTTTCTCTACAGGGTCTAATTGAAAGAAGGTATTAGGGAAGACATAGCAGAGAGCCTTTCTCCTGTTGTTACAGCAGTAGATATCCCTTAAGAAACTTCAAAAGCCATGCATACTTGTTTGAGGAAGAAGGAAGAGAAAAGCTGTTCAGTAATGAGCCAGGGGAAAAAGAAAACCTTTTCTGAGAGATAAGGGAGGTGACTATAAAGAGGGGAGCATTCAGTCTACCAGACACTCTGAGGCTTCTCAAATCAAAATCTAGATTCACTTTATGATGGAAACCCAAGGTGATTAACAAACATATTTTTAAAACCTGAACTATTTTGCTTAATTTTTTAAAATCCAAAACAATTGTGATTATATGACTATATGATATGAATCGATAGAGCTTGGTTATGGGCACATTGGTACTAGAAATTTCTATATTTTTGAAATAAAATTTTTAAAAAATGTTTGAGGTATCTGCAGATGTGATAAAAAGCCAAAAGTGTCTTTTCTCACTTGATTCTCTCCTCACCTGAAAACTCTGCCTTTCCTTCCCGCTATGGGCTATTTACTTGTCTGTAATGGGAGTAGACTTTTCTGTAGTGATCCTGAGCCTCTCACTACTTAAAATTGTATTTGTAAGGGAAATTGCCTTTAGATAAACAATTTGTAAATGAGCTACTTGAAATATTCATTGTACTGGAGTTGTCCATCTAATAAACTTAAGAAGTAGCTCTTAGGGAGTGGAAAGAACGTTGTTTTTAGAATCTGAAACCTGTTTGCATATTGACTTTATCTTGAGCAAGCCCTTTTATCACTTTCAGATTTTTTCATTGATTTAAAATAAATGGGTAATGTCTTTTAAGCATCCCCTAAATCCAGTGTTCTAGAACTATGATACATTGATTTTCAAGTTTACAGAATGTGTAAATTGGAATAGAGTTGTGGTGGAAGTTTTCTCCCCATATCTCAGATCTTCTTAACTCCTTTTTGAGTGTAAACACAATGACTGCTTCTGGTGTAATATGTTTATGCTTTCTGTTATACAATGCTTAGGCAGTCCGGATATGTAAATCCCTGAGAATGAAGAAGTAGTAGGAAAGTTGGACATCTTCATGCCCTGGAAAAACCTTGTGTTCTATGAAAGAGAAATGCTAAAAAGCAGAGAAGCACTGCAAAGAAAACAATGAACTGCTATAGACAGAGAGGCAATTAGGAACATGATTCTTATGAAATAGTTACAGTCTTAACTCCTTCCTTACCCAAAATTCGAATGCAGATTGCTTTCCATTATAAACAGATATCCCATTTTAATGGCAAACTCAAGGGGAATTCTGGCAGGTGTAGCCAGAATCAGAAAGAAGGATTTGATATTTTGTAAAACCGACTTTCAGGTGCAGAGGATACAGGTGAACTATTATCAACATGCAAGAAATTAGAGAATATTGTTTCCAGAAGCCCTTCCTGGTGACTCCACTGTAGAATGAGTTTGAGTCAACCAAACTACCACATAGTATGATTCCATTTTTATGAAATGTCCTAAATAGGCAAATCTTTAGAGACAGAAAGTAGATTAGAGGTTGCCTAGGACTGAAGAGATTGGGGGGAAATGGGGAGTGACTGCTAATGGATATGGCGTTTCTTTATTAGGGGTGATAAAAATGTTCTAAAATTTATTGGGGTGGATCAATTTAGTGTGACTATACTAAAACCACTGAAACGTACACTTTAAATAGGCAAATTGTATGATGAAAGTGTTAAAAAGAAAAACATTGTAGTTCTGAATTTTAATTGGAAATGTTAGTATGAACTTACGAGATATTTTTGTCTTAAAATACATAAATACGCATTTATGTAGGTGTATGTGTACCTGTATAACACATTTTTTTAAGGCCTGAAGAAGCCTAGAAATAATGATGAATTCAGTGGTCATGAGCACCCAGACTGGGTCTTAAATTCCTATTTCTTACTAACCAGGGCTTCTTGCAGAAATGGCTAAAATAGAAAATGTGCAAGACTAGTTTGAAACATCTAATTAAACCAGATAACAAAAACTACTACAATAATGTCAAAAGGGCTCAAGAGCCTTAAAACTTAAAAGAGGCTTCCCCTGGCAAATATGAGAATTTTGTTTTAGTAAAAATTACAAATGTAACAGATTAAAGCCCATTAAGTGTGTTTAAATGAATAAGTTCATACTGATATTAAAAAGCAAAAACAGGGGTACCTGGGTGGCTCAGTCGGTTAAGTGTCTGCCTTCGGCTCAGGTCATGATCCCGGGGTCCTGGGATCGAGCCCCACATCGCTTCTCCCTCTGCCCCTACCCCCTGCTCATGCTCTTGCTTGCTTTCTCTCTCAAATGAATAAACAAAAGATCTTTTTTTAAAAAAAAGCAAAAACAGTTGATCACCTTTAAAACAATGACAGAGGCAACTTATGACCTTGAAAAATGATAAAGGAAAAGAAAGTATTTATCTTGCCCTTTCTGTATGAACTGTATCACTGGCAACCAAGTAGTAGATAAGCAAAGCGGCTCTTAATAAAATTATTTCTGTTAATAAAACTAAAATGATCAAAGTAGAAAATCACCCATTTTTACAACCCCTGAGGAATTAATGGATCTAGGCCATGATTTTCAACAGCTGCTAATTTCTCAAAAGGAGAGCAAACCACATATGTGCCTCCTGATAAAAGAATATATTACCTTGAGTCTTGCCAAAGAGATCAAGTCTCTGGATCCAGCTTCCAGTTTGTCAAAAACACAGAGAAAAGAATATGTTGAACTATACTACACATGCATGTGACAATGTGGTTCCTATTGTTCAAATAACTGAAATTTGTCCCGATAAATTAGAAGGAAAAGAAAAGGGAAAAGGGAGAGTCTGTGGTTTAAAAGAGGTTTAAGGGATACCTGGGTGGCTCAGTCAGTTGGGCAGCTGGCTCTGGACTTCAGCTCAGGTCATGATTCTGGGGTCCTGGGATCGAGCTCCGTGTCAGGCTCCACACTCAGCTGGGAGTCTGCTTGGGGATTCTCTCTCTCCCTCTCCCTCTGCACCATCCCCACCATGCTTATTCTGACTCGTGCATGCATGCACTCTCTCTCTAAAAAAATAAATAAATCTTTAAAAATAAATAAAAATAAAAGAGGCTTAAAATTGTAGCTTTTTTTTTTTTTAAGTCTAAGGATGAACACTTGGTTGATAAAGAAATAGAAGAGAACAAGTACCAGGATGTGGTTACTTTTGGAGAGAAGGAAGGAGCTGTGGCTGAGATGGAACATACAGAGAGCCTCTTGTGGGACTGGCAAAATCCTGTGTCTTGACCTGGATGGTAATTACTAGGATGTGTGTCTTATGATATTACACTAGGCTATATACATTTTGTACGTGTGTGTGCGGAGGGTGTCTGTATCTCTGTGTGTTTTTAGAATTTAAGTTTTTAAATAAATTAATAACCAAAAAATTGCCCAGAAGGATAGTCAGTTTTGGATCTTGGAATCTATTTTGGGTCTTTTTCTCTCTCTAAAAGAATGTTTAATTTTTTTGAGTTAGCTTGACACATATAAATTGTAGATTATACTTCAGATATAAAACAAGCAGAATTGAAATATAAAGTATATGTAAATATTCTACATGTCTTAAAGTGCTGAAGAGGTATTTTGATAATGGCATTCATCTTTTTACTTTATAAAACAGATCACCCAAATAACCCAAAACAATTTTTTATTTACCATTTTTAGGTGTGATAGTAAATTTTCAAGTCATTAGCTACTGTATACTTAATAGTATGTACTGTGATTAACATATATCGTATAGAGAACACTAAGCAATCCTTTCATTAATTCATTCTCGTAACACATGTTACTTCTGTTCAGAGTTGTTCTGAAACTTGGTTTCAGAAGCATGGAGTAATGATGATCAAGACCATGGACTCTAGGGCCAGACTTGGTCATTCAAATCACAGCTCTACCTTTTTCTGGCTTTGTGTGAACATAATGAGGGATGATAACCTTTCCCACCTCCAAAGCTTGTTTAAAGGATTAAGTGACTTAGATGTAGACATGCAGAAGAGTCACTGGAATATATTGAATGCTATATAAGCATCAGCTATTACTACTTGGCCAAAATCATTTATGCAGTTCTGTCTTTGGGAAGTTATATGGCTGAAAGCCTACTTAAACATCCTCATTCTTGGCATCCCTGAACTTGGGTGTTCTCACTAAATGATTATGTTTTCACAGAGGTCGTCATCCTAGTATGGACAGTAATATAAACAGAGGATGTTGTTCAGATTTTATGGTTTATGTTTGAATATTCACTTTTAATATAGTTAGTATGTTAGAGATAACTTGGAGTGAAATCTCTTTATATTCTTTATATCTTGAAATTTTATCAGTTCACAGTATAAATGTGTTTTATTGCAAGACCTATAAAAGAGGAAGATGTTTAGGAAAGAAGGGAGGAAGGCAAGAAAGCAAAGAAGGAAAGAAAAGAAAAGAGGAAAGGGAAAGGAAGAAGGAAACTCACAGGGAGAAAAGGAGCTACCTCAAGATATTTGATTTGCAGTCCACTTTACTGAAATGCATGTGGTCTGTGATTGAAAATTAGTTGTGTGATTACTTTATTTAAATACATTTGCATTCCTTAGTGGAAAGTCTTTATTGTGATTTTTTAAGTGTAAAAATTTATTCAACCAGCACAAAACCAGTATGTTGATCTTACCACCACCCCACCACCCCCAGTTTTGGATTCTGATCAGTCATTGATACATCAAGTTTATCCTGTAGAAAGAGTTTGGAAAGGCCTCAGGAAACTTTTTTAAAGGTTTACGTATTTAAATTTTCCAAGTTTGCTGAGGGATCTAGACATCAAGAAATATTAACAAATATCCACTGGATTCCACTTCTTTCTGCTGATTTCCTTGTTAAGAACTTTAGTGAAAAGAAGCCCAAAATATATCTTAAGAAAGTTGTACATAAATCTTCTTCCCACCATTAATATAAGACATGCCTCATTTTACAAATGTTTCTCAATTACATTATACCTGATCTGTAACATTGGCCTAGCTCTCACTGTTGAAGATAATTGTGGTTCTTTTATGTCTTTAACCATGTATGATTAGTCCTATGCTAAAATAGGGTTATTTTACCTGTGAACTACCACAAATAGACTTTACATATAAATGTCCCTTCAAAACTGAATACTATTGTGTGCTGATTTGCAACAGAGTCTGTATGAAGGGAGAAAAAACTAATAAATGCTGTGTTGTGAACCAGTAATTAGATTCTCAATGTGGTATAAAGTACTCACAGGAGGTTTGTTCTCAGCCTCATAAATTTGACCATATCTTTCCATTCTGATGCTATTAAGTGACTTAGAGACATGACTAACAGTAAAATAAACTCCTAAACCACAGCGGCAAGCACATAAGACTTAAATTATGCAGTGATGACTGCCATTCATTTAGGAATTGACTGTCCCATTTGCTCTTAAATATCAGGCGAACAGCAAATGGAGGACTGGCTGTTAAACTGTGAATTCAGGGTCATGTGGCTTAATACCTCTTGTGAAATTTGCTAAACTTAAAGATTATTAAAGATTTTCGCTTGGTTCACTGCAGAAACCGTGTAATACCTATAGTGTTATATAAATATTTGGATGAAAGTATTGTTTCCAATCAATTTATTTCTCATTCTTATTGAATTACCTGGGTCCACTTAGATTCTGTGCTTCTCAAATGAGTGTTTATCCAGAGCCAGAGGCAGGCTTATTAAATACAGGTTTATGGGCCCCCCTCCCAGGGTTTCTGATTCTGTAGTTCTGGATGGGAGTCTGATCATTTGTACTTCCTGCAAGTCCCCAGGTGATGCTGATGCTGTTAGCCTGAACTCCATCCACACTCTGAGAACCACTGACCTCAAACCATGAAACCTCTTGCAATCAACAGGGTTCCTTTAAAAAAAAAAAAAAAAAAAGCTAAGAGAATAGACATCCAGATTTGGCTGTCACCATTGTTTAGGAAGCCCTGTCCTAATTTACTATGTCAAATATATTGAGGGAAACATTTCCTCTTTGGGGAATTCTGATGAAGCTCCTTTCCTAAAATCTAACAAACATTGCATCAAATAGAGCAGAAGTTAGTTGGGGTTTCATTTATATGAGGGAAAACTCTAGTTAAATAAAGCAAATAGAAGAACCCTCATAATCCCACAAGAATAGGTGACACAAATTTCTGTCATTACTCTAATATTTAATTTAAGATTTTTAAAGTCTTTTTGAAATCTTATTTCCTTCAAAGTCCAAGATCCATGTCGGAATTTGCCAGAATTTTTTTTTTTTGTTTTTCTATTACAACCCCTAAAAAAAAGATAGTTGCCATTTCCCATGGGTCTCAGTCATTTATCTTCAACAGTACTGCCTTGTAGTGACTAAAATTAGGGTCAAAGTTACAGCACTCCACTCTCACTCTATTTTGTTAACAGATGAAATTTTCAGCGTTCATCTCAAGTTTTAATCTAGTGCATCACTCCTCATTTTATATTAGAAGAGCTTGACTCCATTTCTTTTTCACCTTGATTCTGTGGGTCTACTGCCTGGCCCTTACACTGGACTTAGGACTACAAGGCGTCTTCTATCACTTCTGTTTTACTCCTCTTTTATCCTTGAATGCCATGTTTTCTCCACCGTGCTTTACCTCAGATCTTTGAGTCATGCTTTCTGCCTCCCCCCACCCAGCTTTATTGTGATGTAATTGATTTACAGGATTGTTTAAGTAAGATTTATGACACGATGGTGCACTTATGTATTGTGAAATGAGTACCACAGTAGCATTGGTTGGCACCTCCATCACCTCACATAGTTACCATTTCTTTTTTGTGGGGGGGAACATTTGAGATCTACTCTTTTAGCAGCTTTCAAGTGTATGATATACCATTGTTAACGACAATCACCATGCTCTGCATTAGGTAGCCAGAACTTACTCATCTTATAACTGGAAGTATGTATGTACCATTTGACCACCATCTCCCCATTTTCTGCACCCCTTTTTCCCCCTTAGCCCCCAGGCCAGCCACCACTCTGCTGTTTCTCTGAGTTCAGCCTTTACAGATTCCACATATAATGATATCACATAGTACTTATTTTTCCTTGTGAGTTTTATTTTTTAAACACAAGGTGCTACTATCTTGGTCTTTGTGTTAGACCTAGTTCTTCTGAACAGGTCTAATCAGTTACTTTGCTACGAAGGATGATTCCCATCTGAATGATCACCTGCAAGATGTTGACCAGTCACAAAAGAAAAGATGTATATATACTATACATAGATAGATCATACTGGGGGAAGTCTGCTTTGGCTCAAGCTGAATGTAAGATCTTTAAAAACACCTCAGTGATGATTTTCTCTATAGTTTTATATAGTTGTCTATCTACATATCTCTGATACTTTCACTGATTTTAATGGTCAGGCTGATGGCAAGGATTTGTCTACTATCTTGTGCAGTACTCACAACAATATTATTTTCTTCTTCATTTTCTTTTTGGAGAAGAAATGGAAGTTATTACTTGATCCTTTCCTGTGTATCATCAAATTCTACTGTACTCTGTGGACATTTTTCCAGAGTTACACTTCAAAAACAAGTGTTATTATGAATCACTGACCACAGCTGTGTCTTTTTTTTTTTTTTAAAGATTTTATTTATTTATTTATTTATTTGACAGAGAGAGACACAGTGAGAGAGGGAACACAAGCAGGGGGAGTGGGAGAGGGAGAAGCAGGCTTCCCGCCGAGCAGGGAGCCCGATGCGGGGCTCGATCCCAGGAGCCTGCGATCATGGCCTGAGCTGAAGGCAGACGCTTAACGACTGAGCCACCCAGGCGCCCCCACAGCTGTCTCATTTACTTATGTATTCCAAGTGCCTTGTGCAACTTGGCATGTACTACAAGGCACTCAATAAATATTTGTTGAATAAATGAATTGACATTTTTTAAAGGTCAGAATTATAGAAGAGGTTGCTTTCTGAAAGTTTATAATTTAGAAAGTTTCAACTATGTTGAAGTGTGTGTGTGTGCATGTAATAGCTTTAAATAGCATTCGATAGTGCAAGAGTGGCCACAATGGACAAGATAAATTATGTTTCCTGTTAGTTACTATGTTTGTATTTTAAAGAGGAAATGACTCCCAGATTATTTCAGTTTGAGATTTTTTAAGCTCTTCTAATAGAAAAGTATTGAATTATGTAACATTTTGATATTCTGATGATGATTGTTATTAATACAGGCATTGAATTATTTATGGTCGTGTAAGAATATAACACGAGTCTATTAAAACATGTAGCATTGTCATGTAATAGGATATATGAAAATATTTTAAAACCTCTTACTGTAAATGAAATGAAAGGGGGAAATCAGAGGGGGAGACGAGCCATGAGAGACTATGGACTCTGAGAAACAAACTGAGGGTTCTAGAGGGGAAGGGGATGGGGGGATGGGTTAGCCTGTGATGGGTATTAAAGAGGGCACAGTCTGCATGGAGCACTGGGTGTTATATGCAAACAATGAATCATGGAACACTACATCAGAAACTAATGATGTAATGTATGGTGATTAACATAACATAATAAAAAAAAATTTAAAAAAACATTTAAGGTGCTCTCAGTAATGTTAACGTATCACAGGGGTGGCAAACTCAGACACACCCATTCATTTACATTTTGTCTATGACTGCTCTGATTCCACATCTCTCCTTAGTGAAGTGAATGAATGAGTGAAAGCCCTCTGAGCAGAAATTCTGCTTTCAAACGTTTACCCTGAGGAAGTAAGTCATGTATACAAATAAGTATGTACAGGGATGTTCATTCCACTGCTGTTTATAATATCAAGACAATGGAAACTAAATGTCAAAGAATAGGAGTCTGGCTGACTAAGTTCTGGCATCTCTACACACTGGGATACTATGTAGCTTTTTTAAGAAGATGTTATAGAAATGTATATATTTATATCAAACAGGGATCAGCAAAAGACAGCACTCTGGCCAAATTGATCCTGAGACCTGTTTTTTACTACCAGAGCTAAGAATGGTTTTTACATTTTAAAGGATTAGAAAAGAAAATAATCAAAACCCCTGAGAGAGAGAGTATGTAGCTGGCACTTACTATCTGACCCTTTGCAGAAAATGTTTGCTGACCTCTGATATAGAATGTTGTGTTTGATGTAGAATAAGTTGCTGTGGATGGATTTAACACATTATAAAATATTATATATGGAATAATGCCATTTTTCAAAAATAAAACCATTTAGAAGGATAGATACTTAAGATGTTAACAATCATTGTATCTAGGTGGCTAGGATTAATGGGACTCTTTTGTCTGTTTATGATTTTTCAATAATGAAAATATATTTGTTGTATCATAAATAAGAAAAATTAAAAATTTAATTTTGGTGTTAGGTAAAAAAATGGGGAACAAGAAGGAACTGTTGAGTTCTCAGGTGCAAAGGTATGGTTATCCATTTTACAGATGAGGCTGCTGAGGCTAAGAAATTAAATCACCTTGCTTAGGGGGGCACAAACGTAAAACAAAAATAGCACTGCTGCCAAACTTTTTTTTTTTTTTAAAGATTTTTTTATTTATTTATTTGACAGAGAGAGAGACAGCGAGAGCAGGAACACAAGCAGGGGGAGTGGGAGAGGGAGAAGCAGACTTCCTGCCGAACAGGGAGCCCGATGTGGGGACTCGATCCCAGGACCCTGGGACCATGACCTGAGCCGAAGGCAGACGCTTAACGACTGAGCCACCCAGGCGCCCATGCTGCCAAACTTTTTGTTCAGGAACATCAGCATTTGATAACTTAAAATGTTCATCCATCAGCTGACATAGTTAATTATGAACTCTGTGCCCAAAGGCAATCTAGAGGTATCCTTCATATGATAAAGGAGGGTTATGCAGAAATCAAAACCACCAGATTAATGGGATTAGATGTAGAACTAGATGGGTTTACATTTGCTTAGAAGGAAAACAGAGTAGCTTACATTTTGCATTTTTTTTAAAAAAGCAAACAAAACCTATGTAGACGTAGGTATTTAGTTCACTTTGCAAATTTGCAAACTATGACTGCTGAGTAATGTAGTACTTCACTGCTTTTTCACACCTATAGAGTTAATAGTTCAAATTCAGTCACCTGAGACAAAAAGAGCACATTTCCAGAAGCTCATGCCCTTCACCATAAGAGAAACACAGAAGAGACATTTGACTTATCCTCAGGCTCTGGTACAGACAACTATTTACAAAATTAGTCACCAATTTAGAAGGAGAGCAAATACACTACAACATTGAGAAGTCTTCACTGTAATGAACTGATAGCTAAAAACAGAAGGAAACATATGACTATAGAAAGCAGACATAAAAGCTCAGCAGTTTTTGGACCATTTAGTGTATGGACAAAAAAATCTAATATCCTTCAGTTATTCCTGAGGGAACCACTATCTTAGAGCAAAGAACAATCATGATGGTAACTATTACTGCTCTTTAAAAAGCATGTGTGCATTTAATCACATTTAATTATCTTGTGATTTGGGAAAATGATTCCCTGTTCACATATTTAGAAACTGAGGCACAGAGTGGGTTGAGTGCTCAAGATCTTATAGCTCTGTCAGCAGATGGCAGGGGAACTAGATCTCTTAGTCCCAACTCAGTGTCTGCATGTGATGCAGATGCTGAGTCAGCAAGACAGGATCTCTCTACATTTCACTAAATCAAAAGAACAGATCAACATGTTTTTAAAGCCAATACAAATAAAAAGTTTAAACTATAAATATTTTGATGTGTTTTAGAGGTGAGATTTGGTATCTGGAAAAATCCCTACCATAGGATGTCTTATAACTCAAAAATGCCAAGGAATCACTATATACTTGGATAGATGAGGCTGTCATTTTCTAATTCTCATCTTTCTATTGGGCAAAGGTTACCAAGCTGGGATTTTGTATATTTTAAATGATTTGTGATATTTACCTGCAAATGTAATAGTAAACAGAACAGTCCTGTTTTAACACTATGATAACACATACCAGCAACCTTTATGGGTTCCACAGATTCTATTAGAATTCATAGCCAGATAGGGTAGATGTTTTTATAATTTCCTGTCTCTTTAGCAAGCACTATGTTTTCTTTAAAAAGGCGTTTTCTTTTTTATGTGAAATGTGTGTTCACACAGTATGTGGCACACTTAACTAATATTAAGTATTATTAGCAATATACTGCATATTTTTCAAAACTTCATGTAGGTGAATTGCCCATTTTTTAAACCTAAATTGAGGTAGAATGAGCAGCTCAATAGCTCATCTCTGAGCACTGTATAATGGCGTGGACTATTATGCTGGTATTTATTGTTCATCGATGTTTTAGAAGTTAGATATTTAAGGTAACACGGTATATGGTACACCTAAGGGTAATTCTAAGTGCAAGAGCTGTTAGAACTTGCATGTTGAATGTATGTTAGAAGAGGGACCTATAACTTTCTGTCATCATACTACTTTCTCCAGCCCCCATACTGCACCATTTATCTGTACAATAAATGTACTTTCTTCTTGAGAAACAGTTTTTTAAAGGACGCTAATTATTTCTCAGGATCTTTCCTCTATCACACAGCCAGTATAATGTTTATTGGTGATGTCATTTATGTATCTTTGCCCCTTACAACTCAGAAAAGTTCCATAACCAGTGAGAACTACTGCCATTCTCCCTGCCCCATTCTGCAGGACCCTAATTCAGAAATTCTTACACTTGTTGTAAATAGGAGGCACTAAGGTGGTAAGTGTTGGGACTTCCTTGACCAAAGGAGGTGCTCTTTTACCCAACCCTTCAACATCTGTCCCTGATATTTAAGATTAATGAACTTGTCTTATTTCATCTGTTCTTTCTTACCATTTTCTAGGCCCTATTAATCTACCTCTCTACCCTGCTCTCTGTCAGCCTCCTTCCTCTCCCCTTCTGCTTTATCTCCTGTCCTCCACCACATTAATGCAGGGTGTGCACAAACAAGTGCATACCTACCCCCAAATAAACACCCACCTGCCACCTCTCCAATCTTACCTTATCCCTGGGACCTAACTCAATCTCTTGCTTTGTCTTACTCCCATAGTTACAGTCTGTATCACTCAACTTAGCCTCTACTTATATGTTAGTTCATATTACTGTTTTATGGTCTATATTTTATGTTTATATAGTTTTATATGCCTGGCTTGCCTTCCTGGTTGTAATCTCCTTGAGATCAAGGATTTTTTTTTTTCTTCTTGTGTGTCCCTCTTATAGCTTTTATCTCATTGGGAAATATGTAGTAAGTGCCCCTTAAGTCTTAAAACCAGATCCTATGGAGCAGAAAAGTACCTCAGAAAGTGTCTTGTCTACTGCCCGCATTGTACATAACAGAAAATTAGAGAAGTGAAATGACCCATCTTCATTGTGACAGAACCGAAAAGTAGCAGACCCTGAACTAAAACAGACCCTGTTCAGCCTGCCTGTTACCAGGCGACTTTGACTCTGGCTTATGCTCTGGGAAAGCATAGGACCAATTCCAGCAGTAGGCAGCAGTGGTTTCCGCCCACATGGATACTGATAATGTCTACCTTAAACAACAGCCTAAAAGTCTCCTTAGGATTTCTCCCCATTTTTCATCTTGCTCTCTTAACTTTATAATATCTTCCCTATTCAGGAGCTTGGGAATGAAATTGGAGCCCTCAGGAAAAAATTAGTACCAAGATGCAATTTTATTAATTCATTTATCAACATTCATTCATTTTGACTAGGGGACACTATAAAAGCAAACTTTTAAAAAAAATTCATGGTTAATTTTTTCATGAGAATAAATATTTTTAAAAAGCTAGCTAGGTCAAAAATGCCTATTCACTAGGTCATTCTATATCCAGATTTTAAAATTATACTTACCGGAATTTTTTTTCATTTCACTTAAACTGTGTGCTTTCATGCATTAGAAAATCCAGTCTAAGGTACCGTTACATTGATTCTTCTTCACTGTGACTCATGGTTCCTGGCAGATGAGCATGCATATCCTTTGTATTTTGAATAATCCAGTTGGGGAGATAATTTTTCAGGAAAATGAAGAACACTCTCTTCATCTAACTGCCTAAAGCCTAAAAATTGAATTATACTGAATCATAGAGAAGAAAAACAAAACAGTTGACAAAAGTATTCATCTAATTTATAAATTCAAAAAATGAAGTTCGTAATGTAATTTGACAAATACAACAAATAATTCATATCATTTAGAAAAACCTCAGTTTGGGTTTTAATGAATTAGAGAGAGAATGCAAAGATTAGAAAAAGGCAGTGAAAGATGTGTGCTCATACAGACAAGAAACTCACAGAGGAGAGTCTCTCTGGATCAGAAGAATTACTTGCGTCTGGGGTGGCATGAAGCTGGCATTCCCTTGGCTACAGCTAGCATGGAACTATCCCTCATCAGAGCATTTAATTAGGTGAACAGGGCCTCTGTGAACCTCAGTTTCATCTCTATACCAAGATTATGGATCTGGATGACCCCTGATTTCCCCTCTACCTCTAAATTTTTATACATCCTTATTCGAATATTTAAACCTTTAGCAGTTCCACTCTATATTAAAAAGCCAGAGTAGCTCAATAAGCACTTATTGGTTGAATGATTAAATCTGGCCCATATAATGTGTGTTAATCAACTCAGCTAACAATATATAGGTTATTTCAGTTATTTTCAGCCAAAGATATTTATCATATCTATGGCATCTTGTGCTGAAAGCTTTATGTAACAAAAATGAGTAATAGGTACACGCTCCTTCTACTAATGGGGAATTAGTGTTTGATCTTTTAACAGTGAGGTTTTCAGCATAAGCATTTGAAGAAAGGCTTTGATATTGATTGTGCTCTTCAAACTGAAGCATGTCTGAACTGAAACGGGTTCTTTCCAGCGCCAGAGCTGTCTGTTCTTACTCCTTTCCTCTTTCCTTACTCTTTGCTCTGACATGTAAATATTCCTGTATAGTTCTTCAGGGATCTGCAAACTAGAAAGGCAAAAAAAAAAAAAAAAAAAAAGCCATACATCTTGTTTACAGCCTTGTCTAATCCTATCTGTGAGGGTAAAGTAAAAAGAGAAATGTTTTTATTTGATAGATTCTAAAATCTGAAGTTTTTTAAACATTGATCAAAAACAGCAATAAGACTGTGATGATGTTCGTTTTGGTGCAGTTATTTTGAAATTCCTAGCTTGAGATCATAAAAGTTTTTTTATGTAAACCTGTTTGTTAGCTTCATGCTTGAAAAATTATTTTAGAAGCTATGCCATCATATTTTACCACCCTTCTTTCAGCAAATTATATTAGTTTTGATTTTTTTGCTATGGATATAATCAGAATCTCTCTGATGCAGGATCTTTTTGAAGATTCCTTTGGGTCCTAAGATGTCTGCCCATCTCAAATTGATTGGTGCAAGTTGCACCAAAAAAAAAAAAAAACTATTTAATTTTAATGGTCATTTTTTTAAAAAGAAAATATCTTCTATTATCAGCATGGATTGCATTTTATTAACTGTCATTTTTCTTCTTGCTCTCTTTGTAAAATCCTCCCCACCAAATACAAGTACCAGTAAACCCTAGAAACCAAGACTAAGAATTTGGTGGCAAATTAACACTTCCTCTCTTTGTAAAAATGATAATAGTTTTGGTTTTTTTCAGTCTCATTTTAGTACTAGCTCTGTGACTTCTGAGTACTAGTTTTTCTATAAATCAAAAATAGAAATTACCAGCCCTCATCTCCCATTTTCTTGGGGAAACCGAGAACCAGAAGAGTTAAGTGATGCACCCAGGTCCTGCACTGAAACCATAGGAGGGCCCTCGCTGGTGTCCAAGTGCAGGCTGGGTCCAGGACTACCTCCAGTTTGCCTGTCCCATTTGAAGGAACACCGAAATACCATTTAAGTATGCTTTTTATGATCATTTGCTTTTCAGCACAATGTCCAGGGTGTTAAAACTTAACTGTTCTTGAGAATGATTGATGACATTTCTCCTTCATTCTTTTAACAGTATTAACTTTACAAGCTACTTTTCAATTTTATTACATACTCACCATTTTAGGTAGAAAGATGTTCTCTTTGAGAATCTGGATTCGTCCTCCAAGTAACCTCTCTTCATATCTCAGGAGCAGATAACAAATCAAACATTAAGAATGGGGATTGACTCAGGCTCACATATGATTTCATTTAAAGCATCAACATGTTATTTAATGGTTTCACCCACAACTATTTTGTAATTGTGCCCAAGGTTGAGACTCCATAATATTTGACATAATTAATTATTTGCCAACAATAGAAACTAAGAGAATAGGATGGAGTACTTTACAAGCACTAGAATATTCAGTGGTTTCTCAATACAGTGCCCCAAGTATATTTATTAATATTCAACTGATTCATTCATTTATGAAATGAACATTTAATGAGTACCAGCTACTCTCCTTGGATACTAGATAGATATATACAGCAAGAAAGAAGATAGTCCATGCCCTCGTGAAGCTTACATCTAGTGGAATTGTCAAACAATAAACAATAAGTTAATTAAGGATGTGATAAATAGTGGAACAGCAATAAACAAGATGACATGATGAACAGTAAATGAAAATGGCAAACTTTACATGGGATTGTTAAGAAAGACCTCTCATAAAAAGGGACATGGAAGCAGATTCCTGAAGCTAAGAATGAACTAAGCATACAGAGATCTAGGGAACCAGCAAAGGCCGACTAGGGAACCTCAAGCTGTTTCCTATCTGTTAACTGAGAATATGAATATTCTCCCATACCCTATTCATAGGAATGCTGTGGTGATATCAATAAATTTAAATACAAAGTGGCCTGATCTGAAAAAAAAAAAAAAAGGCCTAATCTGGGTTGGATATGTATAATAAGCAATGAAGGAGAGATGGAAGTCTTTTTCTCTACTTTTAGAAAGAAAAAATTACTTGGGTGTACAAGAGAGTCACACCAGGAAGCATTTAGAGACCTGTATCTTGCTTTCTGTAATCAAATGCTGCATTGTGTGACGCCAGTTGTCAGTGTAGGAGTTCCTCCAGGCCTGGAGTTGGGACTTGGCTTCAGCCTTGAGGAGTGGGTGAATTTGGATTGGCCAGCAGGGGCAGTAAAGGGTGCTTCAGGGTGAGAGAACTATATAAATAAGTATACTAAGGTGGCACCACCAAAAAAAAAAAAATAATTATGCAGAACGAGATGTGAACTAAGCTTATTCTGGTAAAATCATTTCACAGTCTATACATGAATCAAATCATCATGTTGTACATAATGTTACGTGTCAATTATATCTCAAGAAAGGTGGGAGGAAAATCATTTTTTTAAAAAAAGATAACTAAAGTGGACTGAACTTGAATGAGTGCTTGAGACCATGATGGCTCAAGCTGGAGCCAGAGTGGTCTTTGAGAGAATGGAAGATAATAGATTGGTCTGATTCATAGAAGTCATTGAAAAGTCAGTATATCAGTTTTTAACCTGGTATTTTAGACAAGAGGGAATCATTATGTTTCTTGAACAAGAAAATTGTATGGTAAAAAGAACAATTTAGTAATATAGATACAGATGAATAGAGACAGGAGGGAAAATCCTGGAGAATGGGAGACTAGGTAGGAGGAGGACCTTCTTTTTTTTCTTTTTTTTTTTTTTATCATGCCATTTCGTCATACCCAGTGATGGAAATGAGGACTACACTCATATCATGGACTATGGTCATATCAGGGAATGAGCTGTATATGAGACTTTTGGGGGAAATGAATATTGACACTTGATGAATAAAGAGTGATAAATCAGTAGTCAAAATGCCTGCTCTCTCTCGAGCCCCAGGGACTGGCCAAACAGTGTCAGTGATGGAACTGGGGAAGTTTGCCTGGAATATTAAGTGATTATTTCATCTTGGACATGTTAAGTTTCAGACGACAACAGGACACCCAAATTGTGATGTGAGCACACAAGTAGAAGTACAGACTAGAGCTAACATGGAAAGTCAAATTAAGAAATGCAAACAGGTGATGAGAACTGAGGAGTTAGCTCTTGAGAATGAATGCTTGTGATAAGAATATGTGTAATGGGGTCACAGTACACAAACACACACACACACACACACACACACACACACACACACCACAACCTGAGTAGAAGGTACCAAAACAGCAGTGGGATAAAAGCCAAAACAAGAATTTCAGGCAGTAAATAGGAAAAGTTCTTAGGGAAATACTGCTATCATTATCCCCATGATACAACTAGCCTTTTAATGTGATGACTACATGTCCTAAGGTCTTTCAATATAAAAACGCATTCCCCTCCACAACCTTTAAAATAGCAAATGCTGTTGTTATCCCCACTTTATAGATGAGGAAGCTTAGCACAGAGAGTAAGCAATTTGTCCAAGATTACCCAATCTGAAAAAGTTGGAACTGAGATTCAAACATAGGCATTGTGTTTTTCAAAGCCTGCATCCTTAACCTCCCACGCCATATGGTTATAATATCCACGATGGTATTTTAATTGCATCGTTTGACTTCCATCTTATGTAAGTTTCTTGAAAAGGAGTTAATTAATTAACAGTTTAAAAAGTGGAAACTAGGAAGTCAACAGATGGCTGGGCTGTGATTGGATAGTCCCTTTCAGTAGAAGAGAACTTGGAATTCTCTAGGGTAAGGCAGAGAAAGGGAAGAATATATCTTTTGATCTATTTTTTTCTTTCTCCTCTCCTTCCATATACTGTTGTTGAAATGGGAAAATTGTCCAGTTTAAAGAGAATGGAAAAAATGGTACCTCTGTTTTCTAGTGCTTTCTCTATACTATAAATGTCTGTTCCTTATTTGTATACCAGGAATGTTAGTTTATCTAAATTGTCAACCAAAAATTTACATGAAAACTCATTACTTTCTTAACTTTCATTAATAGATGAGAGAATGTAAAAGAGTAGGGTTTCTGAAATAGCGTCAACATTGGCATTACTGTAGTGTATTCAGTCTGGGAGCCCAAGTGCCTGGATTTGTCTGTGGGGAGTCTCAGGACTTAGAGCAGGAGTTACGGACTAGAACCCTTTCCTCTAGAGAAGCTACACAAGACTTCTTTGACAGTGGGTTTAAGGGATGCTTTCCCATTGGCTGGGAGAGGACTTTGTTTTCATTTTCCATGCTTCTCAGGGTCTCCCCAGCCTTTCTCACATCTCCATTATTTAAGGAAGAGGCAAGTGGAAATAGTTGAGTTCCCAGCGCACCATGCTCAGTCCTACAGTAGAAGAAGGAGAAGGGGCAAGGCACCTGCTTTCTGCCTCAACTGTCACAGGGAAAGCTGTAGCAGGTCTTCCTTCAATGGGACTGTGGATGGGTGTCATCTAATTACTCTTCTTGAAGCACAATCTGCTCAAGTGAACTGGCTGCTTAAAAACCTTCAATCTTTCCCATTTGAATGGAGTAAAATTCTTAGCCTTAGATTTATGACCTTCCATGATTCGGGCCCATGCTGTGTGTCCGACTTTGTTACCAGTAATCCTTCCCTTTTTGGTCAGGCAAGCTGACCCATTCCATTGCTCCTACGTGCCCCCTCTTGCCTGTCTGTGTCTACGCTGATGCCTCCAGGGATGCCTCCCCCACTTCCCACTCCAATCTCTAGTATCACTAGCCCCTGACATACTGCACACAGTCCTCGTCCAAATGTGCTCTCCACCGCGCAGCCTTACTGAGCTCATCAGGACTCCCAGGTGATTTTATTGCCAGTTCTCATTTTTCTACATTCTAGATATTTATGTGCATATATTATCTTCCTTATACATTCTGGGTGTAATTTGTACCTAATTTAACTTTGTATCTTCCATTTCACCTACGCTTAACATCAGAGGAAGTTAAAACCGCAAAGAGCTGAGGGGACATAGAGGTTACTTGTAATAATATGTCTTCTTAAAACTTCTCCTTTCTCTGTACCTTAGTAAATAAGTGAAGTTGGAACAGGACCAGTTCTCCCAATTTTCAGCCCAGGACTTACCTCCAACAGCAGTGGTTCTCCCCCTGGCTTGCATTTTGGAATCACCTGACATCACCTATGGTGCTTTAGAAAATTCTAATCTGGAAGCCCCAACCCATAGAATTTAGAATCTCAGGGGTGCAACCCAGACATCAGCATTATTCAGATCTCCCAACATGATTCTAATTGTGCAGCCAAGATTGGTAATGAATTCCCCACAGCAACATGGCCCCTAGACCATTCTTTCTTTGCTAGGTAACTCTGTTAATTTGAGAAACTTTTATTTTTTTCATATGAAGAAAGTTTTAAAGTAGATAAGTGCCAAATGTGAGATGGTAGTATAACACTGTTTGTTTTGCTTACAACAGTAGCTTACGTAACTGTTTAACTTTTCAGATATTTCGAAAGAAAGCAGTGGAACTTGGGGTAAAATTGCTACCTGCATTTCATACTCCCTCTGGAATACCTTGGGCATTGCTGAATTTAAAAAGGTAAAACTCTTCATTTTAACAACATATTTTTGAAGTTGGAATATGCAATATTGTGGTTTAACTGGATGGATGGTTTCTTGCACGATGTCAGTGACCAATACCATTGGCAGTCTTGGCATCTGTCCTTGTGTTGGAAGCTATACGTTTTCCAGAGTTCCTCAGCCTTAGATGGGTCCCTGTCATAGGATAGCATGACCCCAACAGAGTCATCCAAGCCAAACGTGATTTGAGGTTTTCACTATTTCGTGGTGATGTTGCATTTTTTTTCTCTGAAGATACCAAGAGCATCCCATTATCTTTAAAATTGTCATCAAAACATTTCACTTCCAAAGAATCCAATTCCTAAGAGTACTTACTTCGTTTGGTTAAGCTGCTGGCAGAGATATTGCAGAGCTAGAACCTTGGACTAACCGGATCTCCCATGTAAGGAGCTGGTGTGACAGACACAGGGAGCACCTGGGCTGCCCTGCCCACAGTTGTAAAAGAAGGGAAGGGAACTGCCCTGCTGACCCAGATCAGCCTGACCTTCCATGCCATTGGGGTGGAGAATCCTGTTAAGCCAAGTCCATGGGAATTTTGCTCCAAGTAAACCTAGGCTAAACAGAGTTTCTGGTATTTTCCTAGGGAGTAGTTTGAATTTTCATGATAGCTTGAACATTTTGTCAATAAACAGTTTTATCTTAAGCCTCCTTTTTAACTCCTTCTTCTCCGTAAGTAATCAATTGCTTACGTACCTCCTTGTGGTGATGATGATGATGATGATGATGATGATTTATCATCATAAAATATGAAGCTTTGTTCTAGGCTCTGTGCCTGTATTACCACATTCAATCCCACAATAACCCAATAAGGTTGATACTGTTGTTATCTCCATTTTACTAATGGAAACTAATAAGGAACTTGTGTTGCAGAGAAATTAAGTAATTTGCCTAACATCATACTGTATGTAAGTGGTAGAGATAGAATATGTACTTAGACATTTATACACACATTGATGCATAGACACAAATTTAACAGCTTTCTTGGTTTAGAAATGCCAAGAGGATGTACAGGGTGGTTTGGCAGGATTAATGCACATTTATTCTTAATTATTTATTTTAGTGACTTTCTTTCCTAAAATTAATCTTAAATAATCATGAAATTACTTATTTGGTTAATAAATCAGTTAAATGTCATGCTTTGTTTTCATTTGTATGTTACATATCTATACCTTGAAATCACCCCATACCTGTGTACTGTGTATAGTAAGTGTGTGTGTGTGTGTGTGTGTGTGTGTGTTTGGGTTTGGGGCAGGGATGTCGTTGAGCGGTGAGACAGGGAGAGACCACATAACTAGGCCATGTTAACTTGAGGTAGTTCTCTATTATATGATGTGATATCTCAGGATCCGTTTTTCCCTGTTGGGGTCCTATGGTTTTCTCTGTCACCCTGAAGGTAGTAACATACGCTGCAGGGACTTAAAGCAAGAGTTGGTCTGTGCTAGGCCTGGAGGTGGTATGGTGTTTGTTTGAGATCCACGAGTTTTTTATTTGGCTCAGGTATATCACCTATAATAACCTTCCATATCTTTGGACTTCGTATTTATAGATAGTATTCTGACCTAGAAGCAACTCTGCTACCTGAAATAAGACCTGCTTATGAAAACACTGTGCACGTTTAACACTCTTTTTCTTCCTCCTTACCCTCTGAGAAGAATGATATGGGCACAATAATACACTGAGCTAGGTGGTTAACAGGAGACCTAGTTCTAGGTATTTTACAGCTACTCTGGGTGTCTTCAGAGATCATCTCCACCCCCAGGATTATTTGTAAAGTGCAGTTAGTCTACTTCAGTAGTTATTTTGTGAACCTTTACAGGTTTATAGGCCACTTTGAAATTCTGATGAAACATGGCCCTCTCCTCATAAAATGCACATTCCTGAGTATGCATATTTTTACACAGTTTCCCAAAGCTGACAGTACTTTCGGAGCCCACCTAGAACCTGAGAACCCCAAGTTTAAAATACTGGAGTGAACAATCACTGCAACTTTCTACTCTAAGATTCTGTGGAGCTAGTGCCTATTGCTTCCTGGAAGCTAATGAAATTAAATAAGGCCCTACTAAAACTAGCAGAGAGACGTGTACACCTACATCTTTGCAAAAGTTCAGCCAATTATTGTAAGGTGCTGATATCATCCAGTTAGTTCTAGCCTCTCTTAAAATAAGCGTAAGAAATCAGATTATTCTAAAGCCTATTTAATTTTACTTAGCGTTTACTTCTAACAGCCAAGAGGACTTTTCCTTAGTTAAATCTATCCTTAGTGTACAGGGGAGATATGTTTCAGTACATAAAGGAATACTTCTCAAAACTCTTAAATACTGAATCCTGTTATCTTTCATATCTATACCTCTTGGAAACTCATTAAGTGGGGCATTATGTTTTTTTATAAAACCTTATTTGGATTTACGGTATTTTACATTAGAATTTTTTAATTCCAAGAATTGCAGGACAATTGTATATGGTAAAAACTAATGTGCCATTTTATTTATGTATTCTCTAATGTTTTCATGTCAAACTAGAGGAAATTAGGTGACCCTTTGACAACTGATGGGAACACTTTTAATTTCTTCCTGGCGATCTGAATGAATTTTTTATTATATATTTTATCCATTCTTGGGCCCACTTACTAAATCAGACTTACCCAAATTCAGAGAAAAAGCCATGGCAAAATTAATAGTACTATCAATCCACTAACATTCCTTATATCCCTTTGAATCCATTCTCCCTCCAGCTGTGAGATTTATTTATCACCTTAAAGAATATCCTTTAGGAGAAGAAGACAGTTTCCTATTTGATCTACAATAACTGCATTTCAGGATGTGCTATTCCTGTCAACATGTACATCCATGCTGTTTCCTCTGAATATCTGTATTTTTACAGTATGGGCCAGAAGATAAGGGACAGCGGGCATGGAGCTTCTTTTCTCATTTTTTGAAGACCAGTAGAATTTTCCAAAGAGAGGAGAAAAAATATGTCTGACAAAAGCATATTTTCTTAATTATCTTCTCAGAATAAGGGAGTGTCTGTGGAATGATGCCCATAAGAATAAAGTGCTTGAGGATGCTTTTTAGAAGAGCTACATACTCACTGTTGACTGGCTTTGAAAATTTTGGCAATATTATAATGGGAGAAGTATAGAATATGCTGTCGGTAATAACATAGTTCTCTTCCCTCTCAATTTTGAAAATATGGATGCTGCTCTTTGCCAACACCTATATGTTAACAAAAAATGTGAACTTTGTGGGTGTCATCTATTCACATCTGCCTAGTATTCAGATTATTGCCTGAAGATAACTGTTTCTTTACCTTTTCTTTGTAAGAAATAAACATTTATTTTAGTCCCTGCTGTGATGAAGTTTCTGTGCTAGGTCCTGGGAAAGATTTTCTGTTTCTCTCCACTTTATTTAAAAAGATAACAGACATGGTCTTTCCCTCAGGGTATTCACATCCTGGTTGGTAAAGCAGAATGTATATTTTATATGTTACTATATTATACACTCACTCATGTAATTGACAATGTAAGATGGTCTGTGCCAAGGAGAGATAATAAGTACTCCCCGAGTTGAATTTAAAGCAAGCAGTAGTTGGAGTTGGGGAGGTTGATGCATTTGGAGCCAAAACACCAATAAGCCAAAATGGATTTCAGTATTTGTACAAACTGAGAATAGCAGAGAATCTAAATAATTTACTCGTATGCTACATTAGGAACTCTGTCCCAAAATCTGTTCAGAAAAAAATATATATAATTATCTCTTTCGCTACATCTGTAATCTTAATTCAAGAGCTGCTGTAGTAAGTTGTAAGTTGATCGGAATTGTGATTTAATAGCAAGTGGTAATTTAAACAGATACCTAGTGTTACACACGGGACCTGACTCGACCGACTAACATACCGGCTTCACCAATACGATAGTAGAATGAAGATGCGTAAGTTATATCACACCTCTGCTAAAAGGAAAGCATTGCCTTTTTATAGATTAGAATTTTGGTGGAACTCAATTTCTCTAATGTGAAAATGTCAAAATTTGATGTCTGATCTTACTATTACTGTGAACAGGAGGCCCTCTGCATTCTTTTCCTGTACGCTATAGAAGAAAAATCACCTCTGTGGTTTGTAAAATCAAGCATTTTACCATTTCCATATTCCTGGGTGTAATTCAAGCCTAGGTAGAGTTAACTTATTAGATTTGGGGTTTTCTCCAGTGTGTTCTTAATTTAAAATAATATAGTTAATGTTCCCATTATTCATTTCTATCACAGGGCATACAGTCTGGGCATTCCTAATAATTATTCTGCCTTTTTGATAAATGAGTTAGTTTTAGCTATATTCTGTTTTATCACTTGTTTCTCTTTGTGGATTTTTCTAAACTGACACTTGGCGACACTTGCCTGGTGGTTTTATTAGGTTAGTGGAACTGTCTACAGCATGTGTTTTTGTGGTGCACATCAAGGAATGTGCTGGAAGTGACTGATCTCCGTTCCAGCTCTCATTAGTCCGCAAGGTGATGAATGAGCACAACTCCCTCACCTGTTTTTATTTCCTGCCTTGTAAAGCTTTATTTACTGACTAGTCTAATTACCAACACAAATGCATACTATATCATTAGTTACATTGTGATTTGTATTATTATTATAATTAAGTTGCAAATTGCTTTACTTTAACTGAAATGGGACCTTAATTAAGAATAGTACATAGCTTAAGTTTTTCTAATAGTGAAAGATCATCCTGTGTGAAGCATGTACTGTGTATATTATAACAAAAAGCAGTAGCCCCTCTATTGCATTTTATGTTGGTGGTGTAAAATGCTTAAATATTAATTATAGTTGGTTTTAATAGACACAAATTATGAAAGTCTAATTAGGATAAATATTTTTTAAATGTCTTCCATATATCTCCCTGTGTTTTATTTGCCAGTTGAAATATAGATGTCCACATTATTAAATTTATCAAATCTTAAGATAATGCAGGATACAATTTCATACTTTAACATCATAAGAGTAAGATTTAAAAAACCAAGAAACACATTTTTTAGCATGAGCAAACTCATTTAATAATTTGCTCATACTCTGAAGCAGTTAGTTATGCTAAAAAAGGTTCTGCAGAAGTGATACGGCCTGAGTGTAAAATCAGGGCTGTGTCTTATACTGTCTTTTATTTATACCTTGTATGGACCTGTTAGGGATTCAAAGAGAAGTCCAACCAACTCTAGGAAAGAAAGAAGTTCCAGTCTCTCCAAGCATCTTAAGCTAACCTACTCTGTTTTTATTTTTTCTGATTGAATATTTTATTAAATTGGGTTTCCCTCTTTTATCTGTTTTAATTCTTTTGGCCACTTAACACATTTCTGGAAATAGTAATAACCGTATTTTAAGGTTTTAATACAGACATGTACAAAGTTATTAATATCAGACATTAGAATATTAGTACCATACTTAAAGCTGCTATTTATTAACATTGTCAGTATAGCTCTTGATCTTGGATAATTTCATTAAACTGAGTTTGTCTTCTGATAAATTAAACTAAAATAATAGCAATAATCATACTTATACTGATGATCTCAGAAGGTTTTGTGGAAATCTAATGAATTAATTGTAAGAGGAGATTTATCGTTTTAAAGTGATATGAAATAAATGTAAATTGAAATTATTATTTATTTATGGTCTTGTTCTCAATTTTCATTATAAAATTATGTGGGGGTGTGTATGTGTACATATCATATACACATATATGATAAAATAATGTGTAGTTAAAACTAATTTGGTTTTAATGCCTCTTTATGGCAGTTTTTATGCCATTCAATGCTTCTAACCCATTTTCAAGTCCCATTTTCCAGGTCAGGAAGAGAAATGGGTATTGGTAGAATCAGCTGGAAGTGTGTGGAGAAAATGTCTCAATGTAGTACATGTAGGATTCTGGTGGCTCCATACTCAAACATTTATTATTTTTTAGATTAGTTTTGAATTAGCCTATAGGGTCAAAACCCAGTTTTCTCTCTAAAATTATGTTTATTGGTGAATTATCTCCTCTAGAAATAAGGACTTCTCCATCCATAAGATTTAAGAGGAGTGCGAGGCAATAAAATGCATTGTTCTTTTCCCAAGTCCCACATATTAGCTCGTGTTCAATTAATATGGCACAAACCTTGTCTGTGAAAATATGTGTATATTTTTGCTGTAAACATCCACATAGTCCTCTTTCCTAATTCTTAGGCTGCCCAACTTCTGTTGAGGGTCCAACTGCTGTGGTTACTTTCTGTCAATGATTCTCAATCTTTCCAGTGCTTAGAATAACTAGGGCATTTAAAAGTGTGTATTATCGCTGCCTCCCTCTCCCCCAATCTGTTTCATTTGGCTTGGAATAAGGTCCTGGCATATTTCACGCCTCTTCAGCCATTCCAATATTCAGCTGGGGTTGAGACTCACTGCTCTAAGTCTAGTATGTATATCCTGAGGATTCCAGCTTCATTTCTCTTCTCGATTACCTTTGAAAACATTTCCCTGTCCATTGATGCTCAATTTAACATTGAAATATAAAAATATTAGAAAACTGGTTTGAAAATATCCAGCTTTAATAGAACAGTAGTTCTCAAATTTTAGAGTATGTAAGAATTGCCTAGAGGGTTTGTTAAAAACACATATTACTGGGCTCCATCCACAGATTTCCTGATTGGACAGGTTTTTGGTACGGCTCGATAATCTGCATTTCTCACTGGATCCCAGCTGATGCAGAAGCTGATGCTCCTGGTCCAAGGACCACACTTTGAGACCATTGTAATATAAGAAATGAGCCATCAGAACCATGTAGAATCTTAAATCTCAGAGCTGCTCAGTGAGGCCCCCAACTCCAAACATCCTTGGGGGGAGGGAGGGAGGAGGACTGTGAGGGTTTCTGTTTCTCTGACTAATTTACTTTTGTTAATAGTTATCCAACATTTTCATTTAACTCTAAGCAGTTTGTTGCTTCTTCTGAAAAGCAGCTAATTCCAGACATTAAGTACCCAACAAGAGTTTACGTGTTCTCTTTTCCCCTTGCACTATTATTTTTTTAATCCAGTAAGACTAGAAAGCAAATGTTGGTCCATTTTAGCATAGGGGGAGAGGAAAAAAAGTCATTCTTAATTAAGGACTTCGGGGTGACTTAGAAAGGAGAGCCATTTCTGTAAAAGCCATTCCTGTGGCTCAGGCAAAGCAACTTTATTTTAAGCTGCTGGTGACCTGGCCCGTACCTGAGGGCATTCAAGAGCCAGAGAAAAGAGGCTGTGATCATCCTCCCATCGGGAGAGGAGGAGGGAACCTAGGCTTCTTCTGGATCATTTAATTCTCTTACCAAGCTTCAGATCATTACATCTATGCCAAGCATGCAGGAGCTTGACCAAACTAATGGTCTTTATGTATTCCCAGTGGACAATAAGGATAGCAGCACTTAATTTAAATATACTTTGTGTATGTCCTCCTTTATTGAGACTTAAGAGACAAGCAGTTCTGAACAAAGGACGCTTTGCTGCTTCTTAGTCATGCATTGTGAGGCAGTAAGAATTTGAAGAACCTCACGGTGCCTGAACTCTTCCATTTCTTCCCACTCCTCTGGCCATAACTGAAGTTCATACCCAAGTAAATGAGGTTTTCAGTGTCTTTTATTCCCTGGAGGAAGGAGCAGACTACATCTGTCTTTGAACACAGGCTTGCACAGTCCTCATGACTTCTGTGCACCACCCCACCCTCCTGCTTCATGAATTCCCATCTGCCACAGACCACTTCAGCTGGGCTTCCGGTAGGGCGATGGCAGAAAATTGACGTGTGAATGCAGTAAAGTGGCATGGTTCTATTCAACCATGGATTTGATGCTGAAAAATGTTTTTTTTTTTTTCTGTATTTCCTTAAGTACCTACATTTAAGGCTGAATTACAGCATATGAGTAATTAAAGTGCAGAAATTTATCAAAGGTGACATGGAGGCAACTGAGAGACAATCTATCCCAAGAGGACTGCTTAAATCCCTTAAAAAATGATTTGTGGTGTGTGGGAAGTCCATTAAGAGGCCTTCTTCACTCTTCAGTTTTCGGCAGATAGATCCTTGGTACAAAACCCACGTACTGGATTGTTAAATATGACCACTGCTTTCCCCCACAGCATCCCCACTGGTTAAGCAGTTAACTCACCAGGACAATTTTAAGGACAATTGTAGTTATTTGAATGCAACAAACTCAAAATGGCTTTCATCTCAAGTTTTTCAAAGGCGCAGAACTAGTATTTTACAGATTCAGCTTTGTTCACTGTATTCACACAATCGGTGGCAAATCAGACGTGGCAATTTGAAATGTATTCTGTGTACGGGACTTAAATTAGGAACAAGTCAGAACACATACGGTGCCTTTACAGGTCAGCAGTGGAATAATCTGTTCAAGGAGCTTGCTATCCTGGGTTTTTAATGAAGCAGCAATCAATTTTTTCTGTGATTAATCTCAAGACCAGGCTCATGTTTCTAGTGTGGGGCACACCTTTCAAATATTTGATTAATAAAGTTTAATTTGAAAGTTTATGAAATCGTTTGATTAGATGTTTGGAAATCAGCCTAGGTGTCAAAACCCTTTCTCAACCCTTATTATTGTTAATCATTATAAATATTCAACTAACTACATTGAATCTTTGGGAATTGGAAGGTCAATATAAAGTATTTATACTACAGCCAATAGTTTTTAAAGGCTTTCCAATCTCAGTGGGTACATTAACCACTCCATATTTCCTGCTCGTGCAGTAATAGTTGTAGTTGATCTGCTCTAAAAAATGGGGTGAACAATAATTGATTGCAGTCTCTTTTATTTTTTTTTTAAAGATTTTATTTATTTATTTGAGAGAGAGAATGAGAGACAGAGAGCATGAGAGGGAGGAGGGTCAGAGGGAGAAGCAGACTCCCTGCCGAGCAGAGAGCCTGATGCGGGACTCGATCCTGGGACTCCAGGATCATGACCCGAGCCGAAGGCAGTCGCTTAACCAACTGAGCCACACAGGCGCCCCTGCAGTCTCTTTTATTAACTAGAAAGAGAAAAGTGATGGAGCAATAATAAGAATTAATTGTAATTTACTAATTTGGAAATTAATGTGCAGCTGGGCATGAGTATAGGCAATGCAATTTGGTGATTTAGCAATCATGACAAATTATCTTCATATGTAAGGTAGAGAGTTGCTAGCTTTTCTTTATTTGATTTTTAGTAACAGACCTAGTTTTAGGAAGACTATATATGAATGCTCATGTTGCCCTTTTATCCTGGAAATGTCAATTGGAGTTTAGCATTATTAATTAGATCTTACTTTCCCTCTTTGTCATGTCATGCTATAGTTTTTATGGAACATTTGTACAAAACAGTGATTACTGGTAATTGACCTGCATATGTTGAATAATCTTAAGATGGTACTGAGAGTTTAATGTACCTTGTAAATTGAGAGGCTTCCAATTAAGTCGAGTTCTTAAGATAATCACTTTCAAAACTAATCAAGTAATAGGACATTAGTAAAGCTCTTATTGACATAATTGTGACAAATTAATAAACAGATCCAGTGCAATTACTATAATGGTTCTATCAGTGAGCAGTTTTCCAAAATTTAAGCATAAATCTATTCTACCCCCGGAAGTACAATAAAAGTTACATAAACCATTTTAGGGTGGATATCATTTCTAATAGTTGTGTGTGAGTACATCATACAAATACCTTGGATTTGTTGTGTGTTTCTTTCTTTTTAAATATGACTATATTTATTTCAAAGGTCAGTGAATCTACTTTCTGCACCCTAAAGCGTATTTTATAAGAAATCTTCTATATGGCTTGGACAAAATGATTCAGATGCATTCTAAGGTTCTCTCATCTCTGTTTTTCTTTGCCCATGCCCTTGGGGTTGGTACCCTCTTTCCTCAGAGGCTGTAGAATGTCCTGTCCCACTCTCCGTCCCAAAGAGCTGTCGGCATAGTGCCTTTTTATACCTCATTGGCACTCTGCAAATGGACTTTGGGAAATAAATGAATTATGAATTACAGATTTGTCATAATCTTTTAATATCTGACAGTGCCAATTTCTATAACTTTGCTGATTGTGTTTAAGAAAATGGCAGCAGAAAGAACAGGAATATAAGTCCTGCTTCCCCTACTTTAAGAACAGTGTGACAAATATAAATATTTCTTAAACCATATCAAACTATGTGTTTAAGATGTTGTGTTTCACTGAATATAACTCTATTAAAAAATAACATGATCGCATATCTTCTTTCCCTAAGCTTTGGTTTTCTCATTTGTTGAAGTGGGATTAATGAGGTGTATCAGGTTTACTGGGGAAATGTTTATAACAGAACCCCAGAATTCAAGAAGCTGGGGGTCTTTTAGATCCAGAAGTGTGGATCACTGTGGAATTTAGGATCCTGACATCATCATGGTAGCCATCCATACTGTCCGTCCCTACCACCTGTGTTTAAGTTAGACCTTAGCATAAAGCATGGATTTTAATGTAAGGAAGTGTGTGTGTATAATAGGTGTACACACATCTGTAATTCTATCAAGCCGCCCGGGCGTTCAGTTTATAACTCAGTCTTCCTCAAACAAGGGAAGCAGTGTAGAGTCCTCATAGTAATTGTCATCTGGAACAACAAAGGGAAGTAAAGTACACGATCTAACTACCCAGCTGAAGAAGAGTTATTTTTAAATTATTGGAATAACCTAAAATAAGGACTGCAATAAGGACTAAAATTATGGTGATTTCATTAATTGTGAGGCATTAAAATTGTGGTTCTTGAAAAATTCATGTTAACACTGTTTAAAGGCAGCACTTTTAGCCACTTAATTTACATGCAATTATTATAGCTAGCTACATGATGGAATTTGCACCCCACTCTTATATCGGGACCGTAAGCCCATGGTTTTTCAGCTTTTTTGCCCTCTTATCAGTAAAATATTTTTGAGCACTCACCCTAGAACATGTACTTTTATTTGTAAATTATGTATACATGCACCACTGTATTAATATGTCCTATATATTTAAAAACACTCAAAAAATAAAATTGTAAAGGATAAGAAATAGATGAGGAAATAAAATATTTTGTTAAGAGTAATTGATCATTTTAGTCAGAACAGTGTGATTTGTTTTGGTTTGGTTTGGTTTGGTCTTTTCATTTCAGTTTAAGGCTTGTGATACAATGAGTAGTCAAAGGTCTTATTCTGTTACTTACTTCAAAACTTGGTTCTAACTCTGTCCAGGAGGAAAAGATAACAAAGTTGCGTTGTTGCGAGAAGTGTAATACTGGCTGGCCTTCCTAACCATGGTGTTTGTTTTAAAATCCCATCCTTTGGTTATGCAAAGAATATTCTTGTAATTCTGCCAGGAAATGTCAGTCTTTCCTGATACCATCCTTTGTTCTTACAAACTAATAGAAAGATAGAAAAACCTCTGGAACTCTTCCTTTAGAAGATTTTAAAGCAGAATAAAAACTTTCATTCTTAAGTTTGATACAAATATGAGTTAGAAGGTGAACCGCTTTCATAAATATTTTCATAAATGTCCAATTTCTAAGTGGCCTTTCCTTAGAGTTCTTTCCAAATTTAGATTCTTTTATCCATGTTAAATTGTGACATTTTTTTCAAGTTGTAGATTAAGCAACAAGGGTTATTTTCTTCCTATTTCTTCTCCTTCTCCTCCTCCTCCTCCTCCTTCTTCTGAATTATCTGGTAGGTAGCATTCTTCCGACTACCACTTGTCTCAGAAAATGTCAGCATATAAGGACATTTTTTTTTCCTGAAATGTCAACTCTTGATTAAATACTTTGCCTCAAGACAATGAGAAAATCTGTTTGTTGAAAAATATGTTCATGGTCACAGTCCATCTCTTTACAAAGTATTTGTAATATCATAATTACTGTGAAAGGTCTTAGATTTTCAAATCAACTGCATTGATGACGTTCTACAGCTCATAAGCCATGATGCCTCGAGGGTCGCTGACAGCAGTGGAACAAGTGAGGTCCCCTGCTGATCTCTTCTCACAGTGTAGTCTCAGCAGGAACATCGTGGGGGTATCTTTTATGAAACCTTTTACATAAGTACCAAGGGAGGGGAGCAGTGGATATCTGAATATTTAATTTGATAAAGCTTTTTTTTCCTTCCAGATAAAAAATTTAGAAATAGCAGCTTTGATAGTTTTTTCCTGTGCTCTAATTAAGACTCTTGCATTCTGCTTCAAAGACTACTGCCATACACAATAAATATCTAAATGTCATTTACCTTTGTCAGGCACAGACCAATGTCTTATCATGTGGCGGTTTAAAATAGGCATATTGTCTCGTTATATTAAGTGGACTTTGATCCTGTTTAGATTATTCTTGAGAATAATTTTTAAATTGGTTTCAAGGGAAGTTCTAAATTACTTTTAACCAGCTCTAAATATTATAAGACTGGATAACCTTGTGGCACACTCTCCGTTATTTGTTCACCACTTTAAAGTGGGTTAGCTGTGAAAAGATTGCTAATTAGATCAAGAACTTTTCAAAAGTGAGATATTGATTTTCATACGAAATAGAAAGTGCTTAAAGACACTAATATTTAATATTGATTGGGTAAGCACTAAAATGGCTCTGAGTGTCATTTTATCCTGGAAGAGTGATATTTTAAAATGAACAGCAGGCGCCTGGGTGGCTCAGTTGGTTAAGCAACTGCCTTCGGCTCAGGTCATGATCCTGGAGTCCCTGGATCCAGTCCCGCATCGGGCTCCCTGCTCGGCAGGGAGTCTGCTTCTCCCTCTGACTCTCCCCCCCTCATGTGCTCTCTCTCATTCTCTCTCAAATAAATAAATAAAATCTTTAAAAATAATAATAAAATAAAATGAACAGCATATTTGGTTTGAGTATCCAAAACTTTTGCTAAATTCAAAGGGTTTCAAATTACAGAATTTGCTAATCTGAGTTTCTGAGGCCTATAATCAAGAGAGTAATGATTTCATATTTATATTTGAGAAAGAAGTTTCAAAAACTGGAATTTGTAAAGTGTAGGCTCTATATAGAATAATCTGTAAAGATAATACATTTACTTTTTGAGTTTTTCTAAAGACAGTAAAACCTAGGTCTCTTTTCAAACAAAAGGTGCTACAAAATTTATTTATTATTATGTTTATCCTAAAGGAAAAGAGTGTAAAGTGGAGGAAATGGGAAGCAAGAGGAATTATGAGTGTATAAGCTATAGGCAGCCAGACAAGCTATTATTAATGCCTTATGCTTCTGCCATTCTCTGTAGTCTCCAGAGGAGTTCCAAATATATGTACATTTTTAAAGTTTCATTAATTTGATTGAATCTAGTCTGGCACAGACATAAATATCCAATTCTGTAATTTGAATTTCCTTTCGAAAGCATTTGGAATTATTTGAACTAAAAAATAATAATAATATTATTATTATTGCTTTTCAATTTCCTGATACCTGGTGGAAAACCAGGGGGAGATGTCTTGCTATTTTACTGCCAAATAGGCTAGCATGGTGCTTGTCTATTTGTACTACGTTGATGACTAAGCACTTTCAGGTTATTAAAAAAGTTTTCGGTGTGTCTGATTGAATTCCACATACCTCCCAGAACTGAATTTCACCAAAAACTGTAGGGTTTGATATATATACAAGAACCCTTTGTTAAGCTCACTTCCACTATTTAAAGATAAAAAGAAATGTAAACAAATAGAATCTCCTCTCCCAAGAGTTAAAAATGGGAAATTATATGCATAGCATCTTTCTTATCTGGATATACAAGCTAAGATTATGGAAATCTCCCCTTCATCTTCTCTTCTAGAATAAAGAAAGAATAAAGAACCTGAATTCTTTCAAACCTTTTTTGATAGAACCAATTTTTCTTCCTTCCTGCCATCTTAGTGATTCTTCTACTTCTGTGCTTTCTCCCCATCTTTGTGATAATGGGGTCAAAGTTTGAGACTGGATCTAAGAAGAGTCTTAGGATACAGGAAGAGCAAAAGTGTTTCTCTACAGTTCAGTCACTCATGCTTCTTTTAGTACATTGACCAGGCCCTTGGTGAGTGAAGAAGGTCTTTGGTCCCCTCTCCCACCTTGTCTTGACTCTTGGAGGCATCAGTCCCTCTCTCTTCTTCTTCTTTCACACACCTACTCATCAACACCTTATTCTCCCTACTTTGTGGAGAGGTTCAGATAGTCTCCTATGAGCCTTCTCCAGATAAGAATATCTGGGTGTTCTGTTACTAAGTCCTAAATTTGTACCTGAATCACTTGAATCCCATTCTTTCCTCTTTCCTCAAAAAAGAGTATCTGATACCATCACTTGTACTCCTGAATGTACCCCCTTTTCCTTCCTCCAGGAGCTTGTTTTCTGGGCCCCTTCCCCCCCACCCCAACCCCTCCATCCTTTTTCTTTCTTGCTGATTCATTGTCCATAATGTTTCACTTCAGTTCTTTTGTCTATTTATTTCTGGTCTTGTCTTCCTTCTGTTCCACTCGGGCCCTCATCATCACTTATTTCAACCACTGCAGTTACCTTTAACGGATCTTCCTGCACCAGTTTCCCAAGACATTTTCCAAAGTTCCACACTGTTGAAATGTTTTTTTTTTAAAGATTTTATTTATTTATTTGAGAGAGAGAATGAGAGACAGAGAGCACGAGAGGGAAGAGGGTCAGACGGAGAAGCAGACCCCCCGCTGAGCAGGGAGCCCGATGCGGGACTCGATCCCGGGACTCCAGGATCATGACCTGAGCTGAAGGCAGTCGCTTAACCAACTGAGCCACCCAGGCGCCCTGTTGAAATGTTTTTTAAATGGAAATGTTTTTCAGATGTTTATCATCTCACTTCCTTGTGTCTTCTTCTTTCATTACCTTCTTTCATTACCTTAAATAAAAATCAAAATTAGTCAGGCAAAAAGATGCTCTATAGTCTCTATTTCTGTCATACAAAGCTGTGTAATTTCTCAATTATGTCCTGGTTTCTCTTGTCTCTGTCTATTTACATTATCTCTGTCTGGAACAGTCCCCCTTTCCCCATCCCCCGAAAGACGCAGCATAGGCAGCACCACTTCCAAGAAGCTTTCCTCATTTCTTCCTGCATCTGCGGTCCTGCCCTAGTGTGCCCAGCATCCCATACTGCCCTGATGGAGTGGTCTGACTTGTCTCTGTCCTCCCAGGCTGGCAATGCTCTTGCAGTGACAATGAGTGGCAGGTTTCCAGGTCCTTCTTCAGGGCACAGATGAAGAGGTCCAAAAGATGCTAGGAAACAGTCACCTTTAGGTAAGCAGTAAAGACTGTGGCTGTGAGCAAGGCAGTGGTGCTAGACACACATTTTGGTGTGATCCTGACTCCATGACACAGACAGTTCAGGTGGGGAGTAGCTGTTTCACCTCTGCCTTCTAGTCTTCACTGTCTGCACAAAGGTGGGTGTAGGTATGTATGAGTGAATCAACAACTGTGGCTGTCTTTCAAACCCTTTGCATGAAAGCACATCCAGAGGCCCCCTAGGTTTTAAAAGGCAGTAGCCACCCCTTAATCCAGATCTGCAGCCCAGCCCTCACTCCAGAATTTAATCCCTATATCCCGCTGAGTGCCAGATAGCACCTCAACTTCATCTGTCAAAAATCATCTGCGGTATTTTAACCCCCAAATGAGTTTCCCTTCCAGATTGACCTTTTGTTATACCAATAACCTCAGTTCAAACATCCTGAGGTCTTTAAATACTTCTCCCTGACAGCTAGTCTGTCATCAGATCCTATCTACTTCATTTCCATAGTATTTTTGACACCTCTCACAGCCAGGCTTCTTTCCCATTCTCATTCATCACCCAGGTCTAGGCACCCCTCAGTTCCGTTCTGAGCTAGAACAGTAGCTTTGGAAATAGTTTCCCTGCTGCCAATTTCTCTTCCCCCCAATTCTACTGTATTTATATAACTATAGATATAGATATAGATACAGATATAGTTGTGAGATATATATAGTCACCTCCTTAAAACATATTACCCTTCTGCTCTCCACACATTCTCCCTTTAGTCTAGAATCTTTAATAGCTTCCCCAAAGCTGTAGTGCTTTTCTTCAAGTAGGCACTGTGCTCTCAAACCCCCATGTTCATGCCTATAGAGGCCCTTGGCCGAAGCAGACCCTTTAGCCCCCAGAAACTTCTGCTATGTTTAAAGGTCCAGTTATGTCACCCATTCTCAAAGAGTCCTTCAATTTCTTTCTCTCTACCTTGTTCCTTTCCCACCCTGGACAAGTTTAATCATCTTCCTTTCCTTGTTCTCCTAACACTCTGTTTCCTCCTGCAGATAAAAGCTATTTCATTAAGTTGTGAGATTTCAAAAAGTTCCACATAAGTGTGTGTTGAATGCATGGAGATGAAAGTCTCTGGGTTGAATTAAAAAGTAAGATGATCAATTATTTTTCCCCTTCAACAAAAAACAGTGCATTGAGGTATAAGTGGAAAACGTATCTTTTTGGCAAATCTCTATTCTGTAAATAAGGCTTTAATTAGTTAGTGAAAATAATGTAGGCATCTTTTTATAAATTGGTATTTCAGTATTTGCTATTTTTCTGTTTTCCATTGCTAGATAAGAGATTAAGGCTTCCCCATTATCTAAACCTTAAAATTGGATGTACCAGGTCCCATGATTTATCTAAATACTGTTTAGATTCTCTTATTCTGGCATGATAAGAAAACAAGACTCCCAAAGATATGAATCATAAGAAAGATTTAAATTATGTCTGGATACTCTAAGAGATGGAAGAGGATGTTTTGTTCAGGTAGGCTGATTTTCAAAGTAGAGATACCACTTTGGGAAAACATTCTTCATAATTTTCTAGTATGAAAGCATTGTAATTAGATGATGAGGTGGAAAGTAAGTCCTATTAAGAATGCATACACATGATCTTTAGTCCAGTGAGTCTGGAATGATAAAAGTGGACTATTACAGTGCAGTGTGGCAAATATTCCCCATGAATCACTGACCTGCTGCCCAGACTGTAGCCCAGCAGTGCAGTTCTCTTGGCTTTGCCTTTTAAACTCTAGGGAAATACCTTTTGTGTGAAATTTTTTTAAGACTCAGGAATATAGTTCTAACACTCGGGGAACTTTACCCAATCATAGTCTAGTTTTCCTTAGCATTTTGATAAGCGGTTTCAAGGGTTAATGACAGGGTAAAATAAGTTTTGGCAAGACAAGAAAGCAGCATGCTCATGTATAGAGCGAGCATAGAATGGTATAATCAGCAGAAAGACCGAGTGGCCCAAGATACGTTCTTGCAATTATTACCTGAGGTCCAGTTTTATATTTTATATCCAACTGTAGTTGCTATAGTTATATTAAACGTGGGTGTGCCACCGACACAGAGGAGCTGCTCAGGGAGAGGAGTCCGTTAGTTGGTGAGCTAGACCAGTGCTCTGATTGGGACAAGCTAAGGAAACCGGCTCACTTATTAAAGGAACCTCTTCATTTATTCAGCAAACATCAGATAACCACCATTCTCCTGAACACCCTCCCTGTGCCAGGGGCAGGGCAGAAACTGGTAAAAACAAACAAATCAACAAATTCTCAGGGAATTTATAGTCTATGGGAGCAGACATTAATCAATCACAAAAATGTTTTCAAATTGCAGGGAGGTCAGAGACAGCTCTCCTGAAGAAGTGATTTCAGGCTGAGACCAAGCAGATGTGTAGATGAGATCGAGGTAAAGAGGAGAGAGTGGCCCATCCAGGCAGTGAGGAACATGTAGGGGAAATTCTGTGTGGGGAGAGAGGAAGGTAAGGCAAAGATGCATATTTGAGTGGCAAGTCTAGATGGTTTTTCTCAGTAAGAAAATTTGTTCAAGGAATCATTAAAAGATGTTTAAGAATTATTAATATACAGTTGACCCTTGAACAACACAGGTTTCAACTGTGCAAGTCCACTTATATGTGAATTTTTTTTATAAATACAGTACAGTACTGTAAGTATATTTTCTCTTAGATTTTCTTAACATTTTCTCTAGCTTGCTTTATTGTAAGAATATAGTATATAATACATAAACATACAAAATATGTTTTAATCAACTCTTTATGTTATCAGTAAGGCTTCTGGTCAGCAGTAGGTTAAGTTTTTGAGGAGTCAAAAGTTATATGAGGATTTTCAACTGTGTTGGGAGGTCAGCACTCCTAACCCCCACGTCGTTCAAGGGTCAGCTATATATATATTTTTAAATATTTTATTCATTTATTTGAGAGCGAGAGAGAGTACAAGAGTGGGGGAGGGTCAGTAGGAGAAGCAGACTCCCCCCTGAGCAGGGAGCCTGATGTGGGGCTTGATCCCAGGACTCTGGGATATGACCTGAGCCAAAGGCAACCACTTAACGGAACTGAGCTACCCAGCCGGCCCCAAGGGTCAGGTATTATATTAAAGAAAACCCTAAGTCAATATGACAATATCATGATATTTTTAGTGTGACTTTTTTTTGACCAAAGCTTTGGATACGTTGTAAACACATGAAACACCTATAGGGTTAGAATAGGGTTAATCAGATTATTTGATCTTGAACTAAAGATAAAACTTTCTCCGATGAAGTTATCAAGGAATAAATATGCTAGTAAAGAATCAATACATACTTACCAGAAAGGTATATTTCAAGGGTCTCTTTAAACCATTCACAAGTCTGATAAGTTTAATATTCCAACATTGCTTAACTTTCCATTGAATGTGTTAAACTAAGAGCTAGAAAATCAAGCACTTTTCTAGTCTCCTTTTCACTCCAATAGGTATTTTCACGTATCTAGAAAAATTTTGGTTTTGTAAGGATTTAAAAATATGGAGCAATGAATACTACAGGTGTATTTCTCTATAATGACAAATTTTCTTATAATTTTGATGAATAAATTAATCTTTATTTTTTCTAAATTTTTTAAAATATTATTTTAAATAAATTTTCATTTTTTCTGATTATAGAATTCTAATCCAGTATAAAGACTCAGTTCTCATTTTTAAAGAGACAACAATGAAATACACTTTTGTGCCATTTTTTTCTTTCATCGAGTTTATTGAGGTATAATTTACATACAAAAATGCATCAATTTTAAAGGTAAATTTCAGTGAATTTTGACAAACATACACCTATGGTAACCACTACGACAATCAAGATATACAATATTTCATCATTCACAGAACTTTCCATGTGACTCTTGCAATCATTCAGTCCCCTTCATCTGACCCCGCAGGCAATCACTGATATGTTGCTGACACTATGAATGAGTTTGGCCCTTTCGAGAATTTTATACAAAGGGAGTCATACCGTATGTGCTTTTTTCTGCCTGGTTTCTTTTATACGGCACAGTGTTTGAGGTTCATTAATATTATTCTGTATATAATAATTCATTCCTTTTTATTGCTGGATAGTATTTCATTGTATAGCTGTGCCATAGTTTTTCCATTCTCTTGTTTATGGACATTTGTGTTCTTTCCAGTTTTTGGTGATCATGAATAAAGCTGCTTATGAAAGTTCACATTCAGGTCTTTATGTGAACATCTTATGTATTCATTTCTCTTAAGTAAATACTTAGAGGTAGAATTGTTGGATCTTGTCAACTTTTTTCTTGTCTTTCCAAAGATGTTTTATACAGCCTCAGAAGATAAAGTATCTAATCTGTCTTTGTTTTGTATTATTTTGTTTTGTTTTGTTGCTGTCCAAGGTAATAAAGATAATATCCCCTTCTGGAGCAACAGTTGGGCAAGTTTGTCCACAGTTCCTTTAAAAGATTAAGGTTTCCTCAACTGTAATGCAAACCAACTACATGTGCAGCGTCTACACAGGCCACTTTGCTTCCCCCTGTGTGATATGGGGGCGAGGGAACTGATGCACATACGGAGCTCAAGCTACCCACTGTTCCTCTTTTTCTCCTTTTCTGCATTATTATATTTTTAAATTTTCTTTTAATTTCAGTCCAGTTAACATACAGTGTCATATTAGTTTCAGGTGTATAATACGGTGTTGCATATATATCTATATGTATATTTTATATACTTAGGTATGTATATAGATGTATAGATTTGTGCTAGGGATTATAACCTACTTAGAATTTATATTGCATTTCAGGTAAAATACAGGAACCTTTTAACAGTATTGGTCTTTTAACCTCCCTATCCTTTGGAAAAGAAAAAATTCAGATAGAGAGACAAACAGAGATAATTAGACATACATAGATAGACAAACCTTATATTTATCTCCGTAATTTGCCATTTCCAGTGCCCTTAATTCCTTCCTCTAGATCTGAGTTTCCATCCACAGTCATTCCCTTCAGCTAAGTATATTCTTCTAGTATTTCTTTTACTGCAAGTCTGCTGTAAAAACTCAGTTTTTTGCTTATCCGAAAATACCTATCTCCCTTTCATCTTTCGAGGGAGGTTTCATCAGATATGGAATTTTTAAGTTTCAGATTTTTTTATCAACATTTTGAATATGTAATTCCTGTAAGTCGTGGCTTCCATTGTTTCTCTAAGAAGTCAGCCATTATGTTATCATTGTTGCCCTGTATGTAATTTGCTGTTTGTTTTCTGCCTGCTTTCAAAATTTTCTCATGGTCTTTGGCTAGCAGAAGTTTCACTCTGATGTACCTAGTCAGGAGTAGTTCTCTTTGTATTTATCCTGCTTGGGTTAACTGAGTTTTTTAGATTGTACCTTCCTGCTTTTCACAAAATTTGGGAAGTTTTCACCTGTTACTTCTTCTGATTTTCTTTCTGTCTCTTTTCTCCTTCCCTCTTTCTAGAACTACAGTTACATTCTGTTTGACTTCTAAATGTTATTCTACAAGTCTCCAAAGCTCTGCTCGTTTTTATTTAGTCTATTTTTGCTCTGTTCTTCAGATATGATCATTTTATTGATATCTTCAAGTATGCTATTCCTTCTGCCCATTTCTTTGGCAAGTTGCCCTTTAATTATTTGAATGCATTTAAATAGTTGTTTTGAAGATATTGCTAAATCCAGCATCTAGACCTACTCAGAGTCAGTTTCTTTTAACTGTCCTTCCTGAATATGGGTCACGGTTTCCTGTTTCTTTGCATATCTAGTAATTTTTAGCTAAAAACTAGATATTATTGATATGTTTAGCAACCTTGATGTGTTATCCTGAAAATTATTTTGTTGTTGCTTATCAGGCTGCTAACTCTCTTAGATTCAAACCATAAACTCTGTCTCCCCTACAGTGTGCAACAGCTGAGATTTCTGTGCAGTTTCTCACTTCCACCTGTTGTTTTTTAAATCTGGGCTCCTGGGGGTCTTCCCTGTACCTGTGCAATTCAGCATTTGGTCAAGGATTTGGGCAATGTTTGTGGCAAACCATCACCAAGCTCTGTCCTCTGATACACGAAATCATTAAGGCTTTTGCTTTCTGTCTCCTGAGTTAGGCACAGATATAGGAGTACCTGAGTCAGAAAAAGCAGTAAACTCACAAGGTTTTTCTGGTTTCTGCCAACTGTTTTCCTGGTGATCCACTGGTATCTTATTTAGTGGTCCTCCAGGGATTTGGGCAGAGATTATACTCAGATTTTTGGTACCACCCCTCTATGGCTCATAAGTTTCTAGGACTACCCCCACTCCACCTCCCTCCTCCTCACTAAATTGTCAGCTGCTCTGCCAACTTTAACTGTAAACAAGCCTGCAGTTTTCTGAGATTATGGAAAAAAGGCACTAACTCAAATTCTAACCCATTGCAGTCACTGTCTTTCAGTGGTCAACACTCCTTTAGTTTAAGTTTGCTTTTGGTCACTCTCTAGTGCCTTTAAAACACTTGCATTAAACACACACACACACACACACACACACAGGGGGCAGCCAGATTTTATAATCCTAACTTACTGGAGTATTTGCCAGCCAATATCCTTCATCATTACTGGAAGCCAGAAGTCCCTCCATCTTTACAAAAATGTTATAAAGAAATTCTTCATGTTATTAAGCACTTTCTTACATGATCTTAATGGCTGCATACTATTGGGTCTTCTAAATGGACTGTTAAGTTTTCAACCTTTCTCTTGTTAGATAGCCAAGTTCTTTTCAGTCTTACATTAGTATAAATAGTACTTGAATGTACAACCCATGTATTTACTTGGGGATATAAATATTTATACTTGGGGATAAAATTATAATTATTTCTTTAGGGTAAATTTCTGGAATTGGAATTTTTAAATTCATGTGTGTGAAGATTATTAATACTTTTGATACATTTTGCCAAACTTCCCCACAGAATGCTTGTGCTAGTTGTCAGTGCCACCTATGAAACAAGATTACTTATTTCCCTTCAAGTCACATAAGTTTAAATGTATTATGAGATTTTTCTTTTTGCTAAAAGGGTTATTTGATTGGTTTTTATAAAGCAGGAATAAAGTTATTTCTGATGTATCCTTTTTTGTTTAAACTGCGTCCACATACTGTGCTTACTTTAGCAAAAGTCAAAATTGTAATATGGTTACATAATCAAAAGAGTAGAGTGAGTAGGAGTGAGAAGTAGTTTATTTAATTTAATTATTAGGCTTTTATTTTATTAATAAGAATACGAAGAAAACTTTTAAATTCTACTTTAGGGAACTAATTTTGTTCAGATAATATTTTAGAAGGAGGTATTCCCTCCCTTCTGTTTTTTAAAAAACTGCCTTAGTGAGATATAATTCACATAGCATAGAGTTCACCCACTTGAAGTGTACAATTCTGTGGTTTTGATATATTCACAGAGTTGTGCAACCATCACAACTGATTTCCCTTCCTTTTGAATAATAAGATGAGGATAGAATCCTGGCAATTTTGTGCATGTAGAACTATGGAAGGCTATTCATGGTGAAAAAAGTTTCCTAGGCGAATGTCAGAATGAAGTTCAGACAGTGGTATTTCTTCCTTGTTTTTGCTTTTGGATAGAGGTGAAAGGCACTAATAAAAATAAAATGACAACAACCACCACAACTTAAAAATAAACACTGTAAACTTTCCATGTTAGATAAAAGCTATAGTATTTCTCTTATGCTAGCAATACTGTAGCCAAAAGAGCTCTGTAAAAGTAATGGTTCTTCACATTTTGAGGTTGGTGAAATGACCAAAGAGTAGGCATTAGATGATTTGAAGAAATTATTAATGTTCTTTGGTACCATATGATATTATGTTCACGTAGGAAAATGTCTCTACTTTTTGGAGATGAATGCTGAAATATTTAATAGCTTGATGTCTATGATTTCTTTAAAATAATTCCCCAAAAGGATACTAATAGGCTTACAAATAGATAGGTGAAGTAAATATGGCAATATAAATATTATTAGTGGTTAAACCTATGTGGCGGGTATATGAGTAAATCTAGATGCCTATTGAACTTTTGCTTTAGTTTACATGTTTGAATTTTTCTATTAAAAATAAAGTTTTAAAAGATGATTCTGTGAACATTCTAGACATGAAACAAGAATGTGGTTTTAACAGTGTTTAGTCTGCTACTATGTATGTAAAGAGACTTTCTATGATATTTATTCACATTTGTGGTACACACAAAAAATTATCTTTGGAATGAATCAAGAAACAAATGATGCTAATTATTTGTGAAAAAGAATAGGAAAAGGTGGATAGGACAAGAATTGGAGTAAAACTTTATTTTTTTAATGTTTTTTAATATTTTGAAATGTTTTATATCTAATAAAAATACATATTGAGGGAGAAAGAATATAGCCTTTAAGAATCAGATCCTTAAAAAGTAGAAAAATAATGTTTTCATTTCAAAAGACTTTCAGGTCGTTTTGATAAAATACTGGGCTTATGGATCTAGTAACTATTGTTGACTTGGACATATAGAGTTCATTGTTGGGGTATTAAAAAACAGAACTTGTTTTATTTAGTTACAACATATCAATTATTTTTCTTTTTATCTCTTTATAGCCTGTTTGCACTGGGGAGTTTTATCTTAAAGAAAAAAAGTATATTATGAGTCTAATCTTTATATATTATTCTGTTTTAATATATATTGTTTCAAATAAATACTGATTGTTAGTACCTCAGTTTCACTACTAAAAATTCCTTTTGCTCTCCTAGTCTCCTAGATTCTGGAAATTAGCTAATTAACCCCTAACTTACATAAGAGCATGAAAAATAACATGATGTGTTATATGAAAAGAGTGGCCCATACACTGTAAAAATAATCAGACCTAATATGAAATCCCATCCTGTTTCTGTCACTTAACTGAAAACGTTAGGCAAGTCACTGAACTTTGCTGAGTGTCAGTTTCTTCTGGTAAACAGTAAGATAATACTACCCACCTGGTTATTGTAAAGATTAATTTAATTATATAAACAATGTCCTACCTGTCATGCCCTCATTTAAAGGAGGTACCCAATGGATATTTTTTATAAGATTTATTTATTTATGAGAGAGTGCGCATGAGGGGAGGGGCAGAGGGAGAGAATCTCAAGCAGACTCCCCACTGAGCAGAAGCCTGACATGGGGCTTGATCTCACAACCCATGAGACCATGACCTGAGCCAAAACCAAGAGTCAGTCACCCAAGTGACTGAGCCACTCAGGCACCCCTCCATGTGTATTTTTAAAGTATGAAGAACTATTATTTTTGACATTGGTTTCATTGCTTCATTTATTTACAGGTAATTCTAACAATAATGAAATTTAAACCATTTTGGTGTGCCTGGGTGGCTCAGTTGTTAAGCGTCTGTCTTCAGCTCAGGTCATGATCTCAGGGTCCTGGGATCAAGCCCCACATCGGGCTCCCTGCTCGGCGGGAGGCCTGCTTCTCCCTCTCCCACTCCCCCTGCTTATGTTCCCTCTCTCTCTGTCTCTCTCTCTGTCAAATAAAAAAAAAAATCTTAAAAAAGAAATTTAAACCATTTTACATGCAAACAAGACATTATATGAAAGTAATTTTAATTAAATTTAAAGTTTAGATTAATTTTTTTTGAGAGAGAGTGTGCACACACGTGCCTTTGCACAAGTGTACTGGGTGGGGTGGAGGGAGAGGAGAGAGAGAATCTGAAGCAGTCTCCTTGCTCAGAGGGAGACCATCATGGGCTGGATCTCACAACCAAGAGATCATGCATGACCTGAGCCAAAACCAAGAGTCGGTCACTTAACCAACTGAGCCACCCATGTGCCCCAAAGTTTAGATTAACTTTTAAAAAATTATTTTACATGACTCTTCAAACTTGCCAAGTAAAATAAATTTCTGAGTTATCAAATCTTTACCCTTTAGAATAAAGCTTTAAACTTTCTTTGGGTTTAACCCATTGATGCACAGTTGATTGGATCAGCGGCTATGGAAATCACGATGTCCTTTATAAGCATTACATATTATCTATAATAAAGTAGTTGGCATAATGAGCAAGTCTGGCCCAAGAAAGATTTCTGTTGGTAGGCTTTTAAAAATCATTCTAGAATGAATGTTGTGGCAAAAGTCCTCTTTTGGCAGGAGATAATTTGAGAGAATAATCTTTCCTAACTTCCTAAGCATATGAATATTCATAAGTAGATGGATTTTTTTAAATAATGATTCATTAAAGACTCATAATTAATTATTTAGCTACCTTGCCAAAAAGATATACTGCACCTGTCCAAAACGGATTAAAATTTTGTACCTTTGGACAGGAAAAAAAAAATCACTGGACAGGATTTTTGTACTCTTCCTAATTAATGCATATAAAATGTCATTGGTCTGTGTAGCTATCTCTTACCACTAGAAATACTTTTTAAATTACCTTTTTCTAGAATACTTGTAAGACATGTAAGAGGTTTCTTGAAGTGCTACATATTTGATAGTTGAACAGCAATTAAATTGCTGTAAAAAAGTTGGCTGTTAACAGTAGCAATTCGTTACATTTTTAACTCTTGGGAATGCCTTACGTTGTTTCATTATTACTTGTGTTATAATTTCTATCTCCAAGTGAACATTTGGTGAATTTATTTTTATTGAGTAGACATCTCTAAAATTGAAGAGAAAAACCCAAAACCATATTTCTTTTGGTTAGCTAAATGTCAGTTGCTTAATGCAAAAGATAAAAATACTTTCTTGGGCTAAACTCTTTATAGTTTCAAAGCACTTTCATGTGTATTATCCCATTTGATCCTGTGACAATCCTACGAGGTGGGTTGTACAGGTATTACCTTCTTTTAAAGGTCAGGAGATTGCTGCCTTAGAGAGTTTAAGAGACTTGCCCAAGGTCACACCTCAAAAATCTCTAAATACATAAATAATACTCAAAAATGATCTGGCCCATTCCCTCATTTGCTTGTAGCTTCTCTGTTGTCTAAATTTTTCAAAATGTTCTCCATTGTTGACTAAATTAAACCTTTTTTTTTTCAATTGGGAAATATTAATGAAACTACTAAGTCTCTAGTTTTGCAGTAAGATGAAAAAGAGAGAGAGAGAAATGCTAATGGAGTGCCTGGCTGGCTCAGTAGATCATGCAACTCTGGATCTCAGGGTTGTGAGTTCAAGCCCCATGTTCGGTGTAGAGGTTACTTGAAAATAAAATCTTTTTTTAAAAAAAGAGAAATGCTAAGAGAACTTAACTTTAGAATACTTAGATATTCATTAGCTGAAATGAGCTAAGCTACTGAATAGGAGAGCCTATATAATTTTTTTAAAAAGTGATAAATGATGTGAGAAACAAAAATATTTATGGTTTAAAAATACACAATACTTAAATACAATAATACTGTGATGCTCACTGTTAAATCAATTTAAAGAAGATATTGCTCAGATTTTCACAATTTTTAAAACATAATCTTGGGTAAGGGGAGAAGACTTTGCTGTATTTGGAAATAGAGCACAGAACCCAGGACATATATAGGGAAAATGGAAATGTCTACCAAATAAAAATTAGTATAGGAAAAAAATGACTAAAATTAAAAGACAGCAACTTGGGAAAAAAAATTGCAAAACACACGGTAGATAAAAGGCAAGTTTTCTTTTTTTTTAATTTAGGTTTTCTTTTTTTTTTTTTTTTAAGATTTTATTTATTTATTTGACAGAGAGATAGAGAGCACAAGTAGGCAGAGCAGGCAGAGGGAGAGAGAGAAGCAGGCTCCCCGCTGAGCAGGGATCCTGACATGGGCCTCGATCCCAGGACTCTGGGATCATGACCTGAGCCGATGGCAGCCGCTTAACCGACTGAGCACTCAGGCGCCCCAAAAGGCAAGCTTTCTTAATGTAGAAAAACCTCTTTCTTTACATAAAAAACTAATGATTTCTATATGTTGGCTAATCGAACATAATAATAAAAAAATAATAACTCTTTCTAAGAGCTTTAATATAACTAAGGTTGGTTAATGTAGCATGATTTCAGTATTTGAAAATTAGAGAGGTCTACCTGTTTGTCATTAGAGGACTGGTTTAATTAAATGTGATTATCCATTTTATGGAAAATTATTATGCAGCTGTTAAAAATTATTATCCTAGAAAGGTTTCTTTGATGAGCTACTAATTGAGGCAAGTACCTTGCAAAGTAAAGTACATAACATAATCCTATTTTATTGAAAAGAACAAATCCTTGATACATGTACACACCCATAGGTTTGTATGCATGTAGATGAGAACATTGGCTAACTAGGATTGGCAGGTGGGAGACATTATAGGAGAGTAGGAATACAATGTTAGCTTTTTATCACTTCATCTTTCTATTGTTTCACTCATAATGGTATGTGTTTTTTAAAATTCATTTTTAAATTTGTATGATTTTTCAATTGTGTATTTTTTTAATTTATAAAAAATAGAGTGGGAGAGACGATAACACCCAATACATAAAAAAGACAAGTTCATAAACATATACTTCGCAGAAAAAGATATGCACTGGCCATTGAACATCAGAAGCTCAAAAAGAAAAATGCAAATTAAAATAGCATTGAGATGTTATTTTTTACCTAGCACATTTGACCAAGTTTTTAAAAATTTTTTCTTTACATGTTACATATTATTTTTTATTGAGGTATAATTAACATACAATGTTATATTAGTTTTAGGTATACAATATAATGATTCAACAATTCTATACATTTCTCAGTGCTCATCCTTATCAGTGTAATCATCATCTGTCACCAGTGTTTTTACAGTCTTATTGACTATATTCCCTGTGCTGCACTTTTCATCTCCATGACTTATTTATTTTGTAAGTGGGAGTTTGTATCTCTTAATCCCCTTTATCTATTTCACTCATCCTCCCACCCCAAGTTTTAAAATTTGATAAATGCCCTGAGTTAGCAGCTAGAATATTCCCATATATGTATTGGGGCAAACCCTGTAGAAGGTAATTGGGAGATGTTTATTAAATTTGAATACATACTTTATCACCTGGAAATTCCACTTGTAGGATCTTACTCTGGAGACCTGCTCATGAATGTGCACCATTGTTAACTTGAGACCAAAAAAGTGGTTAAGGTACTGTACACCCACACACTGGGATACTGGGCCACTATAATGAGGCAGAACAACTAAATACTTCATGTTTTCATGAAACACAGGATATGGTAACATGTACAATATACTTCTATTTATATTTTTAAAAATTTCATCTAGTGACCATGCGCTAGGAAGTTTTGGGAGAGATTCCAGGAAATTACTAATGATGTTCATTCAGAAGTAATAGGATCTGGAAGAAAAGGCAGATTCATTTTCATTGCATAATCTTTTGTGTTTTTTCACATTTTTTGCTGTATACATGTTATTTTCATAATTTTTAAATAATTTCAGAAAAGCCGTAGCAAAAGAAAAGTTTCTCACATTGAATAAATTGATCCTTTTTATAAAAAGCTAAAAAAAAGGAAAATTTTTTCTTTAATTGTGAATGGTGGTTGTTAATAGCCAAATCAGAAAAAACAGTACAGCTTTTCTTTGCCATGCCCTCTCCTGCCTCAGTCTTTCTCATCTTCTTAAATGGCACCAGTACCCACCCAGCTGCTAAAACCAAAAAAACTAGAAATCATCCTTGATTCCTGTCTTCCCTCATTCCCAGATCCAATTCTTCTGGCAACGCTTACCTCCAGACAGAGCCTAAATCCCTCCACATCTGTCCATCTATTAGCACCTATTCCACCACCATCCATTTCTTGCCTGAATACCTGTTTGCTTGCTTGCTTCCGCTCTTGCTCTCATAGTTTATTCTTCTCATGGTGTCCAGAGTGAACTCTAAAAATGTGAATCAGATACCATCACCTCCCACGTAAAACCCTAGAGGGACTTCCCATTGCCCTTAAAATAAATCCAAATGCTTGCCCTGGCCTTACAGATGCCTTATCGTCTTGCTAGTTAGTGTCCCTGTCACTAGAGTCCCCTCACTGATTGTCCCTCAGCCACACAGTCAGCCCCTTGTTTGCATACTTGGCAGAGTCCTGCCTACCTTCAGTCACTTTCAGGAGCCACTCCCAGGTCCTTACTGATAGGTTCACTTTTATCTTGTTGGTCTCAGCTTAAAAATCTCCCCCTTGGTCTTTCCAATGAGCCCATCTAAAGAAGCTCTGTGTCACTCTGTCACATCATACTGTTTTATTTTCTTCTTAGCACTTCACATTACAGGATAATCGTGCCATTTTTCACACTGGCATTCTACTATTAACTGAAGTAGGTAATCTTAAATTCCAAGAATGTACATTTTCCCCATGGGATACAAGAGAACATTTTCATTTTGAATAGAGAGGTGGGCATAGCCCATAAACATTGTTATTGTTCTTAAATTGGCATTCATGGAACAAGAAGGCACTCATCAAAGCTGTAAGATTTATTTTATACCAAGAGTGGTCTCAATCCATAAAAACCTGGACCTTCTAGTTCATTGCTTTATTTCACAACAGTTCATTTCAGACCAGATCTATCTGGAAGTCTGGTTTTACTTAGTCCTAGACTAATTCGTCCTAAGTGAAGCCTCTCCCCTTCCATTCCAGATTGCATTATCTCACAGAGATTCTTTTAATGACATCACCAAACATCCTCAGTGAATTAAGAACTAGTGTTTGGGGCCCAATTACTACACAAAATTTTCTGGGCCAACACTGTACCCACCGCAGTGTAAAGCCCAGAGTCCATTAGCCAGTAGGTAAAGAAAGGTTTTTTTTCTCTTTTTTCTTATAGGTAAAATGGATGATTATCATTTCCAATTTCAAAGTACTATTTTGATGTTTTAATTTTTGCATTTTACCTAGCTAACACACATTAAATAAAGATTTTTAAAAACCACGATTGTATCTGCCAACAGTCATATATTTTGAATATTTCTTCTGGATAATAGGTAGTTTTACTGTTGAAATTCCTCCAACCATTTATTTAATATTTTGAAACATTTTTAAATTTTAATATCAGCATTAGGAGGCTACCACAAAGTTCAGATTATATAAACTATCCGTTTTGATTATTCTCACTTTGTAAAGTTAGTTTAGTTACTTTTTTAAATTTTATTATGTTATGTTAGTCACCATACAATACATCATTAGTTTTTGATGTGGTGATCCATGATCCGTTGTTTTCGTATAACACCCAGTGCTCCATGCAGTACGTGCCCACCTTAATACCCATCACCGGGCTAACCCATTCCCCCACCCCCTCCCCTCTAAAACCCTGTTTGTTTCTCAGTTTAGTTACATTTTTCAGTATCTTTTTCCTATAATATAAAGAATCTTAATTGCTGAAGACATATAAACATGTTAGTTAAAGTTAAGCATAAATTAAAAGTGAATACATATAAAATATTTTAACTATGAGTAATAAACCTTGCTTAGAGTAATAACTGAATTTTATAGAAAACATTTGGATTACAGTAATGTTAGAAATGGATTTGTTGCTGAGATATATAAATGCAACAAACATCAAATTATGGTATCTGTGTGACTATCTATGTGGGTGGGGGAGGCAGTAAAGAAATTGAATTGTATCTCTGCCTTTAGTTCTTACTCTCCAGTTAGGGAGATAAGCTAAAGCATGTAAAAAGTTAAATAACAGAGAAGATGTCACAAGGCAGCAGACAGCTAATTATACACAGATGATCCTTTAGCACTGACTATATTTATATAAGGATGTCACTGACGGCCAAACAGAACAGACACTGATTTCAACTGCAGTGGTTCTGTTGAGAAAGATACCTGTCTTTACTGTTTGGTCTTCCTCAACCAAGTACTCTTCCTCTTTATTCTCACTGGCCTCTTCATTCTCTTGTCATGATTTTTTCTTATCTTTATGTTCTTAAGACTTTAGTTGCCAAACTGTTTCATAACACCTATTCCAGAGCCTCTAAACCATAAGTTGTAGGCAGAAGGCAGGAAAATGAGAATGAAGTAGTTTGATAGCTTTATTCTCCAGCATCTGTTTAGAGTAATCCCTGAATCTGTTTGTTCTTACCACAAGCTATGCACATATTTTTGTTTGTGCGATACTTCTTACGTAAAATTCAAAACCAAGAAAAGCTACCATTTTAAATTGTAAGGTGGTTTAATTAACCACAGAGTTTCTTTTGGTTGGCTAGAGTTGCATTACATGTTAAAAGGACTATCTGAATTTACATAATGCAGCTTAAAAGAACACACTAATTATTGGCCCTGATCACTTGGGCATTATCTGTTTTCTTGAACTTTCTCACTATCAATTCATCCTTGGGAATTTGAATAGCATTTGTAGCATTTAGCTACATTTTCCCACTACAGGTTCCTTAATTTAGCATTTATTTTACTTATCTTGACCTAAAAAGAATCTATTGCCCACTCTGAAGTATAGTGATAACTAATTTATTAAGTAAACATCAGGGAACAAATCTTTCCTAGTTACTCCCAACTAGTTTAATATCTGGAAAAGACCTACAGTGAGGATCTGTTGAACTTGGTAATGAAATATCAATGTATTTCATATACCAGTCAGATGAAGCTCACTTCCTTTCATAAAAGTTTAATTAGACCCACTTGATTTCTTTGCCAAAGACCTCTTTGAAGAATGCCCAAAGGAAAAACAGAAATGGTTCACCAAAAATTGTTTTGCTTCTACTCAGGTGCATGAACAAAAATTTAATTGAGTTGCAATTGATATCCCAACCCTCCAAAATTTCAGAGCAAGCCACCTTGGCCAGTAAGATGCTGCAAGGATAGGTAAAGCCAGACCCTCCACACATGCTCACTGAGAAATCTCATTAATTATTTCAACTCCAAAGTCAGGTGGTTCTTTAGTAAACTGAGGATTATTATTTCAGTGTTCCTTTTCTAAGCCTGTATTCCAGATGAAATCATTATCACTCCCAAAACTCTTCTTATATATATGCTATGCCTTCAGAGAAAAGTTACCTGAAATTTGATAATAAGGCAAAAAGGTGGGTATGCTATCATGTCATGTTAGGGTAAAAGATTATCCAGGGAATTGTATTTAATTCAAATCAGTATATGTTGATTGAAGGTCTAGAGCTAATGAGGTAACATGTCAAGTTGTAGAATTTTGACGAAATATAGATTTTGTAGAGGTGCAAATAATTTGGTGGAAAAGATAATCCAAGAGTAACAATTTGTGACTCTCTTGGACATGACTTAGTGTTGTCGCTAGGCTAGAGGGATATTCCTAGCATTTCCTAAAAACAACCAATTTCTCAAATGGCCTTTGATTGTTTTATTATCTTACTGGTTCCTTTATTAATTGAGTTCAGTAAAGTATTTGACATCTAAAGAAGAAGAAACCTTAGAGTGTTTCCTATAGTGTTTGATGTTGCCATTGCACAGTATCTGGCGCGTGGAATGCACTCAGTAAATTATGGTTGACTGACTGGCTCCATCTGACTTGACTTTGGCAAGATGTACCCCCGAAGTACTTATGTTTTAACCTGTTGGACAAAATCACTTACTATTATCCTCTTATACCTCAGAATAGAAACTAACATTAGTTTTGGCAGAATTGATAGTGAACTGTAACTCTTCCACACCTTCAGCCATGTCTGGGTCTTAGGATCAATGGTGCCAGGATGACATGAACAGACATTTTTCCAAAGAAGACATCCAAATGGCCAAAGACACATGAAAAAGTGCTCAACATCGCTCGGCATCAGGGAAATCCAAATCAAAACCTCAATGAGATACCACCTCACACCAGTCAGAATGGCTAAAATTAAGTCAGGAAACGACAGATGTTGGCGGGGATGCGGAGAAAGGGGAACCCTCCTACACTGTTGGTGGGAATGCAAGCTGGTGCAGCCACTCTGGAAAACAGTATGGAGGTTCCTCAAAAAGTTGAAAATAGAGCTACCCTATGACCCAGCAATTGCACTACTGGGTATTTACCCCAAAGATACAAATGTAGTGATCTGAAGGG
>NC_138376.1:90754019-90981277 GCF_054177405.1 Leptonychotes weddellii | reverse complement strand
AACATCTGTCGTTTCCTGACTTGTAAATTCTAGCCATTCTGATTGGTGTGAGGTGGTATCTCATTGAGGTTTTGATTTGGATTTCCCTGATGCTGAGCGATATTGAGCACTTTTTCATGTGTCTGTTGGCCATTTGGATGTCTTCTTTCACCATTTATATTTTTGCAAACTCCAACTTCTCCTCTAATCCTAGATTGTCAAGTACAAGGACAGCAGTATTGTCAGAATAAACTAAAATAATAAGTATTTAGTTTCAATTCTGTTTAAAATAACTACCCATGGGCGCCTGGGTGGCTCAGTTGGTTAAGCAACTGCCTTCAGCTCAGGTCATGATCCTGGAGTCCCAGGATCGAGTCCCGCATCGGACTCCCTGCTCAGCGGGGAGTCTGCTTCTCCCTCTAATCCTCCCGCTGTCATGCTCTCTGTCTCCCATTCTCTCTCTCAGATAAATAAATTAAAAAAATCTTTAAAATAACTACCCATAAGCAAGCTAGCTAATTTTAAAACATTATTTTGGCCTTTGGTTAAAAAAAATTAAGTGTGGAGATTCTTTAGAGATCTAACCCACATGGTGCTGTTCAGGAGCAGTAAACCATGAATTGTGAATTAATTCAATCATACGGCTGCCCTTTATTAGCCACCATTTCCCTGTGGATAGCTCTTGGGGAAGTAGTCCTCCCCAGTGGAATTTTCTGTGGTCGAGCTATAATAGAATCTTGACTAGTCCTAAAATGCCATTCCCTGGAATTATTAGTCCAACTCTCAGTGAAGTCTTAGACTACAAACTTGGAAGATCAGCACTGTGTGAATCTGTTCAGGAAGGAGGCATTTGTAATAAGTGAAGCTGAAATGGCTTAATCTCAAAATCAATTAGCTTTGGGAATACAGTTAAATGAAACAATGGTTCATGAACTTTCTAATTATTCTTTCCTAATTTGTGCTAAAATCCAAAAGGAATAATATTGGATTATCTGCTCTTTTGAATTAAATATCCCTGTGTGCCCCTCTATTTGCATATGTAAGTAAGGCTTTCCCATAATAGAAAGAATGTGGGGAATTTTTTTTCTTCCACAACTTGTTAACTCCATAGCCACAAGGAGTAACCTGTGTTCTGGACTTTGAGCTTGAAGGGCATTTGTTTACTGATCAGCTAATCAGAAATTATTCAGACAAGAATCCTCAAGAAAATTGTTTATTGGGCCATTTCCCATTTGGCATAAAATAGCACGCAGGAAGGAAGAATAAATTGAAAGTCATAGCTAATCAAGACTGTATAACTATTTAGTGCTTTGTTTATATATTCATCTGGCAATTTTTTAGAATTGTTTCAGTTCTGTAAATTCTTTACTTGTTGAGTTTGATTATACTAAGTAGCCAAATGTATTTTTTAATGATCTAAATTGTGTCTGGGCAGTGACTATAACTTACCACTTTGGGTACCTCAATTTAAGATTATTTTGAAGGGATATACCATCAATCCAGAACAACCCTCCAGCTACTTGATTCATTACAAGCTCTAGGAGGAGTTAGCAGCTCTCCCATGGGATTCAAACGTGAATAGAATAGCAATACTAGTAAGGTAGTTCCTTTCTCTGGTGTTATTAATCATTCCTAGGAAAAGAAAACAAGCATAATGCCCACTGCTTATCAGAGCTATGAGGTCAGTAAATAATTGTACCTCCTTGTTTTTGAGTGCAGTAGGATGTGGAAGTATATTACCACTGCTAATAAACTACATTCAACTTATACTCTCTAAAGCAACAGAATAGTATTTCACATTTTCAAAAGAATCATAGTGACTCAGTTTTTTTTTTAAAGACACGTTTCTAGTTGCATTTGACAAAATCAGTTATTTCTTGTTGTGATGTTTTATCTTCAAAGAATTATTTCCTTTGTAGACTACTGAAAATTTAAATTAAAAATTGAAAAATATGTATTAAATAGTACTCCAATTTAAAATGGAAGAACTGGGGATTGGAGGAAACAGACATAAGTGAAATTAGACTGATACAGAAGTTTGAAGTTCGACTCCAGGATTCTTTGAACCACTCACTTGGCAGTTTCCCAAATCATGTTAATTGCCTTTTTGTGTATACATTTACATATGCTGACTCATCGCTTTGGCTTAAGCTGCAATCATTGTAACAAGATTGGGAATATTTAAATATTCTTCCCTTTTATGCCTGCCTGATGGAACTAATAGTTTCTGAACACAAACTTATTTTATTTTTGAAATATTTTTCTAAAATATTATTAGTGTTTGTAAAATAGATAAAGATAAAATAAAGAACACCATGACTGCCTTTAAAATATTGTGATAAGGAAACTAAAGTTGAAGACATTTTAAATCCCCTACTTTCTCAGATGAGATTGATCTCAACCCAGAGATCTAGAAAGCTTTAGCATTTGGTATCATGGGATGCCCAGAGCCCCAGACCAAACGAGCAAAGCTCGCTCTGCACTCACTTTCCTGTCATAAACCCATCATTTTGATGTCAAATGCCCAATGTCTGTATATATCACTTTAGAAATTAGAGCCATACAAGTATATAGGTTCCTCAATAGACTTCTAGAAGTTAGAGACAAAAGACCTTAGAAATCATTCTGTGAGTGTCCAAAACTGGTTCTGATTCAGTACACATGTGCTGTGCAAACAGGCAGCCATTTCCCCTATTACACACGTATTTTAGCTGTGATGGCCTATGGTGTGTGCCCCATACTCTCCCCGAGACCCATCTCCAGTTATTGCAGCTTTGCCTAAGAAAAGGCAAATGACCTTATTAAATATCTAGATATAATGATGCCCTCTCTGACTTCTTGAAACCCTGCTTTCATTTATATTTAAGAGCTAGCACAACTATCTATCTTACAATTTTACTGAAATACATTAATTCTGTAGGTTGAAAGAATGGTAACCAAAGCCATTCTCTCATATAAATATACCTGTATTCTAAACCCAGCTTTCTTTCTGTTAGCCTGACATATCCTTTGCTAGTGCTTTTACTGTGCTTGCTCCCTATATAATTAAACAGTGATAAAAAAGTGTGCTGTTTTCCTTCAGATATGAATGTGTGCCGAGGAGGAAGAGGGAATATATATATAACCCTTTTTCAATCTTAATTTTTTTTAATCTATTGAACTTTTTTCAGTATATCACTGGTTTTCTCTTAATTAACCACATTAATAGCAGGGAACAAATGCATGAATACAAAAGTAATTTGCATTTTACTTTTATACATATATATTATTTGAGTTTCTCATCTGAGTGTGCCAACGCACCCTCATACCCTGAACTGAAAAGAACCAGTCATTGAAGATCTGGAAACTAGGCTGGGTTCCTAGTACACTATCCTCTTCTTTCTCCATGACAAAGTCCTCATTCCCTCTTAACTCTGATATTGTGGCTTTGATTTTAATAGTTTCTCTAGAACATAGAAATTTTTAGTTTTGCTTAATTTGGTTTATTGACTTTGGTCAGTGATAAAATGTTTGGAATAAAAAAAAAGTCATGACAACAAATTAATGACCAATTACTGTGTGTACTTGCCATATGTTAATAAAATTTGAAAGTAGTTGTTCATCCTATTTGGATGATTGGCTATTCCTTTCATCTAAGCCAACCATGAAAATAAAAACTGATTTACATTCCCAGAACTGAATAAATATAAGGCATTTTTAAAAATAAATGAATATGTGATTTTTAGCTCTCTTTTATTTCTGTTTACTTTTTTATTATGTTTACTATAAATCTATGTTTGAAGATAAAATCTAGGTTTTGCTCTAAAAAGACATGGAATAAGAGTGAGGCCAGCCTAGAATTTTAGATACCAGTTGTCCTTATTGTTTTCCTTTCCTTAAACATTCCTGAGCAGAAGTTAAGACAGCTGGAAGGGTTTACCCAGAGTTGTGAATGATCTAAAGCAAAAAAACAGGGAAGGAAATCTAGGGGACACCAAGAGCAGTATTCAAATGGAGCCAACTTGGAAATGGAAGAAAGTGAGAAATCCACAAGCCGCCAAGACCTGGCCCCAATTGAACCTCATAGCCTTCTCTTGGGCCACCTTCCCTTCCCTCCATTCAGCAGCATCAGGAGCTTCTTTTAGTTCTGGCTAGCCCTTCTGTGTGCTCTCAGTGTCCAGATGCTCCCTCTCACCATTCTTTCCTCACTAATTCGTATTCATTTTTCAGCAATCAACTCAGGAGTCTCCTCCTTGAAGAAGCCTTCTGTGCCCCCACCATAAAGGATTGCCTGCCCTGGCCCTAGGTGCTCAGAGAATTTTTCACACACTTATCTTGGCACTTACCATATTTAATTGGAATTATCTATGCTTAGGTCATTCTCTCACATTACACTATAAGGTCTTTAAGAGAAAGGTGATTTATTCATTATAATCATCTTTGTAACCCAATGCCATGCAGAGTCCCTGGCAAGTGGTAGGCATGCAATAAATGTGCATCTGAACTAAAACCAAAATATGGGTTTTCAGCTTTCTGCAAGGCAATTTACTGGTCAAATCCTTGACTTTATTCTTTATTTCAATTATCACATTAAGTCTTGACATTTTAAGTGGCTCTCCAAAAATAAACTGTACCCAAGAGAGTATGACCATGTCTCAAAAGCCACTTTGTGTGTGTGTGTGTGTGTGTGTGTGTGTGTGTGTGTGTGGATGTGTAGGACTCAAAACCATTTCTCCAAGATGAGGCATGAGGCAGTAATTTTTGAAGCTCATGCCTTTTGACCCCTTTCAGATTTGAATTACATTAACTGTGTTGAAATTCTTGAACATAGATTAAATGTGTCAGGGAATAAGTGAGTGCCCTGGGAAATATACTTAGAAATAGGGAAAATAGTGTGGGGGAAAACAAAACAAAGTCTAGTAAGTGGAGGGAGGGTTTGGGGAGAGGTGGAGTGTGTATATAATCAATGAATCTTTGAAATTTATCTTATATCAAAGAAAACTTTTAAATATAATGTGAATATCTATAATAGTCCATGGACTCTGAGGCTGAAATTAATTACAATGTTGGAGGGCTTTATGTGGGATTTGGGGTATGTTGGGGGGGTGTTTTGTATTCTATTTGGAATGGGTGTGCATCTCTATATGACACCTGTACCTTCCAAAATATTTGTCTGTTAATCAACAGCAAGCACATAGCAACTTTTTTTCTGACTTAAGTCAACACTGATTTTCAATTTGTAGATAAGAGTCAAAGCCTGAAACCAGCAGCCAAAGATATCCAGATAATTAGCTGAGGTGCTATTATTCAAAAGCTGTCTCTTTCACTTCTACTATTTAGAGCTGCAAGAATTGGAATTAGTCTGACCCATAACTGTTCAATCTCTTCTCTTCTTTAGTGGGATTGGAAGGAACTGGCCCTGGGCCTCAGGAGGCAGCAGTATTTTGGCAGAATTTGGAACTCTGCATTTGGAGTTTCTACACCTGAGCCACTTATCAGGAAACCCCGTTTTTGCTGAAAAGGTGAGATTCTCCAATACACCTTGCATTGCAGAGCTGTACTTGTGAGAAACAGTATCCTCTCCTTGAAGATTTAGTAATATTAGACGTGGAAAAGAACAACGAAGTTTAATACAGTTCCTTATGAAGTTTTATTACGTGCAGCATTTCATTTTACCAAACTGTAAACCCACAGTCTTTCCATGGCATCATCTAACTCCGTGTGAGACAGCATGGTGTACACGTCAGATTCTCTACACCTCAAGCAAGTCACTTTACCTCTCTGAATTTTTTTCCTTATCTAAAAATAGATAATGTCTGGACTATATGAAACAAGTATGGGAAAGACCTTTTAAACTCAAAGTATAATACAACTTCGAGGATAATACAAATTGAATCTGTTTCTAATTTTCAAGAAACAAACCCATAGATATTTGAGTAAATTTATATTCACCCCACCACTCTGCCCTTAGCTTTCACCCCATTTGTAACTCCCCTTTATAGCAAAATTTCTTGAGAGAATTGTCTCTGTTACCCTCCCTCTTATGTCCCCCGCTCTTGAACACTTTCCAGTCAGGCTTTTTTCTCTGCCACACCTGTCTCAGTGACCAGTGAGCTCTGTGTTGCCAGGTCTGGTGATCATTCTCAGCCCTCGTCTTCCTCACCCTCTCAGCAGCTGACACACTTGGTCACTTCCTTCTCCGAGACCCTGCACGGGGCTGCAGGCATATGGTACTACCCTGGTTTGCCTCCTTCCTCAGTAGAGTGCTCCTTCTCAGCCTTCTTTGTTGGATCTTCCCCAATGTCCCAACTTCTAAATATCAGAAAGCCTCAGGACTCAAACCTGGACCTCTTCTTTTTATGTTCACTGTCTACATGATTTCATCCAGTCTCATGGCTCCACATACGGTCTATGTGCTGTTGTTGACTCCAAATTGATCATTCCAGCCCCAACCTGTCCCACGCTCTATATCCGACATTTCCACTGAGAGGTCTAAAAGACACCTGCTACTCCAAATGCCTCAGACTCAACCCCCAGACCTGTTTCTACTGGAGTCTTCACTGTCTTGATAAATGCCACCTCGGTTTACCCAGTGGCTCAGACCATGGATCTTGAGGTCATCTGGTTCCTCTCTTTTTGGGAAACCTTAGGTTGAATCCATCAGGAGATGTTTTGGCTCTATCCTCTTTCTCTGCTCCCACCCTTTCCTGGGACCCTAATATCTCTCACCTGGACTCTGCAGTACTCACCTGAATACTGCTTCCTCTCTTGTCCCCTCAACCACATGAAACTTCAATGGCTTCCCATCACACTTGGAATAAAATAAGCCTTCATCTTGGCCCATGAGGCTTGCATGATGTGGGCCCTGACTCTCTCTCTCCTCTCTCTTTGACATTCTCCCCTTTGCTTCCTCACCTCCAGCCTCAGTGGTCTTGCCAAACCCACTCTCTTCTCAGGGCGTTTGTGCTTGCACCTCCCTCTGCCCTGGTTGCTCTTCCTCCAACTTTCTGCATGGTTATTCCTTTGCTACTTTAAGTTTTGGCTCAAACCCCCTCCCATCAGGCTCCCCAGACCTCCCTGACTAAGCGTGCAGCCTCACGACCTCACATCACTCTGTCCCATTGTTCTCTATAACTTTTTCATAGCATCTGTCACCACCTGACATATTTATGTGCTTATTATCTGTCTCCTCCCACTAGACTGCAAATTCCAAGAGGGTAATGACTTTGTTTATCCACTGATAGATCCCTAGTTCCTTCTTTGGCATCTGGCGGATGAGTGTGACTGTATTCACTTACTGCGATTATTTTTGTAAGCTGGGGGCGACTCTCTTTGTTCTAATTCTTTTAAATCAGTCTTCTTTCCTAACATGGAAAAATATAATGGAGAAAGAGAAGAATGGCACCAAAATTGTGTTTTAGATTTTCATAGTAACATCTCATTTTCTGTTGTAGGTAATGAATATTCGAACAGTACTGAACAACCTGGAAAAACCACAAGGCCTTTATCCTAACTATCTGAATCCCAGTAGTGGACAGTGGGGTCAATGTAAGTCAAAAGATTAGCATTGTTTTAGCTCTTTATGATACCCAGCACTGTTCTAGTAACACAGAGAAGGAGTACAAAAAAGCACAAATCTTTTTGGGGAATGTTTCAAAAAGGGGAAAGTGGGCATGTTTCCTTTACTAAATAGGCTTCTCGTAAGAGAGACTATAAATGTTACCAGGGATCTAGATTGTTTGTTTTTCGTGCATAACTGTGAGTATGATGACATGTAAGCACATTTAAATTATTAATCAGGAAGGGAAGATCGGGTCGGGTTGTGTGGGGATGTTAGCCCATAACAAGCCGGTCGTGTGGATAGAAGGGAAAATTGTTCCTTTGTGCTATTATAGACAATCAGGGTTTTGCACAGAGCAGCTAGATCATTCTACTGTATAGCATTTTCTCTTTTTCTTCTTGGCTCCAAGATGAGAGAGGAACCTGAATCTTTAAGGGTTAGGAAATTGAAAGAGCATACAGGGTATTTTCTCTACTTAATTTTAAGCCAGCAGATAATGGTTTCTTCCCAGTAGAATTATCTTCAGATTAGGAGAAAGCATTATGCAAGAAGCCCTCACTTCAGATCCCTTAGGGACTTTGACTCTGGTATGAAGATTCAGAGTAGTTGAAAGAAATGTTCTCAAGCTGATTTGGAAAAACAGTGGTAGATTAACACCACAACTGAGAGCGAGTACAGAATACTAAGTGAGCTGCCTCACGGTGCTGGGGCTGTTAGCAGTGCCTTACAATTTTATTCTAATTTGAGTATTTTCTTTATATTTCAAATTATATTCTTAGGTGAATATGCCCCACTGTTACTGTAGAAGTACTTCTCTTAAAGAATAATTTCGTAGAATAAAAATTGTGCTAAAATCTCTGTCTGTAGTGGCTATGGAAGGCCTAGCCGTTGAGACTGTAAGACCAGAAGGTTGCCACTTAGCCAAGTGTGGTCTGCAGATCACTGCCTGTCGCTGAGACCGTTCACGGGGTCCCGAAGGTCAAAGCTATTTTTATAATACTACTAAGGCTGGGGCGCCTGGGTGGCTCAGTTGGTTAAGCGACTGCCTTCGGCTCAGGTCATGATCCTGGAGTCCCTGGATCCAGTCCCGCATCGGGCTCCCTGCTCGGCAGGGAGTCTGCTTCTCCCTTTGGCCCTCCCCCCTCTCATGTGCTCTCTCTCATTCTCTCTCTCTCAAATAAATAAATAAAATCTTTTAAAAAAAAATGTTAACCTTTAAAAAACTACTTGTCAAGGTTTGTTTTAGTGTCAAAGAAAAATATCCACAATTATCTGAAAAGACTCGTAAAATACTTTCTTTTCCAACTGTGTAACTGTAACTGTGTGAGGCTGAATTTTCTTCATGTTATTTCCACCAAAATGACAGATAGCAACAGGTTGAATATACAGCAGATACAAAAATCCAGCTGTCTTCTAGTACAGCAAAAATTTAAAATATTTGCAAAAATATAAATCAGTGTCAGTCTTTTAGCTAATTTTTTATGTTGTAAAATATAATGTTTTTATGAAAGATATGTTATCATAATGGTTGTATTATCATTGTAAATTAATAAAATATTTTAACTTAATTTAAATATTTTAAATTTCATTTCCAATATGGTAAATACTTATAGAAATTACATAAACAAGTTATTTAGGGCATTTATTTGTTGTTAAGAGTGTAAAACGTGCTGAGACTAAAAGCTTAAGAACCATTAAGAGTATTTGAGATAAAATAGAACTTGAGTAGCTTTCTGAGTACAAGGACCAGATAAGATTCTCTAAAAGGACAGGTGTTTTTAGCATTTTCCTTCTCATGAATGATTTTAAAAATTGAAAAGAATTCTCTATGACTGTTTTCTTCTTGTGGTTTAGGATTTAGAAGTCACTGTGAAGAGGGACAAAAAGTATCAGTTGTACTGGAACATCCCAGTTTTAGCTTCTGGGTTACCAGTATATTGTGTATTTGGCCATGTTTCCTGGTACAAAGGGCCCGTTATATTTGGATTGCTCATGGACCAATTTCTTGATGGCAAACAAATAGGGTTGATGACTCTCATGTCTGCGCTCCCTCCCCACCCCTATCCTGTGTTCCAGCCACAATGGAGACACACTTATTTTTTCGTTCTTTAATCAAGGCCCGCTTGGTCATATCCAGGTCTTGGTTTGTGCTGTTTCCTCAGCCCTTTTACCTCTCTTCTGACTCTACCAAGGTCTATTACCTCTCTTCTGACTACACCAGCTCAATTGCCCTTTCTTCTGGGGGACCTTCTTCTGCAAGACCCTGGTTGGAATTTGTTAGTACCCACTCATCCTCTACTTACCCCTTCCTCCCCTGCACCAGTACTTTGGATTTATCTATCATTATCTTTTTCAAAATGATTCATATACATCCCCATCTTCCTAGGGATCCAAAACTTTTGAGGCCAGTGACATTGTCTTGTGGATATTTGTTAACCCAGTGTACCGTTATCTTACACTAGTAGGTGTTACTTACTTACTAGTAGGTGAATTTTGTGAGTATTCATGCACTCTGTTTCCAGTCTGTCTTTCTGCCTCTGCTTTTAATAATGGTTCTATTTATTCTCTGCTCCTCAGTTGTGGCTGAGAGGCAGCATCAGGTCCTAGTCACTGATAATATAAAGAGATCTTGCAACTGTTGAGGCCAGATGTGGGACTCCATGTCTATAGACAGAACAATTATCATTCTTCTTTTTGTTTAAGATTTTATTTATTTATTTATTTATTTATTTGAGGGGGGAGCACGAGCAGGGTGAGGGGCAGAGGGAGAAGCAGACTCCCCGCCGAGCAGGGAAGCCTGATGCGGGGCTCGATCCCAGGACCCTGGGATCATGACCTGAGCTGAAGGCAGATGCTTAACCGTCTGAGCCCCCCAGGTGCCCATTCTTCTTTGATTAATATAACAACATTAACATACATATAGTGTCACTAGCATCATTGGGGGAATGCTTTGAGAAGTTCAGGTTCAGATGAAATATGCAAAATAATAAAAAATAAAGATTCTGAGTATTTAATCCTTTTTGTCTTATTTTGCTACTTGTTTTATCTCTTAAGTATTAGGAATCCTTTTATGGGACCTATTCCTCTTGGGAAAGAAAGAGTAAATTGTCTTCTATAGAGAAGAGCATAATATTTGAGTGATTATAGTACACGTTACCTTTAGAACATTTGGGAATAAAAATACCATATATGTTCTTGTAGAAGTGGGAGGTTCCTTCCTGCTGATAAAATCAGGCATGTTCTCTCCCACACCCACTTAATATTTACACAGGATTCTGTTGCCAACACAAATAGTCCTCCAGATATGGGGAAGCACAGTGAGTGATATGCTAAGTTGTCAAAAAGGCTTGTTCTTGTTTCTCCTCTATGTTCCTTTATTTTCATTCTTTCCAAATATGACAAATTTATAGGCAGGAAATAAAAATATAGAAAATTAACTGGCATTTACCAAAATTAATTCAAGCAAATGTATTATTATGTAACCCTTTTTCCTTTTTTAAAAATCACCAAATGCCCAAACTTGCTTCTTCCATCCATTATAGAATCATAACCCAAGAGGGGAAGAAAATGAAGCTGCTTCTGGCTGTTAGCTTTCAGTTCTCATTGCTTTAACTCTGAAGGACATGTCTGGATCATGGCCATCATTTCCTATTACTTCATTTAGTCCTTGTTGTTTTGACAGTAACCGGACAGTGATTTGCGTTACCATGCATCACTTGCATTTGTCTCCCGCAATCATGTTTATAACAACAGGGCTTATTGATGAGATAGTACTTAGTGTATTTAGTTTGTAAATGTCAGAGGTTTCTGTGGTAATTTATTTAGGAAATTGCAAAGGTCACTTCAAACACTGCTGTTTTAAGAATCAGCCTTACAATTGTAAAACACTAATTTTACATTAAAATTAGAACCGGACTTTCTGCCATAACAAAAATCACATATTTCACTACTTAAAAATATAGCCCTCCTAGCTTGAATGGGAATAGTCCTTATTCTTACTTACTTATAAGAATTTTTCCTTGTTCATCAGTTGTTTACTAAGTACCTGCTATATGCAAGCTACTTTCAGGGGTTGATGTGGACCAGGAAGCATGATAGGTCTAGTCCCTGTCCTCTTGTATCGTGATCTTGTAGAGAAGACAGAGAAAAAATTCTACCATTTTAGAACTTGCGTAGTAGTAGTTAGTGTAGTTTAGGAAGTTAGTGTAGTAGACATGTGCTATCAAAAAGTGTATAATGGGGGCGCCTGGGTGGCTCAGTCATTAAGCGGCTGCCTTCGGCTCAGGTCATGGTCCCAGGGTCCTGGGATCAAGCCCCCCGTCGGGCTCCCTGCTCAGCAGGAAGCCTGCTTCTCCCTCTCCTGCTTCCCCTGCTTGTGTTCCCTCTCTCGCTGTGTCTCTCTCTGTCAAATAAATACATAAAATCTTTTTTTTTAAAAAGTGCATAATGAAGGAGTCAGAGAAAGGAAGTGATATTTAATCCTACACAGGAAGTTTGAGTGAGAATTACTCAGTGAAGGGGAAAGGAGGCAGGGAACGCACATGGGACAGAGAACAACACCTTTAGAGTACCTGTGGTGGTAAGGAACCCTCTGGTTTTGAGGGGCCAGAGGAAGAGTCGTATGGCAGAAGGATAGAGAGCAAGTAGAGAGGGACTGATGGTGACATGGGGAAGATGGAGGCCACGCAGGCATCCAGGTCTCCGAAGACCCAGCATTTGAGTCTTTGTCATTGAAGGCCTCCAGTTGGGATGATCCAGTTCACATGTTAAAGGGGTTACGCTGGTCTTACTGAGGGAGTAGACTGCATTGGCCTTGCTATTCGAACTTTCTGTGATGATGACGACAATGTTCGGGATCTTCCCTGACCGGTACAGTAACCCGGGGCCACATGTAGCTAGTGGGCACTAGATGGCCGATGGCCGAGGAAGTGAATTGTTTTTATTTTTTTTTTAGTTAACTTAAATGTAAATAGCTATATGCTATCAGAGTGCAGAAGGCTACATAATTGGCCACTGCAGACTCAGAAGCAGGAGATACTGGTAGCTTCAGCCAGGATCGTACTGGTGAGGAAGAGGAGTGGATAGATTCATGAGATATATAAGAGGTGAAATTAGTAGAGCTCAGTAGCTCATTTTGGGGGCCAGGGAGCGAAGAAGTAAAGAATGACTCTCCAATGTCTAACTTGCACAGTTGGAAGGGTGGTGGGGCCACTTAGCGAGACAGGGACCCATGGCAGAAGGTAAGGTTGAGAAGGAAAAGAGAATGAATTCAGTTTTTGGTTTTTTTTTAAGATTTTATTTATTCATTCATGGGAGACGGGGGAGGGGGGGGGCAGAGGGAGAAGCAGGCTCCCAAGGAGCAGGGAGCCCGACGCAGGGCTCGATCCCAGGACCCTGAGATCATGACCTGAGCCGAAGGCAGACGCTTAACCATCTGAGCCACCCAGGTGCCTGAGAATGAATTCAGTTTTAACTGTTCAGTTTTAGGCCCCCATGTAAACCTCCAAGTGGAGTTGTCGGGGAGTTGTCGGGAGAAAATTGTCTCGATAGTTGTACAAAAACAGATTTACTTTCACGTGACAGAGTCAACAAAGGTCTTATTTTTAAAAAACAGATACGTAAAATTCGTTTTGAGTTATGAAACTTAAAATGCAGATTTCCAAAATCAGGCTGTCTCATTAGTGTGCGAACTCTCTATGAATTCTAAGAATGATACTTCAAATAGATTATATCTCTGTTTTTGTAGGTAGATATGCTTGGGAAATTAAAGAATTAATTCAAGCAGTAAGCAGAAGAATACATTTAGTGTTACATGGTAGAGAGCAAGCAATTCCAAGTGCGAGATCCTGTGGGGCTGTGGGGGCAGATGGCCTCTGCCAGCGTTGTGATCTCCTTTAGCCTCACTTAGTCTTAATATTTTTCACTTTTAATGAGGATACCTACCCTATAAATTACGTGCCATGTGGTTGACAGTATATTTGGTGGATCTGGTATAATAAATGGCAGTGGGGGAGGATTGCAGGAATGGAGAATTAGGAAGATGTCTCCTGCCCTGTCGTCTTTCTTACTGGCCTCCCCCAAAGGATGTTGACCGTGCAGATTGATAACACTGGAAAACCCATCAAATAATAATAATAATCACAAGAAGCTGAGGAGCTTCTTGTTCTATTGCAAGCCAGTTCTTTTTAAGGTTTGTTAATACTCATAGTATTTGACATAGTCTACGTTACTGGGCGCTAAAGCAATCAAAATTTATTTGAATATATACTGTGAAACATTTTAATTTGGTGTTTTTTAAGATTTTATTTATTTATTTGACAGAGAGAGACACAGCGAGAGAGGGAACACAAGCAGGGGGAGTGGGAGAGGGAGAAGCAGGCTTCCCGCTGAGCAGGGAGCCCGATGCGGGGCTCGATCCCAGGATCCCGGGATCATGACCTGAGCCGAAGGCAGACGCTTAACGACTGAGCCACCCAGGCGCCCCTAATTTGGTGGTTTTAACTAGAGAAACTGATTTTTGGAATTAGGGTTGATTATATATTTTTTATCTCCGTGTTTACAAAACTACCCTGGTAATTATTTAGAGTATATCACATTAGTTAACAGCACATCTGCTCTTTTCAGAATATCTTCCTGAAAACAAGAGATTTGTCGGAATTTAAATGTAACATTGAGTTGCAGTTGACGTAGGGTTTTGCATCCTAGTTACTAATGTGATTTTGCTGCATTATCTGAATTAAAGCCTGAATCACTCTGAAATTCATTTTCCTCTCTTTGCAGATCATGTATCAGTTGGAGGACTCGGAGACAGCTTTTATGAATATTTGCTAAAGGCGTGGTTAATGTCTGACAAGACAGATCTAGAAGCTAAGAAGATGTATTTTGATGCTGTTCAGGTAAACCAATATTTAATCGCCTTTACCACTAAGGTAACATAATTTGCATATTAATCAGCCTTTAATGGGAAATGGAATACTATACAAGTGGGTTACAAAATATTTCCAGTTAGGCTGAGTTCAGTGTCTGCTAATATTAATTATAACAATAGTAGTCCCACCTCAGTAAAGATTCACATATCCAAAAAAGAAATATTTTTCTTCAAGGAGTAGGAGTGTGGAACCAAAATTCAAACTAAAATTTGTGTCAACACTTGTCTCTTTTTACCTCACCACTATGGATTTATTTGTGAATAAGAATTTCCATACTACATTTAAGTGTTCTTTACATGCAGTAAGTTCATAAAAATAAGTTAGAAATTGTTTAGCAAAATATATAGGAGGTGGCCAGTGTAAGAGTAAACTAAGCCTCAAGAAAATGTAAGCCTCAATCAAAAATGAAAATAAAATTGGAAAGTAAATAAAGCAAAAGAAGGATATTATTTCATATAAAATACTTGAACTCACACCCAGCTTTTCAGAAACAAATTTTTTAGCAGAGCCAAGTGCCTTTGTGATTGATAAGTATTTTGTATGGTAACTCATATTTTTTTAATATTATCAAGGCATCTCAGATAATGTTATAAAAGTATGGCTAAATCAGAAAAATGTCTTTTTTATTGACTGTTTAGAATTTTTTTTATAATTGAGAGTATTAATTCTTAGGTGGGGAGGATGGAAATTTGTAACTCCTCAGTAATGTAGCTACTGTTTTAAAGTTAGTCTCCCCGAGAGGAGGTCTGGGTAATTTAGACATAATAATCCAATTTATTCATTTAAATATAAATGCAGCTTGCTTTGCTCTGGTTGGGCCAGATTGACTATTACTGTGGTTCCCTCCCACAGTCAATAAGAAGCATCACTAAGTACAGCAGATAAGACTCTTTACTGTTTCACAAATAGGAACCAGAACGTCTTAGTTAGTACACTGGCTTTCATTTAGCACAGCCTTAATTAAGGCACATGATGAACATAAAAAGCAAACTAGGATATAGCCCACATGGCCTCTGCCAGGTTTGTTTTTCTTCATTCCTATGAGGTTTCAAGTTTTAAGCTAGGGAATTCTCCAAACAATATGGTTTGTGTTATGTCGTTTTTTCATACTATCCTAGCAGATATTTTAATTATTCTAATCTTAAAGTGGCCCCCTAAGATCTTGATGTTCTAGGAAAGGCAATTTTAAAATGTTCTTTGAAATATTTTCCCCCAGTTCCTAGAACTATACCCACACAGCTTTTAATATATTGTATTTAGACAAACCATTGACAGGAAAATCCATTAAGAACACCGATTTCTCTTAGTAGTAAAAACATTTTCAATCCACTGTGTTTTCAACTTAGAAAGGAAAGCTAGAACACTTAACTTTCTGATTGGAGAAGTAACCATGTCTTATATAACAAAGTTTCTTTCTGCTAAGCTGTACTCTAAAAAAAACATTAAAGAGAAGATCCCATAATTATCATCCTGGACAGTTGAGTTCCTGGAGATACAGTTCTTCAGTTTTAGCTTCAAGTAGATTTTGGAAAGCATTTAATCCCAGCATGGTCTGTTTTCTTTGATTGTTTTAATTACAAAATACTTTGGGCTTTCAACTGGCTGTTATGTTCTTCTCTGGAGACCACACTAAGAATCCACTGTGGTAGATGTTCATTGTACCAAGGGTCCACTGGAGTGAATGGTACCTGGGCACATGATGTATTAGACATTTAGGTTTCTAAAGGTTTCATCAAACTCATCTTTTTTTCAAATATGGAGGACTGAAATCACAAAATACATGATATTCTTTCTTCCTAATCAATTCCCTGCAGATTTAACACATATTTTTAGAACCACTAAAGACTATTTTTTCCTCCTTTATATTTATTTACACTTTCCCACAGTCACACAAACATCGCTTTGAAGGTCTTAGAACTTCATTGTAGTTTGAGGGGTAGCATCTTGGTCAGAATCATGCCAAAAATAATATAGTACTTTATTCAGGATCCATAACAGGATAATAGTATTTCTCTAGTCCATGCTCAAAAGCTATAACTTTTGCCATATAAAAAGAATAATTTCTTGGGTGATGAACAAGTGTCTGCTTGAAGAACTTTATTGCAGTTTGTGCTATGAGAAATGTAAATAGTTAAGATGTTCAGTTAAATAAGAATGAAATATTAATATAATAACTAGACCATCTATAAAATTAGCTAACCGCAGTTAATGAGCACAGTAGTGTGTTCCTTTATTTCTTACCATCTTGGTGTTTCAGTTGTTTATTTTCAATAAAGGTAGGAAAGGTGTTATCTGTCTGTGTATTCATTTTCATTCATTCTTCTCTATCACAAGTTTTGTCTGTGTCTACTATTCCCAAAGGTACTTCCTAAAAAGCTCTTTTTTTTATAATGGCATAACAGGTATGGACGTAGTCAGAGCTCTTTGTCTTCTGTGGAGTAGTTGGGAGGGGGAAAAACACATTTCCTGTTACAGCAGCAGCTACAGTTAGCAATTACAAACCGTTATACCTCATTTTTGCTTTTTAAAATGTAAGGCTTATTTTATGTTTTCTATCTATTATAAAAGAATATCAACAGTCCTAGGGCAAAAATAAAAGGTATTTTGCAAATCATTCTTGTAAACATCATTTCTCCCCAGTTTACAGACCTTTATTCTTTTTTTTAAGTTTTTATTTTAACTCCAGTTAGTTAACATACGGCATTATATTAGGCTCAGGTGTACAATAGAGTGATTCAACACTTCCATACATCACCCTATGCTCATCACATGTGCACTCCTTAATCCCCATCACCTATTTCACCCATCCTCCCTCCCCTCTGGTAACCATCAGCTTGTTCTCTATAATTAAGAGCTTGTTTCTTGATTTGTTTCTCTCATTTTTTTTCCCTGTACTTGTTTTGTTTCTTAAATTTCACATATGAGTGAAATCATATGGTATTTGTCTTTCTCCAACTGACGTATTTCACTTAGTATTATACTCTCTAGCTTCATCCATCGTTGTGATGGCAAGATTTCATTCTTTTTTGTGGCTGAATGATTCCATTATTGCCACATCTTCTTTATTCATCAATCAGTGGGCACTTGGGCTGCTTCCATGTCTTGGCTATTGTAAATAGTGCTGCTATAAACATAGGGATGCCTGTATCCCTTTGAATTAATGGTTTTATAATCTTTTTTTTTATCTTCAGTTAGCCAACATATAGTACATCATTAATTTTTGATGTAGTGTTCAATGATTCATTAGTTGCATATAACAGTGCTCATCACATCACGTGCCCTTCTTAATACCCATCAGCCAGCTATCCCATCGTCCCACCCCCCACCCATCTGTAACCCTCAGTTTGTGGTCTCGGAACCAGAGGAGTCACAGAGCGAATGGGGGTGCTGAGCCTGTAGAGTGCCCAAGCAGTGGAGCTGGGAGGCAGGTTGTGGTCTTGTATTCTTCAGGTAAATACCCAGTAGTGTGATTGCTGGATCACAGGGTAGTTCTACTTTTAACTTTTTGAGAAACTTCCATACTGTTTTCCACAGTGGCTGCACCAGTTTGCATTCCCACCAATACTGCAAGAGGGTTCCTTTTTCTCTACATCCTCACCAAAACCTGTTCTTTGTGTTGTTGATTTTAGCCATTCTGACAGGTGTGAGGTGATAACTCATTGTAGTTTTGTTTGTGCATTCCCTAGATGATAAGTGATGATGAGCATCTTTTTATATGTCTTTTTTTGTTATATACTAATGTGCTTTTTAATAGAATTATTAGGGAGGAATTTAATTCAAGTGTTACCACAGTGGAGATGTGAGTGATGATGATAAATAAAACTTATCAAGTGCTAGTCACAGCATTGACGGCTTCATACACTAAATGTTGCAGAGTTTTCTCAGAAGATACTACTATTCCCTTTTTATGGTTAAGGATACTGAGATTTAGGGATACAGCAAGCAAATTACCCACCAAGTTCACAGACAGTGTCAGAGTTGGAATTTGAGGCCAAGCAATCTGACTCAAGAACGGCACACCTTTCCCCCTCAGTTTACCGCCCTCTGAGCCTAAGAGAGCCAAAGGCAGGGTAACACTCCCCGCCTGGACTTTATACACAAATACACTCTATTCTTCATCCATAGTGGGCTTGTACTTTGTGTCATTTCTCCATTGTGAAAATGGAAATGCATTAACCATTAACCTCTACACCTGTGGCCTCTCTTTGAGAAGGGGACAGCTTTTGAGGTCTGAGGACTACAAATGTTTGGTCGTGGAACCAGGCAAAACCAACTGGGCTGGCCCAGCAGCGATAATCCTAACTAACCAGACTAATAAGGCAGAGACTAGAGGAGGAATACAGAAAGCATTAACAAAATTTCAGGTGGAATCAGATTGAGGGCACCAAATTCAAAACTGCGAGTGATGTTTTATTCTTTTTCTCTCTTAGCGTGGAGAATGTTTTTAGTATAAATTTGGAAGGGATTTAAAAATGTTGAAAATAAGTCTGATTTGCAGGCAATTGAGGCTCACTTGATCCGCAAGTCTAGTACGGGGCTGACTTACATCGCGGAGTGGAAAGGGGGCCTCCTGGAACACAAGATGGGTCACCTGACCTGCTTTGCTGGAGGCATGTTTGCACTTGGGGCCGACGACGCTCCCACGGGCCTGACCCAGCACTACCTTCAGCTCGGGGCTGAAATTGCCCGAACCTGTTATGAATCTTACAATCGCACCTGTGAGTACCTGTGATTCTTCATTTTCAATCTATTCCCACAGGCTTTTATTTTGTTCAGTAAGGACCATTGTCACTGCTGCCACCAAAAGAATATCCAGTGTGCCTCATGAAACTGGAAGCTCATGATGAATATTTTAAAGGAATTTATATTTTTTACCTTAAGAAGCACTGCTTTTCTACATAAAAGTATCTACCCTTAGTTTTCCCAAGGAATAAGAATTGAAGCCATACAGGGTTAAGCCAGGCTGATTAATTGACCCTGCTTTAGGTAAATAACATTGGTTAAGAATCTCTGTCCCAGGTGCAAAAGAAACTTAGTTTTTTATGCCATTATTAACCTTTTCAGTATCTCTGTGAAATAAGAGTCTGGCTCCCTTCTCATAAAACAGGAGTTTGAAGCCCAAAGATTAAGTAACCTCTCATGACATAATGACATAGAATTCTCAACCACTGGTTTTCCAGCTGACTAATAAGGGGTGCTGTAGTGCCTTGTACCTACCTGGGGGGCACTCAGCAAGTGCTGGTTAAATGAAAGAAAATAGCGGATCATTGCGGTGCTTTAAAAAGGACTCTCAGATGACTGTATTTTAAAAGTGTATCGAATATTGTTTATTATAGGATGTCAATTGCTTTGACATCTCTCTTGAATGTTGTAAAGTACTTTCTCATTTCATTGGAGTTATAGAACTGAGCAGCATCCAGACAATAACGCTTCTCACCCTTGCATGCCCTTTAGATATGAAGCTGGGACCGGAAGCTTTCAGGTTCGATGGTGGTGTTGAAGCCATTGCCACCAGGCAGAATGAAAAGTACTACATCCTACGGCCAGAGGTTGTTGAGACTTACATGTACATGTGGCGACTGACTCATGATCCAAAGTACAGGAAATGGGCCTGGGAAGCCGTAGAGGTGACGTTTTAATTCGCTTATATTTCTTATACGTAAATGTCTCAGGGAAAAATGCTCAGTGATTTCTTTAAATCTAGCTTATCAACTTTTCTAGGATTTTTAAAGCTTTGAGGGGTGGGTACAGAGGGAGAGGGGGAAAGAGAGAATCCTCAGCAGGCTCCATGCCCATCACAGAGCCCAGTGGGGGCTCCATCTCGCGACCTGAGCCAAAATCAAGAGTCAGCCGCTCATCCGACTGAGCTACCTGGGCCCCCTGATTTTTAAAGGTTTAATTAGAATTTTTCCCAATTCAAGAATGAGTGTTTTCAGTTGTCATCCTATATCCCTGGCTTCAGCTTTGCTTTATGTAATATGGTGCTAGTAATAGACCTACTTTGAGACTAAAAGAGATCTCTAGAAAGGCATATTATAAAACTAAGTTCCCACAGCCATAGAAATAATGGTCACTTAATTCCACAGTTACTGACAATTTGGGGATAATGACCTCTGCCTGTTGTCTGTTTTGAGAAGCCGCTACATTGGTTGGTTGGTTGGTTTTTATGAGTCTTTGGGCATTGAAATGAAAATACGTGCTTCTACTTAGTTTCAACCTAAATAAAAAGGTAAACGAGACAAACTCAAAATTGTCCATAAAAAAGAGTTTATTCAGGGACAGCAGAGGAATTGCAATTCAGCAAACACAAGTGAGTCATTTGAAGTTTCAAGGTGGGCTGTATGTAAAGAAGAGAGAATTCAGATAGAGTCTGTTAAAATAAAAAACAAATAGGCACCAGCTTTGAGAATTCCCTGACTGGACAAAACCAGTCGAGTCATACAAATAAAGCACAACTGAGCTATTTTGTGAGACCAGCCTGACCTGGGTCAGTTCTTGTTCATTCCATAAGTAAAACTTCCCAAGGGGTTGATATAAGGCAACCTCTGGCCAACTCCCTATCATCCCAGTATTATCAGTTTTCTGTAAATCTGGCACGTACAGGAAATCAGTCTCACGGTCCTTAAGTTTTGTTTTCCTAAGGGTACATGCGTAAGATTTTCTGTTTTCTGTCTTCCGGTTCCAGTTCCATTTTAGCTTGAAATTCTTCCACAGAGTAAATTAGCTACTTAGATCTAACTTTTAGAAAGGACTTACAGAAGAACTACTTTGTGCAACAATATTCGTTCACCGACCTCAGGTTTCTCTGAATATCTATGAGCTTTCCATCTATCCCATGCGCTGTTTGAATTGTCTTCATCACCCCTTGGGTCTCTTCCTACAGAACATGGCATGTCATCTTCCCAAACTAATCTAGTGAACACTGTGTGCTGGTACTAGCAGCTACTCTCTCCAGATTCTGCATCAAATAATGTTAATTTTAAGAGCTATTATTCTGGAAGGAGTTGTGGTGGAGCATCAACGAGATAAGAACAAGCCAACACTTTAATTACATTCGCTGTTACAAAGTTAGCTGTCTTTAAAACCTGACTGTTAGAAATAACTTCTCTCAGGAAATCTAAAATGAATATATTGCCTTTGTGTAAGTTATAACCAATATCTTAGGAAGCCGTTGATGAATCTTGCTTATTACCCTCTTCGTGTAGTGTGTGCCTTATCCCTAGTCATTAGTCATTTTAAGTAATAACGATTCTTTAGGCCTCTTTTTGTCTTTTACTTCTTGCAAAGTTTTCTAATCATGTTTAGTCGGTGGTAATTCCAATTTCTTTAAATTTATGTTTTTTCCTCTGAAAAAAATGTATAGAAATTGAGGTTCATCTAAGCTTTGGTGATAGGAAATTATTTTGGTTTTCACTAGGCCAGCAAAAGAATTTAAGGCTAATAGTCACCTTGCAAATATCAGTTTAAATTGAAAATATCAGGAATAACGTATTTCATCAAATGTAAAACACCCTAATTGATAAGAAACACCATTATTTTGTGCACCACTGAGAAAGTACCACACCACCAATTAAGTTAGGACATGCCAATTTTAGAGTTGTTAAAATGTGAAAAATGTCTGAGAGAGAACTGATACAAAAATGGAAATAAGCCGTGTGAATGGGAAGCTTTGGTTCGCTTGGTTCTTCAGGGGAGCATGTTTGTGGGGTAATAACTTGGTTTTAAGGGTTAGGATTTTTGTCTGTTGTTAACTTCTACTGTAGCATATGATGTAAGATTGTCTCCCTGTGCACAGTCTGAACCCTCCGAACCAACCCCCCGCCCCCTGCCCTCGCTTTTTGCCACTAGTGCTTCTGCTAGAACTTGAGGTAGAGGGGGGAGGGGGGAGTGCTGGGATGCTTGCCTTCTTTAAAGCACAGAATCATCAACAGAGATAGTGTGGTGGCACTCTTTTCCCTTGTGTGACATCCCCTCAGCCCTCCTTTGTTTCAGCTACAGCTGCAGGGACCACATCCCTGCACCTCCCCACCCCCCCCACACGCCCCCCCACCCCCCGTGCTTCCCAGCTGCCCCGGCTCTGAGCTGCTTCCCAGGTAGCTGGCTGTGGTCCCGGAGGTGGGAGAGGTAAAGTCCGCAGGGGCAGTCCTGAACCAGTGAGGTCTCAGAGTTGATGAACAGCTAGCCCAGTCTTCCCCCTTTGCAGAATAACTCTGAGATGCATTCTGCATGATTCCTCAGAGGGTTTCCAGTGGGAGGGAGCCTTCACGGCCCACAGCTGTCACCTGCTCAGCACATTTCACGAGCTCTTCTCCCTCCCCCAGTTCACTTGCCCTGCTCATTCCCTTCCTGATGTCACCTCCCTTAAAAACTTGTTGCATGGGGCGCCTGGGTGGCTCAGTCGTTGGGCGTCTGCCTTCGGCTCAGGTCATGATCCCAGGGTCCTGGGATCGAGCCCCGCATCGGGCTCCCTGCTCTGTGGGAAGCCTGCTTCTCCCTCTCCCACTCCCCCTGCTTGTGTTCCCTCTCTGGCTGTGTCTCTCTCTGTCAAATAAATAAATAAAATCTTTAAAAAAAAAAAAAAAAAACTTGTTGCATCTGGCCCTTGTCCTCATGCTCCATTTTTAGGGGAACCCAAACTAAAACACATAGACTAGCCTTCCCCTCAAAGAAAAGACCTCCTTGTCATCTTTGCCAGATGGCTATTCCTCATCAATTCAAGGACTTTGTAGTTTTAAAAAAAGAATATACTACTAATAAAGTAATTCCATTTTTTAATGGCTGAAAGTGTTAGAAACTTACTCCTTTTGAAACCAGAATTTACAGTGTTTTGTGCTCTGGAGGTATGGGGGGAAAATCCCTTCTGTCTTCTACACTTCAGCTCCTCAGTTATCTGAAGACAGCACGTTCTGCCCACTGGTCCATCCTCATCCACCATTTCCCTCCACCTCCTCATGGCGTGTGTGGTCTCTCAGGGCTGAGCAGTGTGACCCAATAACCTCTCTTCTGAGTGTTATTTCCCACAGCTGATGGTCCAACTTGGTTTTTTGGTGGATTGTAAAACCCCTGGCTTACATCGAAGTTGTGGTCAAATGATATTAGCTACTGTATTAGTTCCTGTCGAGACATCTCTTTTGTTCACCCTTGTGTTCAACCACATTTGCTATTTGTAAAGTATTTGTCAGCCATCTTCCCATCTTCTAACGAAGCACTCCCTTTCCAGACTTCTTGCACTCATACGATAAACCTGCTTTCCGTGTCTTAGCTGAATTTCTGAATAGTAACGCTGAACACAATAATAATGTCAAACAAGACATGAAATTATATAATCCAGCATAGGGTACTAGAAACTTCTCCGCAGGTTACCAACAATCCATTAATCACAGATGTTTACACACTTGTGAATCTATGTAGCAAAAGTAACATTTACCTCATAGTTCTTTTGTTTTTCTCAATAATGTCATGAAAACTTCATTAAACTCCTCCCTATTACGGATAATATTCTGATAAAGCTCTACTCTAAATTATACCTATGTATTCATATATGTCTTGGTAGTTATAGATTATACAATGTCTATAAAGGTATGTATGGATTATATGATGTCTCCCCTGGTCCACAGTAGCAGATAAGCCTTATATAGGGATTTTTTGTCCTTTTTTTTCCACACAGACAATTTTTTCTAGTCTCCTAAATCTGACCTTTGCCATATGGACATTCTGGCTCTCAGAAAGTGATTTGTCTTCCCAGTTCCTGCTTCTCCCTCCCCAGGCTTGATCCCTGTTTCCAGACTCTTTGATATGTCTGTTTTGCTAGGTTCTACCTATGAACTCAGACCAAACTCAACCATTCAGCCTAATTATGAGCATTGTTCCCTAGAGTCCACTCTTGGAAATCTCCATGGATCAGCCATTATTCTAACACTTTTAACCTAAAGATAAGAGAATTCTTTTCTCTCCCTTTCTGACTTAACGATTTAACTCATGCTGCTCGCTATTCTCTTACCTTTCTCCCCCGTAAAGAGGTACAGTCCCTTGGGGTCTGGGTTTGTTTAGAGTTCCAGTAACTGTAAACATTTTCCTGTTTTTCTTTTCTCTGCTCTTAGCGCATCCCAGCCACATATGGTCACTAATAATGTAAGCATTTACGTAAAATCGAGGTGGTCCTATGCCTAGAGTCTGAGAGTCCCAAGAACAGATTGCAGTAAAATGATGTTCTCATCAGACTATGCAGCATAAATACATGACTGCTTCCATTGTTGAGATATCGTAAAGCCAGGGCCTGTGATGGGTGCCCAGGAGGGCTGCTTATCCCCAGCTTCATATTCCTAAAGTTTTAAAATTTATATTTGACATGATGGCTTTTCATTTTTTAAAAGTTAAAAAAAAGCCTCTGGCATTTTTCCCCTTTTTTTTTTTTTAATTTGCCAAAAGCCTCAAAAAATAAAAGTAGCTAGGCCTCTCTAAACCTCTGAAAGATCCCTGTCACTCTGCAAAGCGTGTCTTCATCTTGTTTTATTCTCATAACAACCCCATGTTGAACCAAGGGACACTGCCTGGGTCCAGGCACGTTGGAGGCCCCAGTTAAGGAGTCCAGGGCCAGGATTCAGCCCCTTCTTCTGAGATGTTAGAACGCGTGCTGGACAACTCTGACTCACCACATTAAGACTGAGTGAGAAGAAGAATGAGGGTGAACTGAAGAGAGGAAAAACAGTTGGGCATTGTCCATACCACAGAACAACTCTTTCCCTATAATTGAAAGAAGGAGCTTATAGAAATTTCTGTGGGAGAGAGGAGTTGGCAGTTTATCGTGCCTGCCTTGTCCTCTCATTAGCTTATCACCAAAGAACTTCAAGGGAAGAAAATAAGAAAAAGTTTTGTTGTTAAAATCTTTTTTAGGAAATGTCTGGAAGTAGGATTTAATTATGTTCCATAACAACAAATTTGTCCATTTCTTCTAAATCCTGGTTTGTTTGTTTTTTTTTTTTACTTTTTTACAAATAATCTTTGGCCTACTCCAGTGTATCTGGTATTTGACTTTTTAATCAAAAAGAACTTCTATCAAAAAAGGAAGGAAAAAAAATAATAGGACCTGAAATTTCCTTTCTGCAAGCTTTCCCCCGGCTTGGTTTGTTGTCTACAACAGAGAATATAATCAAAGCAGTTTTTAAGTTGATCTTATTTTCCCAGTGGCTTTTAAAAAGTACCAAATCATGAGGTATTTTCTTTGTTCATGTAGCCTGCAAGTTGTTCGGTTGTTACCTAAATTTTCATTCCCACACTGCCCAACTCATCTCTTTTCCAAATACTCATTATAGTCAGAGAAACTTCAGGAATGTAGGATCATTTCTCTCCCGACAGTTAAGAAATTGACTCATCCCATTTTCTTCCATCCCATACTAAAGAAAGGAAAAACATATTTTAGAAATAAATATCAGCCACATTTTTTTTTCACCGCTTTCCATTTTCTTCTTTGATATCTGTGACCAATATCACTAATTAGTACTCCACCATCAGTGTTTACAAAATAAGATGTTCTGGGTGTAGCAGCAGCTGGTTTTGGTCCACTACACTTTCTCAGTTATTGGGTTTATAATCCCAGTTGACATTAACAGTCTCTCTAGATCAGGGGTCAGCAAGCATCTTCTGGAAGAGCCAGAGGGAAGTAGGCTTGGGGGCCATAGGCAACTGCAGGCAGACCTCCTTTTACTGTGCTCTGCTTTACTGTGCTGTGCAGACACTGTGTTTTTTACAGATTGAAGGTTTGTGACAACTCTATGTCGAGCAAGGCTAGTCGGCGCCATTTTTCCAACAGCGTTTGCTTGCTTCATATCTCTGTCACATTTTGATACTTCTCACAATATTTCAAACTTTTTCATTGCTATTATATTTGTTAGGGTGACATGTGATCAGTGATCTTTGATGTTATTATTGTAATTGTTTTGGGGTGCCACGAACAGCACCCTAATAAGACAGAGAACTTTATTGATGAATGTTGTGTGTTCTGATGGCTCCACTGACTCGCCATTCCCTCATTTCTCTCTCTCTCCTCGGGCTGTTCTATTTCCTGAGGTATGACAATCCTGGCATTAGGCCAGTTACTAGCCCCACAGTGGCCTCTAAGTGTTCAGGTGAAAGGAAGAGTCACACATCTCTCAATTTCAATCAAAAGCTACAAATGATTACGTTTAGTGAGGAAGGCATGTCAAAAGCCAAAAAAAAGCCAAGAAAGGCCAAAGAGCTAGGTCTCCTGTGCCAAGCAGCCATATTGTAAGTGCAAAGAAGTTCTTGAAGGAAATTAAAAGTGCTACCTCAGTGAACACAGGAATGATAAGAAAGTAGTATGCTGATAGGGAGAAAGTTTAGTGGTCCGGATAGAAGATCAAACCAGCCACAACATTCCCTTAAGCCACAGCGTAATCCAGAGCAAAATTGACTCTCTCCAATTTTGTGAAGACTGAGAGAGGTGAGGAATCTGCAGAACAAAAGATGTTGGTTCCTGACGTTTAAGGAAGGAAGCTATCTCCATAACATCAAAGGGCAAGGTGAAGCAGCAAGTGCTGATGTAGAAGCTACAGCAAGTTCTCCAGGAGATCTAGCGAAGATCGTTAATGAAATGGCTGCACTACACAACAGATTTTTGGTGTAGATGAAATGCCCTCTTTTAGAGGAAGATGCCATCTAGGACTTTGATAACTGGAGAGGAGAAGTCAATGCCTGGCTTCCAAGCTTCAAAGGACAGGCTGACTCACTTGTTAGGGACTGATGCAGCTGGTGACTTGAAGTTGAAGCCAGTGCTCACTTATCATTTCAAAAAATCTTGGGGGCTCTAAGAATGATGCTAAATCTACTCTGCCTGTGCTCTATAAATGGAACAACGAAGCCTGGATAAGAGCTCACATGTTTACAGTATGGTTTCCTGAATATTTTAAGCCCACTGTTGAGACGTACTGCTCAGCAAAAAAAGATTCCTTTCAAAATATGACTGCTCATTGACAGTGTACCTGGTCGCCCAAGAGCTCTGATGGAGATGGACAATGAGATGGATTTTTCATGCCTGCTAACAGAGCATCCACTCTGCAGCCCACGGTTCAAGGAGCATTTTGACTTTAAGCATTTAAGAAATACATTTCATAAGGCTATAGCTGCCCTAGACAGTGATTCCTCTGATGGATCTGGGCAAAGTCAGTGAAAACCTTCTGGTAAGAATTCACCATTCTAGATACCATTAAGAATATTCATCACTTATGGAGGAGGCCAAAGTATCAACATTAACAGGGCTTTGAAAAAAGTTGATATCTACCCTCACGGGCGACTCTGAGGAGTTCAAGACTTCAGTAGAGGAAGTAACTGCAGATGTGGTGGAAATAGCAAGAGAACTAGAATTAGAAGTGGAGCCTGAGGATGTGACTAAATTGCCAAATCCAATGATAAAACTTGAACAGATGGAGAGTTGCTTCTTATGGATGAGCAAAGAATGGTTTCTTGAGATGGAATCTACTGCTGGTAAAGATGCTGTGAAGATTGTTGAAATGACCACCAAGAATTTAGAATATTACATAAACTTAGTTGAGAAAGCAGCTGCAAGGTTTGAGAGGATTGACTCCAATTTTGAAAGAGGTGCTACCATGGGTAAAATGCTATCAAACAGCATTGTGTGCTGCAGAGAAATCATTTGTTAAAGAAACTGTCAACTGATATGGCAGACTTCACTGTTGTCTTATTTTAAGAAATTGGCATGGCCACCCCAACTTTCGACAGCCACCCCCCTGATCAGTCAGCAGCCATCAACATCAGAGAAAGACCCTCCACCAGCAAAAGGAGTACAACCCACTGAACACTCATGATGCTTAGCATTTTGTAGCAATGGTATTTTTTAATTAAGGTATGTACATTGTTTTCCAGACATAATGCTACCACACACTTAATAGACTCTAGTATAGTCTAGACTATACTAGACACTATACATAACTTTTCTATGCACTGAGAAACCAAAAAATTCACTTGACTCACTTTATCACAATATTCACTTATTGTAGTGGTCTGGAACCAAACCCACAATGTCTCCGAGGTTTGCCTGTACTCAACTCTGCAACTGTAATGAAAAAACAGCCACAGACAATATGTAAACAGATGAGCATGGCTGTGGTTCAGTAACACTTTATTTACAAAATCAATAGCAGACTGGGTTTAGCCTATGACCCATAGTTTGACGAACCCTGCTCTAGACCACAGGAGGAAATGGTAAAAAAAAAAACAAAAAAAAAACACTGAAAAATTATTTCATAACTAAATGTAGAAGTGTTTCTAATTAGATGAGATATATTGTCTATATACCCTTTAACTTTTCATACTTTATTTTTTTAAAAGATTTTATTTATTTCTTTGAGGGGGAGAGAGCACAGAGGGAGAAGCAGACTCCCCGCTGAGCAGAGAGCTCGATGCGGGCCTCGATCCCAGGACCCTGAGACCATGACCTGAGCCGAAGGCAGACGCTTAACCAACTGAGCCGCCCCAACTTTTCATGCTTTATATGCATTTGCATTTTGTGTTATTTTTTAATTTTTGCCTGAAACTCTTCCACATGTATCATTCAATTTGAATCCTTATTTTATTTCAATTTGGCAATTTCATAATAAAAATTGGTGACAAGCAATTTATTGAAATGTGACCATTTTTTCCCTCTTCCGGTAACTTAGGCCCTGGAAAATCACTGCCGAGTGAATGGAGGCTATTCAGGCCTAAGGGATGTTTACCTCAGACACGAGAGTTACGACGACGTGCAGCAGAGTTTCTTCCTGGCAGAGACACTCAAGTAAGTAAAATGTATCCCAAAAGTATGGGGCTGAGGTACCTGGTCAGATCTTCTTTGCAGATGACTTTATCATGAACACCTAATAAATAAGAGCAAGTGTGCCTGCTTCCAAAGGTCACTCTCCCTGCGTGGCACATGTTTGCACCTGTGTTTCCAGTCATTATATAAGTCTGATGCCTGGGGACTGCTTAGTAGGTTTTCCTACACCAACACCCGAGCACAGAGCAGCTTCTTTATTCCACGCTCGTGACTGTATCGCCTCAGGGTTTTGCAATACTTGGCCCTTGTCCGTGATTCTCCATAAGATGAATGGAGACGTTGCTGTCTTTATGCTCTCACTGCCTGATGGTCTCTTGGGCCTCATATACTCATGTTTCTCTCTCCAGATATTTGTACTTAATATTTTCTGATGATGATCTACTTCCACTGGAACACTGGATCTTCAATACCGAGGCACATCTTCTCCCTGTACTCTGTACGAATAAAAAGGAAGTTGAAGTCAATGAAAAATAAAAAGACATTTTATATTTTACTCTGCTCCATTCCCTTCACTGCATACCTTAATAATTCCTTTTCTGGTATTCAGGCACATGATGAATTTTTATCAGTAGGTCTGTGATTATTCTAAGTTCTAAAATTGTTTTGCAGTCTTTTATGTTTATTTTCATAGGCATAGACGGACCTAAATTCCTTATCATATCCTTTATTATTCAGTCAGTAGATCACAGGTTTTTACTTTTTTTAAGTAATCTCTGGAGTTCATGAAGGTATATCATTTTTATTACACCGAATAAAATGGTATACCAGTGACCTCTTAATTACAATTTTGATTTGACTGCAAAACTTTTTCCTCCTCTATGAGGAGATGACGTCTGCTTTAAGCTGTAATGTTTTGCCATGTTGCAAAAAGCCATAATAATAAATTAAATATTAAAAAAGCTTTTTCCTTTTCAATTTTATGTTAATCTGGTTTGTCTATCCACCAGAGACAGATCTTATAACTGTGACAGACAGCCTCTTTATGCGGGTCTATCATTATTTGATAGAATGTCTTCTAAAATACTTCACTCATATTGTAATTCAAATTAGAATGTCATTCCCAAAAGGATCATCTCATGTTGACCTCATTTCATTGGAACCACAGTATATTTTTGTTGGTTAATTATATTAGTGTTTCCTAATTTGTGAATTGGTTCTCAAATTTTACTTTAAATGCCCTGTGTCATTTCTGGATCATGTCCTGGTTAATTTCTTCCATCCCCTACCACACGAATGGAGCTTTCAAGTTTTGCAGAGCTCTGCTATTACTGAATTATATTTTTTGAAAGAAAACAGTATAACTTTTCATGTGTTAGCTTTTGCTTTTAACGGAGTATATGAAGAAACTGAGTCTCTCTAAAGAAAGGGTGAGTATTTAACATGGTTTTTAGTTTGTATTTCATCTTTAAGGTTTTTTTCTTGTTCTCAAAAAAAGCATTACATTTGGTCCACATTTTTTTTTCAGATTTGAAAAGGGCCCTTTCTCAAATGTAGGAAATTATTTCATTTCAATTTGTGAAAGCAGGATTTAACTCTGAAAGAAGCTTTGCTAATGTGTCTATTCATGGTCAATTGAAGAAAATCTAATAAACTTTCAGGCCAAATAAGAATATAGTACATTTTGTCTGGTCAAACTCAACACAGAGATTCCAGCTTAAAAGCAATATATGGGAATAGACATTCCTAATCCCCCACAGTTGTATAGCAGATCAAAATAATTATATGATTCTTCATTAAGAATAAGCATTATTTTGAGATATGAGTGGCTTTCTCAAGAATACATTTGGTGGCACCTTGTGCTTTCTCATATTAGTTCATATTTCATATATGTGAAATATATATATGAATTTTATATATATATATATATATATATATATATATATATATATATATATATTCCTAGAAAGGGCTAATGTGATGATGCATATACTGAGGAACAGAGACTTGGAGCACCTGCATTTTCAACCTAGAGTGGTCAGATAGCTCAGTGCAACCCTGCGAATCAGGCTGAAGCATATGGAATTGCTGTGCTTGTAGTTGAGAAACTGTCTGATATCAGCAATTTCATATGCTTCAACATAATGTTTTTTAATTATTTTCTTAGATCTCAATAGACTCAATTGTTTTTAGCTGTTTCACCTTTTGAAAGTGTTTCAAAAGATTTCCTTTGTCTGAAAGGACCACCTGTGTGACCTGCTCTTTTTTCAATATTGTACATTGGTTTATGTCAAAGAAAAAATTAATAAAATTAGTAAATGAAAAAGTCCTTTAGTGCATCATTATTGCAATGTTAATGACTTCCTGTGACCCAGAATAACTCCTTCCACTCATATCTTCAGCTCACCTTATGAAATGAATGGATAGTTGAGAGTCCTTTTTTTCCCAGGACTTAAAAGCAACGTGTGAGATTATTGCAAAAATTGGGCCATATGTATTTAGATGATAATTTTCACATGAATGTCCTTGGACTAGCAATTTAAATTACTTTATTTTCTTTGATTTTCAATTTGATTTGAAAGAGCACAAAGCTGATGCGTATTTCTGCAGCAGATAGGATATTAAAATCAGGTCATGTGTACACACTGCTCTATAATGTACCTTTTGTATCCTGATATAAATAGGCAAGATGATTGTACTACATTTTGTTCTGCCAATGGCAAGATCAAAGTTTTTCAATTCTAGAACATGGATTTTTTAACCTACGTCCCAAAACACCAAAATGTATACAAAATAAGAGAATATTATGGTGATGTAATTTAATTAAATTTATATTTTGTGTTAATTATTTTAAACAACTGAAGTCCTTAGGTAGGCACTGTCTTTCATTTCATTTTCAGCAAAACTGTGCAGTTAAGTTTACATATGTATTCACATCCTGAAAGGCGAATAATTAAAATAGCACTTAAGTTTGTGTTTCTGCATATGTTTTTGGTATACTGTGCACAATTAATATTACACATGTAAGTTGTATGAAATTTATAGAACTCAATGATGTTTGTCATGACTCCTTCATATATAGTACCCATTCTTTTCATTGATTGTTTTAAATTTGTACATAAGTCTATTCTGTCATTTCCAACTTTCTATAAATCTCTAATGTTATGGAAAACATAATAGATTGACACATAATTTTTAAAAACTATATTTGTAAAATTTCTCTATTGTGAATAAAGCCTTTTAATATATCTCCTCATTTGTTACATTTTTCTCCTTTTAAGTAAGCTTTTGTATATGTGGGGTGGAAACTGAAATAATAGTGATTATTATTAATCCTAGTAGTGAATCCATACCATACCCAGAGAATCTTGACAAAGAAACAGTTCTCATTAAAAACTTTAAATTGCAAAAAATTTTGCATATACATTTTTGATTACTCAAATATCTTATTAAGATTCCAACACAGGGGCACCTGGGTGGCTCGGTTGGTTAAGCGCCCAAACTCTTGATTTTGGCTTAAGTCATGATCTCAGGGTCCTGGGATCAAGCCCCAAGTCTGACTCCATGCTGAATGGGCAGTCTGCTGGAGACTCTCTCTCTCTCCCTCTCCTCCTGCCCCCCTCAACTCTCTCTCCTTCTCTCTCAGAAGATAAATTTGTAAAAAAAAAAAAAAATTCCAATATATGTTCAACAGCAGGGCATGTAGGGTAGAGATGGGGAGTTGATGGCAGAAATAGCATTAAGTATGATCCTTGTTCTTAAATTTACAGTCCAGTCAAGGAGATCAGACTCGGCCCACCACCAAAACAAAGTGTTCAATTACCAGTTAAATTCTGCTATAGAAGTCCAGGGGAGCAGGCAGTCACTAGGACTGAGTGTTCAAAGAAGCTTAGAAAAGAGAGAACTTCAGCTACAGGAGAGCCTCCAATATTTTTGAAAAAGCCTAGGTTTTTTCAAATTCGTGTTGGGACTTTTTAGAATGTTTCAGACTTTCTGGTTGCTGTTCTCTCTGCCTAGAAATCTTTCCCTGATGATTTTTTTGCTTGTTTGTTTTTAATTTTCTTAAATTGAAGTATAGTTAATACCATGTGGTGTTAGTTTCAGGTGTCTAACATAGTGATTGGACAAGTCTATACATCACACTATGCTCACCACAACTGTAGCCACCGTCCCTCACCATATAACGTTATTACAGTACCACTGACTGACTCTATATTCCCTGGGCTGTACCTTTCATTCCTGTGATTTATTCCTCCCATAACTGGAAGTCTGTAGCTCTTACGCCACTTCACCCATTTCCCCCATCCCTCCACCCTCCCCCAGGCTGGCAACCGCCAGTTTGTTCTGTGTTGATGGGTCTGTTCCTGCTCTGTTTCTTTGTTCATTTGTTTTATTTTTTTAGATTCCACATGTGAATGAAATCGTATGGTATTTGTCTTTATCTGTCTTGCTTCACTTAGCGAAATACCCCCCAGGTCCATCTCTTTCCCCAATGTTTTTGTGCCACATTCCTCACTTCATTTGGGTCTCTGCTCAGTTACCACCTTATCAGAATGGCTTCCTTGACAAATTAATACAAAATTCCCCATCACCCTTAGTTCCTTGCTCTATTTTATTTTCCACTTAGCATGTAAGAGCTCATCCTTGAAAACTGGTCTCAGGCTCTTTCTCAAGGTGTGGGTTACATATTTATTTCCTGATTTGCTTATTGTCTGTCTAGCCCCTTAGAACTTAACCCCCATGAGAACAGAAAGTTGCTTTGTTTGGCTCTCCTCCTCACCACGTGGCCCATCTCCAGTGTCTCGAGTAGCATTTAGCACTTGATGACACACAGTGAAATGTCTGGTGAATGGGTGACTGACTGAATGAATGAATGGACCTTATATTCATAAGTTTTGCTGTGGCTATTTGCAAATGTTTTCTAAAAAGCAGTCATTTTTTAAAAAATATTAGGTATCAGTATTATATAACGTGCTGTTATTTTAAATAATCATAAGGATGAACATTTTTTTTCTTACTACCTATAGTCATTTTACGGAAATATGGAGTAAATATGTGTTTGTGGCTAGATTCAACTCTCAACCAACAGATTTTTTTAAACCACTTATATCATATATGGCCTGTGTAAAATACATTATCAGAAAAATGTAAGTCATAATTTTTCTAATATAGAGTTTTTCAATGTTATTATTTGAATAGTCTACTGTTGATTCTGTGATTTAATCTCATAGTCCCTGTCTCATAAGAAAACTGTTTCTGCAGTATCAAGTAAAGGAATTGGTTTTTCGCTTAACATATAGCTACTCAAATGGAAACCTTCTGAATTTAGTCATTTGTAGCACAAAAGATGTCTACTCGTTGCTGACAGAATTATTAAAAGGTATTCTAAACATGATTCTTCTTTATACTAATCATCAACCATCCACACAGATATGGCAGCTTGGCAGTCAATATCTAATTTCTGATAATTATATGTAGACAGTTGCTAAAAATTTTATCAAAACCAGACACATCTTTTCTCATTTGAGCATAGAGTTCGTATATCTAATGGCCATTCCAGCTCCCTCCGTTGTGGCTGAAATGTGAGGCTGGGGAGGGGTATCTTACTGATTTAATGGCCCAAAGACTGATTTCTGTTTTTTCCTGCTCATTCCATCCACACTGGCCAACACATGAGTCATAAGCTTCAGGAAATATTTGCCAGGCATCAGATATGTGTATAAAGTATCAGAACTATATAGGAATCTAGACAGCATTTAGTCTAACTCTCTTATTTGAAATATGAGAAAACAGGGATTTTCCCAAGGACAGGAACTGCTTTCTGTCCTGCTCTGTGCTTCCAGACACAGGGATTTGGTAAGATTTATGCTAATAAGAAAAGAACAATATAGGAGAGCATACGTTGTATCCATCCAGCCACTCCAAAATAAAGGTGTAAATTCAGAGCTCACCCTTGAAAATTGGTCTAAGGCTCTTTCCCAAGGTATGACTATCCACCTATATCAGAGTCTCTTGCAAGTCCTATTGAAATGCAGATTTTACGGCCTTACCCCAAATTTAGCAAATCAAAATTGTGGTGGGGCCTGGAATATCCATGTTGAACTAGACTTTTTGTTCTCCCCATGCACGCTAAAGTTGGAAATCACAACTGGAAGTTACAGGGAGGTGCAAGTCCCAAAACTAGCAGAAGAAATAATGAATAAGTTAGCAAGTCATGACAAGCATACTTTGTGTCTGCTTCGAGATTTAAGCACAACAACTTGAAACATATTTTGGATCACTTTGGAAACATAGATTTGTCCTTTTACAAGAAGCCATACACCTAAACATTTTAGAAACAGATTCACATTGGATTTTCAAACCTAATTCTTATTGAGGGACTCTCAAAAGTATTAACTTCAATCCCTGCTGTTTTATTCAGTGACTGTTTTCTTCCTTTCCCAATAGCTGCTTCTAAAGTCGGTTCTCAAATTGTTTCCTCTGATCTGGTTGAGTTTGAACATGACTGTCACTTGCACAAACGACACAGAATTCCTAGTTTGGCCGTGTGTCATGTAAATATATAAGATGTTCTTGGAAACGACCTCTGAAGAGCACCTTCATTTCTATCCACCCCGTGCCTTGTGGTTTTGCATTCATTACAATGCTAATCATCAGATTTGTTGACTTGCCATTATTATGATCACTTTGAACCCCCTAAAACATGCCATTACTTACTGAATAAATTAATGTAAATTTGTGTCACAGATCCATTTAATTCCCCAGTGAATGCCAATTACCATGAAACCTTAGAAAACAGTAATAGATGTGTAGCTTTTTTAAAGAAAACTCCACATACCGGGGTATTTTGGCCTTAGGCTATGAGCACATATTAATTCACAATTCTGTAAATAGGGCCATAAAATGTACTGCTTTCAAACAGCATTTTCCAAAACCACTGGCACCAGAGAGTTCTTTTGTTTTGTTTTGCTTTGCTTTGCTTTTTGACTCTCCCAGGAGGACCAAGTGAATGATCCTCCTTCACAGAATCATTGGAACTCTGTTCCTGACTTTGCCACTCTTTTGTAGTTCTTTGTGGATGGTAGAAGCCATCCATGGCTTAGAATCACCTCTTAAAAGCAGGATGAGAAACCACCAGATCAACTTCTTAAGGCAGACACAGTGCTTTGGGTCCAATTTCATGGACACGACCACTTTGTCTTGTTGTAACCCAAGACCTCTATTTAGTGACAGAAAAACAAATGCTCTTCCTTCTTTGTGCAAAATCTCATCACCATTCTATTCCATACACACTTTAACGTCCCAGAGTAAATAACCCTAAGTACATTTTACTGCTATTCACATTCCTCTTCTGTCTTGCTATTGCCAAACTGATAACTTTGTGTCTTATGTGGTCCTAGCCAGAGCTGCAAAATTATATACATTTTAGGATCTGCCATTTAACAAATGAAGTCCCTCTAGTCTCTTTTCTTTATATGATGCAGTATAGAAAGGACAGAAAGTAGTTGCTGTTGGGCCAATAGGAAATTGACTTCGCTAGGAATTGAGACAATTGATTCCAAACTTAGCTCTGTTATTAACTTCCTGTGTGATTTGGGACAAGCATCAAAGTCTTCACATCTCAGTTTCCTCATCTGTAAAGGGAGAGGAGCGATTAGCCCATGTGTAGCAACTAGGTTATGCCCTGAATGATGTCTGTTGTGAATGCTGGAACAGGAAACAGTAGGAACATTTCATGTATGGACTAGAGACCACTATACCCAAATATAAGCATCCAAACCTTAGTTTCCTCATCTATACAATGGGGGCAATAAGACCTACTTCCTGAGAATTAAAATAGCTAATAAATGTACCATGTTTGGCTCTATACCTGGCAGGATTATACCTTCAATCCATAAGTTCCAGCCCCTATTTTCAGCTCTTACTTCCTATGAAAGAATCACCTCTCCTCTCCCTTGGGAAGCCTCCAGCTTGTTTTATTATGACAACACGTTTGCTATTATTTTGCCTGCTGTTTCCAACTACCCTAGGCTTTTTTGGATGCCATTCTTCAATCAGACTGTGTCAAACACATGTTATTGCTCATCTTCCAAGGTCAGAATTTAGCACTTATTTTCTGACATGAGAAGCCAGATAATCCAGCTCTTTCTTCACTTGTATCATGCACTAATTGAAGACCTTTCCACTTATTTTTTTATTGAAAAATAAGAGGTGTTCTTTTTTTTCCCCAAAGATTTTATTTATTTATTTGACAGATTGAGAGAGAGAGAGAGGGCAAGCAGGGGGAGTGGCAGGCAGAGGGAGAGGGAGAAGCAGGTTCCCCACGGAGCAGGGAGCACGATGCGGGGCTCGATCCCAGGACCCTAGGATCATGACCTCAGCTGAAGGCAGATGTTTAACCGACTAAGCCACCCAGGTGTCCCACAAGAGTGTTATATTAACATTTATAGAAGAAAAAAAATAGAGATCACCTTGCATGATTGTTGCACTGGTAAGAACATTATATCAATTGTGTCATTGATGTATTCATTAAACCCTTGAAAATAAAACAGTGGCTACAACTTCAGAACTCCTTTTAAACTGAACTGTAGTTTTATTTTCATCCCAGAGAAGCTTTGAAAACCAACAAACTCAATTTTATGAACTAGGAAGGATTGCTGAAATAACTCTTCTGAAAGAACCAGTATTGCTCCCAAAATCAGTTTATATGTTTGAAAATCACTTATAGTGACTTAAAACTAATCCCATCCAAAATCCCATCCAAAGCACATAGTGATTTTGATTGATAGTCAATTTGTCTGCTCACCCCACCAAAAAAAAAAAAGAGAGAGAGAGAGAAAAGAAAGAACGAGAGAGAGAGAGAGAGAGAGAAAGAAAGAAAAGAAGAAAGAAAAGAAAGAAAGAAAGAAAGAAAGAAAGAAAGAAAGAAAGAAAGAAAGAAAGAAAGAAAGAAAGAAAAAGAAAGAAAGAAAAGAAAGAAAGAAAGAAAAAAGGGAGGAAAGAGGGAAGGAAGGAAGGAAGGAAGGAAAGGAAGAAAAAAGAAGGACAGGCCTTAGTTTCTACAGCACTGAGAACATGAATTATGTGAGAGTACCCTTCCCTCTGCTTCTGCTACATCCCACGACAAGAACATAAGACTTAGCTTTTTTTTTTAAGATTTATTTATTTATTTGAGAGAGAGTGCACACTCACATCAGGGGAGGGGCAGAGGGAGAGAACCTTCAAGCAGACTCCCCTGCTGAGCTCGATCCCATGACCCATGAGATCATGACGTGAGCCAAAACCAAAAGTTGGACACTGTTAACTGACTGAGCAACCCAGGCACCCCAGATTTTTTTTTTTAAGAGAAAGAGAGAGAATCTTAAGCTGGCTCCACACCCAGTGCAGAGCCCGACACGGGGCTCAATCTCACAGCCCTGAGAAAATGAACCAAAATCAAGAGGCAGACACCTAACCGACTGAGCCACCCAGGTGCCCCCAAGATTGTTAGCTTTTAGAGAGGGGCTTCCAGATTCTGCTTAGGAAAGTACTCAAATTTCCCCTTACCTCTCCTGGCATGCCACACTCTTGCCATACTTCTATTCACATGCATCATACTATAGTATCATTATTTGTTTTCACTCATTCATTCATTCCACAAATAGTAAGCACCAAGAATGTTCCAGACACTACCCTAGGTCCTAGGGATTCAGCAGGGAGCAAGTTAGAATTGCTTCTTGTTTTCATGGAGATGAAGACTAGAAAAAAGGCAAATATGCACAAGAAATTAATAAAACTTAAAAAGGAAGATGCCAGGGCTTATTCATTAACATAAATGCAGGACTTAATATGGCATTTGACACATACTTGTTCTCAACCCAACTGCCCCCATCCTTCCCGCACAAAGGAGAAGCTAAAAGAGCACTTGGTAAAGAATGAAAAAAATTGTTAAGAAATGGATAATAAGTCTCAAACTTCTGTTAAAAAAATATAAGCATAATTTTTCAAATTAAGCTTTGCCTCCAACAGAACACAGCTCCTGCTGGGCCCTACTAACTCAAAGTTGAATGCAGATTCTATTTTTAGCAGATAATCTAGCGTTTACCTTAACTGTGAGATACCTAATTATAAGCTGTCATTAGAAAATTTGCATCATTGTACTTGCAAAAGCAAACTCACCAAAAATAGGACAGTTTCTCATCTTTTAGTATGTTCACATTATATCAGTTGTCTCAGGGAAAATCCATAGGAGTCCAAGCTGTGTTTCTCCATTTCAATTGCTTCTGGAATACTCGCCGTCATTAAGATGAGCAGACACATCACATAGTCTCAGTTCCACTAGGGTTTGCCTTGTTTGGTTTGTTTTGGAGCTAAGGGGCTGTTTGTCATTTCAGTCATCATAGATAAAGGCTGCTCAACGGCATGCCCACACATCTGGGGCCGGCTTCCTCAGGTCAGTGAAACACTCGAGAGGCACTAGCAGTGATGTCAACGATAAAGAACTCCCTCGCTAGTGTCTGCAGCCTTTTTGTAGTCCTCTTTAATAATAGGACAAAGGATTCTAGGTCTGAAGTATATCCATTAATAATTATATGATCATATTTTTTTCTAACAAGTTCAGCTTCTTTTTCCCAAGCTGGTCTTTTCATCAATGGTTCTAACAGTGACTAACTGATTAGAATTTTCACCCTCATCCACCTTATCTTCTTGTCTCTCACTTCTAGGGGAGGTGTTAATATAAATGAGCAAATAACAGAGAGGGGGAAAAAAAAAAGGATCTTAGAGAGATTAATTGATCCCTGAAAATCTGAAAGTGACTTTTGTCACTATTATAAATCAATATGCAGGATCTCTTTAAATGCTGGATAAAAATCCATATGTCAAAACCATGATTAGAAGGTAAATAAATATGATGACTTTAACAAGATCTTGGATTTATTTTGCCACTTTAAGAAAGGATAGGATAGATAGGTTTTTTCCTTTGGTCTCCTTCATACAATGATGATTACATTAAGGAGAAGTTTCAAAATTTCCACATTGTATATCTGGGCTTTTAACCTCTCCCAAAGATCAGATAAAGGCTGCCAAACCAAAAAGCATTCTTGGCTCCTGTACACAGCTCAATCTCTAAATAGGAGTTTCAGCACGTCCAGGCAGGAGAAAAGACTTCTCCTGAGTCTTTATCTATTGATTAACTGTAGAGGATATTCTGTTTAAAATGAATCTTGAATACTCTCTAAAATAAGTGTTACTCTATTTTGGAGTAAAAGGTGTAAAGGGAAAAATGAGACATATGTGCCCTTCCCCCGCCCTGCAAATATTTGTTACTTTACATTTTTGCCCATGATATTTCTATAAAAAGCTAGAGGCAGAAGGAAAAAAAATCCATTTGACGATGAGAAAAATCCAAGATCAAGTGCTAATTACTACTCTACTGGGCAGAAGTCACGTGGCAAGTGGCTCCCCACTACACATTAGGAAACGCCCTAAGACCTTTGGTTAAACTACTGATGTGCCCCACACCTCAGTAGGCGTCAGGGAGAACTTCCATCTTCTGTGATTCTGATGCTTAAGATACAAAATTCCTACAGAGAAATCTCAGGAGCAGACATCACATTGTTAAGAGATCATTTAAAGTGAGAATTCCGGGGCGCCTGGGTGGCTCAGTCGGTTAAGCGTCTGCCTTCGGCTCAGGTCATGATCCCAGGGTCCTGGGATCGAGCCCCACATCGGGCTCCCTGCTCCGCGGGAAGCCTGCTTCTCCCTCTCCCACTCCCCCTACTTGTGTTCCCTCTCTCGCTGTGTCTCTCTCTGTCAAATAAATAAATAAAATCTTTAAAAATAAATAAATAAAGTGAGAATTCCTCCAGTGTTCTTTTATGGTCGTTATCTTTGTAATTATTACAAGTGGTGTATCAGCTAGGAAAACAGAAACCACTCTGTCTTTTCTTCAAAAAGAAGAAATTTAACACAGGGAATTAGTTGCATAGATAATAGGAGAGCTGAGAAGCCAAATGGGATGATGAATTCTAATTTCAAGTCAGGAATTAGCAGTGGCAGGATGCCACTATCTTGGGCAGGAAATGGAAAGACACAAGGCGGAGGTGATGTCATCAAAGATCAGAAATGGTCAAAGCATGAGCTAGACCCACAACGGAGGACTTTCCAGCAGGAACTGAAACTGTAGAGGGAAACAATAGTCCCAACAGGAATTAGAATCATGAAGGTGACTTAGCAACTGCTAAGACACCACTAGAAATGCAATGAATGGAAGAAATACCCTGGCTTCTCCCTGTCTCCTACCTTCCAGTCTCTACCAATGCCTTCCATTGGTCAAAACTACTAGGAAAATAGGGCAAGGGAATCTGGGAAATGTAGTTCACTGAAATGCAGAGCCAAACTGAGGATGTTTGGGAAATAGATATGAGAGAAAACAGGTAAATGTCTGGCAAAAATGACTATAGCTAGACTCACCATTTGGGATCTCTGTTTAGCTTAAGGAGTCTTCATTGAAAAAACAAGCCTTAATACTACCAGCTGCTAGATGAGGCTCCTGGGTGGCTCAGTTGGTTAAGCCTCTGACTCGATTTTGGCTCAGGTCATGACTCAGGGTTGTAAGATCGAAGACGCCCTCCACCCGGCTCCATGCTGGGCATGGAGCCTGCTTAAGATTCCCTCTCTCCCTCTTCCTCTGCCTCTTCCCCTGCACCCCCTCAAAAAACAAAACAAAACAAAACAACAACAAAAAAAAAACCCACGACTTCCAGCTGCTAGAAACTGATAGATTGAGAGCTTTGATTACAATGATCTATGTACCCATGCATCCTCCCTGAGCTACACAACAAAAATATTGGACATATTTTCGAGTCTTCATATCTCACTAGTCAATTTGCTAGTTAATGGCCACATCTGCCCATCCATGAAAGTTCAAAAAAGTTTAACAAGTGCTTTCAGTCCAAGAACAGACTCAGGGAAGAAAATCTGTGAATCCATGAAGTGTTTGTTCTCAGAGAATAGAAGAGCAGATTGGCTTAAAATAAAACCTGCAGAAAGCATAGCCATCTAAATGATTGTCTAAGGAGTCAGTAATTAAACTTTGGCCTCCCTGCTTTGGATCACAATTGATCTTAACTCCAAATTTTCATATGACTGATTGTAACACTTTTTTAAGCCTTTATCTGCCAAACTAAATACATCAGTCTAGTTTTATATCCTACTTACTGGAGCATAAAAATGATGAAAGCTAAATGATCATGCAAGAGAGAGAACTTAGATTTTTTTTTTTTTAAGACACTGACTCCATTAGTTTAATAGTACTCACGAGCACAGAATCCTGTGATTTAAAAAAAAAAAAAAAGTACTTAAAGAAAAGACGCTTTGGAGCATTCTGTTCTGCATTCCTTATTTGGTTTCGATGGCAATACCTTCTCTTCCAAACCCAGTTTAAATGTCACCTCTGAACCTTTCTCTGTCTTGCTCCTTTTTGTTCTGATAGCACCTTGTACAAGCCTAAATGGTTGTACTTATAATATTATATTGGAAGTATTTGTTGCCTGTCTAACTCTCTCTACCAGTAATTTAGATCAAAACAACCTGTCAAAAGCAATTTAACTTCACAAATTGGACAAATATAAGTCCAGTCTGCACTATAATTTGGTCAAAAATTAAAACCCCCAGTCTCTGTTGCCAAGCTTGATCATTTTGTTGCAGAATGGGATTGTTTTTGGTAATGCTTTGTGTGTCCCGAATTTAAGTATTTTTTTGTCATTTTTTTCAGAACAAGGACTGGAGCTTTTCTTATTTTTGCTAATGTATTTTCAGCTAGTTGTTACTACTCTGTGTTATTTGTAAAAGTTGAAACAACCAAAATATCCAATTTAGGAGATTGGTTGAAACAAATTTGCAGTATTAGGAGCCAAACTGGAACAACTTCAAAGTCCAAAATCGATTGGCTAGAAGACAATGTGTAAGAAAAATATAGAAAAATATTATAATGATGCCTATTCATCCTTGACGCTAGCTCATAGTATATAATAAGTGCCTAATAAATGAGTGTGCGCTGTAGACTAAATGTGTTCCTCCAAGAGTCACATGTTGAAAACTAATTCTCAGTGTGATGGTATTTGGAGGTGTAGCTTTTGGGAGGTGATAGGTCATGAGAATGGAGCCCTCATGAATGGGATGAGTTCCCTTATGAAAGAGAACCCAGAGAGCTCTTTCACCCCCTTCACCACATGAGGAACCAGGAATCAGGCCCTCACACGACACCTCACACAAATCTTCTGGCACCCTGATCTCAGACTTCCCAGCCTCCAGAACTGTGAGAAATAAATATTTATAAGCCACCCAGTCTATGGTACTTTGTTATAGCAATCTGAACGGACTAAAACAGCATGGATATAATTTTTCTTCTTTTTTCTCTGAGTTCAATCCATATCAATAGATGGCACTCATTCTTTCAGGCATTCAACAAATATGTGTATATTCAAAGGTCTTTCTTTATCAAAGATTTTGCACGAATGCGCTCCTTCAAATGTGATTCTACTGAGTTAAGATGCTATTTTTTGAAATGGGGAATAAACATTGTTTCTCTCCCTACTCTTCCCTCAGACAGTCTGTTTCTCTTATTCCCAGCTTCTCCATTCCTTACTCCTCCTCCCCAAATGTTAAGCAAAAGTCTCACTATCCATAAACCATATGCTGGGACAAAGTTATTCCTTTCATAAGTTATTTTCCACCCAACTCTAAGAATTTCATTTAGACCACACTCCTGAGGGCTCTCCATAACAGAGTTTATTACCGCTAAAGGCACAGGGGGAAAAAGAGAATTAGAAAGCTCATAAATTGTTTTTGAGTGGTTATCTGCTTCCAAAGCCTGAATGAGAGGGTGATTACAACAGACATCCTTTATAACCGATCCTAGCAAAGTGTTGACTGGTTTTATTTCCAGTTTATGATACAGGAGATGTGAAATCTAATGTGGTATATTAATGAACATTAATGGTCTATAATCAGTTTATAACAAGAAATCAGTTAAACAAAGAAGTAATGAGCTTGCTTAAAATGTAATTAATAAAATTACTAATTCAGGTCAGGATTTAATTGCTTTTGGCAAGACTTTTGTTGGACTTACATTAAGGTGCAAGCCCATCAGAGTACTGCAGAGAAGTGGTCTTTTTACAGAACACAAATGTCCTTACATATGGTATGCACCCAAAAGTACCCATCCCACAAACGGTGGGGAATAGGCATGCTGCGGTTTTTTTGTTTTTTTTTTAAATGAAGCGCTAAAATGAAACAAGAATAATGGGGCATTTGGGGGCTCCTGGATGGCTCAGTGGGTTAAGCGTCTGCCTTCAGCTCAGGTCATGATCCCGGGGGTCCTGAGATCGAGCCCTGCCTCGGGCTCCTTGTTCCACAGGGAGCCTGCTTCTCCCTCTCCCTCTGCCTGCCACTCCCCCTGCTTGTGCTCTCCTGCGCTGTCTCTGTCAAATAAATAAATAAAATCTTAAAAGAAGAAGAAGAAGAATGAGGCATTTGGATTATGAGAACGGAAAGGTCATATTTCAGAGCAGTTTCCATAAAATAAATTATTTGCTGCAACATCAACCCTCAGGTTTAGTGCTGAATTTTTAAATGCCCAATGCAAATAATAATAATAATAATATCAACATTCTCATATTTGGCTTTTTATGGCATACCTTCACATGCATTATTTCCTTTAATCATTTTAATGGAGAAAATGTCATTCATGTATGTATGTAGTATGTATACAAGTTTCAATGTAAACAGCACATTTTGGCACATATCCAGAGTACACATCAAAGAGCATAAAGACAAGAAACTGCTAGTATGGTGTCAGATGAGCAGTTTTTGACCTAGAGTCCATGCACGGATGGGGCCTGTGAGGGTATGCGCATTTTTCAGGGATGTGGATCTGAAATTTTAATCAGACCCTCAAAGGGGAAAGAAGATGAGAAATGTTGGAAACCGCTATTCTAGATGGATGCTATAGTCACCAAGTAAATATAGTTGGTCCAGTTAACCCAGGAGCTCCCCAAATGTAGGTTCTTTGCCTTATTTGTATCTGGAGAATTTTACTGAAGTTGCTCATTTCTCTTCCATGATTCTGGTTAACATATGGTGAAGAAGGTGAGCCTTTTTTTTTTTTATCCATTTGGGAGCTTCTATTAGAATACCAAGGAAGAGATGCACATGTGGAAAAGGAAGTTGCCACTGTGTGTGACACTCTATGTATTTTCTGCTAGACCAGGTAAGCTCGGCCAGGGGCAAAGTGCATCCTGATACACTTTGGAAAGCCAAGTATAGTCTCTCAAGTCACTGGAGTGCTCTTTAAAAGATGTGTTTTATTCATTTGTTAGGTAATCAAAAAGTGACAATCTAAATCCTGAGACAGACTTTGAAAAATTCTGTTACAAAGCAACTCATGGGGAGAAAATGTACATCCACTGGGAGCAAAACCAAATCAGCCAGCATCATCCAGAATTAATTAAAACAATGCCACGGTCATTCCAAATACTGAGATAGCTACACATGTCAACTTCCTGCAATGGGAAATTATATAGAAGTGATTTATTTTCATTATGTCCATTTTCTAAGTGCTGTTCCTGAGAACGTGCATTGGTTTCCTGTACATCATAAGCCAAGGCCTGATTTGTGTTTGTGTTCCAATTTTCCTCATCATAATATTTCCCCAAATACTCTGTTTTATAGTTATATAGTTTATAAAGTTATATAGTTTATAGTTATATAGTTTATAGTATATAGTTTTATATAGAGATTTATGTCAAAATAGATGCCACAAGCTAGGAAATGCTAAATTAATCCCATTACTCTCTTTTGTGGGAAAGAAATGCTTGTTGTTGACCAAATACCAGCCTAACTGGCTGCTCTCTGCCTGGATTAATATGTTCCAGAATGGGATTCCTGAGCAGTAGGGGTGTTCATTAAAACATTAATTCCTGGGCTATCCTAGAAACACTAACACTGAGCCGCTAAGTAGGAAAATAAATATAGATGTTCCTTTCACCCAGAATCCATACCATGTGTAGCTTTTTATTGCCAAGCTATTGAGATTATGATGAAAATTGTCCTTAATACCAACATAATAACAACAGGAACAAAAACAAGAAAAACAAAATGGAAGCCAGAATCCTAAGCATAACAAGTATAAGGATCAGGTGAATGGGAGTTCAGGAGAGGATCTGTTCTAAGGAAACTGATGAAGGGTTGGCCCAGTTCTGCCTTGACATTACAGAGTTTCTTCATAGTAAACCACCTCCATCCCTAGACCCTAATTAAAAGACAAAATCACCGAAGCAACCCAACACTCAGGGCCTCAGCTGCTTTTCTGCCCAGAGAACAGCCACCTAGATAATGCCTGGTGTTCCTGCTCCCCTGGCTCTTCCTCGCACCCTCTCAGGCCCTGTCCTGCCCCGGCACCTCCAGCTCATGCCTTACAAGCCCCAGCTGCTTCCCTCCATCATTTCCTAGAGAGCAAATCCTTCAAGCAAGGCCAGGAGCCAATTCTGGATTTGACAGGTGTCTGACTTGGAGAGATCTCAAGCATGTTTCTTGAGCACTCAGCGTGGGCCCAACAGCTTGTGCTGTTTCCAGAAAGCCCATTCAGGACACTGCCAAGGACCGCAGAGCTTGGTGCCCTATGACCAGGAGCATGCCACTTCATCAGAACACGCAGGCTGCCAACAAGCCTGTCGCCCAGGAAAAACAAAGCAAAGCCCTGTGTTCACAGACTAAGTCTGGTCTCCTTACTACAAGAGAGCCGTCGGATGGGGAAATCTAATTAACAGGCATCTCTTGAGCAGCCAATAATGTGCTGTCCACCAGGACAGGCCACGGGTTCTGAGATAGGAAAGCAAGATGACCAGTTTTGGAGTGTGAATCCAGCTCTGCTTCTTGCTAGCTCGAAGCTAGGGGGGCCTTCCTTTAACTGATTCTTCAGCTGTTGGTTGAGTGAATGCCTACCACGTGCCAGTCATTATTCCAGGGGCTTGGGAGACATCAGCGGACAAAGAGATGAAGCTTCCTGTTCCTGGGCAGCTGACATTCCAGCAGAAGACAACAAACTTCATAAATAAGGTAACTGTTGAACATTAGGAGATGAGAACTATGGGAAAATGTAGAAGTGGAGCAGGGTAAGACAATCAGAGACGTAGGGATAGTACATGCTGTACATGTTGCAGCATGAAGAGCAGGTGGTCAGGGTGGACCTCAGTGAGAACAAGAGATTGGAACAAAGGCAAGAAGGATATGAAGAATTAGCCAAGGAGCTATCTGTGTTATCCAGGGAAAGAGTGTTCCAGGCAGAGGGACTGGCTAGAGCAAAGGACGTAAGATACAATGGGGCCAATGCCTGGGTGGCTCAGTCGGTTAAGCATCTGACTCTTGATTTCAGCTCAGGTCGTGATCTCAGGGTCGTGAGATCGAGCCCTGCATCGGGCTCTGCACTCAGCAGGGAGTCTCCTTGAAGATTCTCTCCCTCTGCCCCTCCCCCCACTTGTGCACCCTTGCTAACTCTCTCTCTCTCTCTCTCAAATAAATAAATAAGTCTTCAAAAAAAGATACAATGGAGCAAGGGGATGGGGCATGGAAGGTCAAGGAACAACAAGGAGACAGGGCAGGAGTGAAGTGTGTGAGAGCATGAGAAGCAGGAGGGGGCATGAAGTGCCTGTGGACCAGCAGATTCTTGGGAAGAAGGGGGGCACACTGGAGAAGGGACAGAGAGCAAGTGGGGGCCTTCCCAGGAGAGGACTGCTTAGCACCAGGGAATCTGGAGTGCTGCCCCTCTCTGGAATTCCTTGCAGGTAAGAGAAGCAAGTTGCAACTCTTCTGGCTGGGGCTTCTCCCACCTCTCTTATGGCCAGTGAGAGGAAGTAGAATGATAGCATCAAGAGGGAGAAGTCTCCCCCTACTTCAGAGGTGCAGACGCTTAGATGGGCATCTATTGCAGCCAGATTTCCAAAAGCAGGGTCTCATTCCTTCACACGGACCTCCCCACCCAGGGAGGAGCCCAGCACAGTGAGGTGGTGTGGATTCCTTCCCCTCAGACCATACACTGTGCTTTCCTTTCCAGCCCGACCCTTCAGCCTAGAGGGAGAAGAGAAGATGAGCAATGACAAAAAGGGGCAGGGGCCCTACTGGCCATCCCAGGATCTGTTCCACTTGCATGTAAATGAATTTCAGGAGTTATTCATCCAGGTTGTGGCCCAGCAGCTCCCCATTCCTCTTCCCCTTCCAGGAACTAGCTGTTGGGAGGGACCTGTTCCACAGTGGTTGCCGCTAAAAGTGTTGGGTCCCAGGGAGGAGACCCAATTTCCGAACCCCAGGGAAAGCGCCACCCTTGCCTGTATTTACCAAGAGAGGGCTTCGAGAGAAGACTGAGGCAGTGACTTTGACCTCAGTGCATTTTTAAATGAGTTGGGGGAAACAAAACTGCTATAAGAAACCAGGGTGAGCTTTGGGGGAGAGAGAATTAATGCACAATAAGCGCCACTGGTGATCAGAAAGGAAGAGAGCCAGGGGACCTGGAAGATTCTATGGAAGGTAAGAAATTTAAGAATAAGGCCAACAGGGCAACCAGACTCACGATGGGATGTTGAGGACAAGTTAAAAACAAGTTGCATAAGCAGGGTGGAGCCAGACTAAGTCGGGTGTTGAAAGCCAGGGGAAAAGTTTAGAATTCTCCAGGAAGAAACACAGGGTCATTGCAGATTTCCCATGCTGGTCTGCTGCTGCTGATGGGAGCGCAGCTGCACAGCCCTCCCCGCTTCTCATCACGCAGGAGCCTCCTCCAGACAGCGAGTCACACCCCCGATTCACGGCCGGGAGCAAACGCTGCCCAGGTCCCAGTGAGTGGGCAGCCACAGAGAAGGTTCCTCTTGAATGGATCGGATCTCTGGGGAAGCTTGTCGACCCTGATACTCTATTTCTGGCAGCCAAAGAAGGCTGCCAGGGTATGGGAAGCTCTGCATATGAAAATAATGTCAGTCGCCTCTGGAGGGGAGGTTGGAAGCAAAAGCACTCTGAAAACTCACAGATGGCAAGCCCAGACTGCACTGTTTTGGCACCATCCTTTTTTTTGTTCTTTTATTTTGCATTTCCAGGTTCCAACCAAAGTGGTCGGGGAAACGTTTCATGACAGAGAGCTGGGTTGGGTGAGGGGAGACAGACAGCGAGAAGGGGCTTCAGGTTCCATTACTACCACCACACCCCGCCCTGGCTGTGGCCAACTCCTCACCTCGCCACAGCAGATGGTCCCCAGGACATGCACAGCTGACCCCTTGCCTTCCACTTCGTGTCCCCTCTCATTTTGATACCCACCTATGAAGGAAGGAGCATTCTCCTCTCCCTTTCCCATCTGCCAAGGACTTCCCTTAGGTCAAGTCCTTCCCTTGGGTCAAGTCCTCTTCCTTCCCTACTCAGGCCTCATAACTTCGTCTAATGGCCGAAAAACCGCAGGGGAGGAAAGGAAAAGGCAAATGTATCCCCATTACATATTCCCTGTCATCCCTCCTTCAAGGGGTGGAGGTTGGGCTGGGGAGAGTACTTGCTGCCAGGAAAAGGACTAGTGATCTACATTTTCTAGTATAAAAAATAGTTCCTCTTTCCCTCTCTCACAGTGTTTCCCCTGGTTGAATTCCTTGATCTCTTCATTCGGTCAACTGTTCGGACACACTGGCTCATGCTCCGTGGTGAGTGTCATACGCTTACGTTGATGGTCCGCGTAGCTGCGGGCCCCCAGCAACTGCCAAGACCCTCACCCAGCAGTCCCTGCACACCTCCGCGGGCACCGTGCCAGATCCTGCGCGACGCTCAGCAAGGGCCAGCTGTGCGGAGAACCTCTGGAAAAAGCCAGATGTGAGCAACCCGTCTGCCCAGATGGCAACCTCTCAGCTCTGTTCTGGTTTGGTTACCAGTCAAATCTCAGCCAAACTCCAGGGCCTCTGCATCTCCCGGTACCGAAGTACAGACTGAAGCACAGCTGACTGCTCGTGCAATTTGGCGAAATGTCAGGGAATCAAGAGGAGCCTCGGGGAGGCAGGAAGGAAGCCCCACTGGGAGTTCTGGGAAGCCATGCGGCTCCGGAAGGGGACAGGGGGCGCGTCTTGAAGGCAGGCAGCGGCCTGGCCTGGCACAGATGCGGTAAGCATTTGGTGGATGCTGGGCCTGTTTGAAGGTTGATGATCTCAAGGAGACCCGTACCAGGCTCCCGAAAGCTGAGCTCCAGCCGGGGGGCGAGATCAGCTCTTGGAAAAGATCACTGGCACTTTACAGGACAACGTACACTGAGGCAAAGGTTAAGCTGGGGGAAGTTCCCAGCTCTAGTTATGAGATGTATTCCTGGGGTTTTAAAAGACAAACCCCAGATCTGGGTTTTCCTGCCTCCCAATGAGATGTCCCCCTCAGCCAAAACGTTTGTCCACGTGCCATCCGACGCACGGAGGAGAGAGCCTCAACGCTGCGAGGCTGGTGAACCATATAGATTGTTCCCCGGGCGTCTCCCGTCTTTCACAAAAACATGGTGTTGTGCCTTCCAGGGTAATTTGGCTCAACGTTGCAGAGCGTTGGCAGTACTTAACAGCCTTGTAAAGATATATTGGCAAGTGTTGTTGGCCATGTGATCATTTTTTTCAACCCCAGTGTTTGGACTAGAGTTAAGTGTGTGTATCATTTATTTAAAGTTCATGCTATTAATTAATAAATGTCTGCTTTAACCCTGTCTGTCATTTACTTCCAGAAAGGGGTGGATGGGGGTGTTGTTGTGTGTTTTCCAACAAAAAATCTCGGAGTAGCAGCATGAACTACGAGTTGGCTATGAACTCGGGCATGTTACCAGCGACCTAGACCCTCCCTCTGCCACCATTCTTACCCTGTCCTTGGCTCTGTGCTCATCTCGTTCCTGGGATATGCAGCTTCCAAGCACATGACTCCCAATTCCCCTGGCTTCCTAAAGATTTTCTTTCTCCTGGACCAGCCAGCCTCTTAGAGAACTGTAACCCATAAAATTTCTAAAAGCAGAAGTGGGTCCTTGGCATTCTGACCCTGTTGACCCTCTTCTGAGCCACATGACCATGTTGAGTGCCATCCTGAGCCATTAGCTATGGCTTATTATGCAGCCACTCAGCCTCTGTCCCAGGTGCCGCTGGAGATCCTGGGGCAGCAGGAGCAGCAAGGACTTACACAGGAGCCTCGCTAGTGTAGACTCAGGACCAGGACCAGTTCTGTGTCTTTGCCCTCATAATTTCCACCCAGCCCAGTTTAAAATCTACTGTAGCCACTTTGGTCCTAGCCAGGGAAGAACTGCCTCTGGACGTCCCAGATAAGCTGTCCCTCCTGCTGTGGAAACTGGTATTCATTAGCTAAGGTACTGGGCTAAAGTATACCTATCTCCTCCTCTAAGGAGGTATTTTAGACAGAAAGAAGAAAGGATGATCTACTGCCACACACTGCGTTTATAGACTCAGCATGTCCTTGAGTTTGTGTGAGTCCAGGGTAGTCTTCAGAGGGTTACAAGGGGCATAAACTCAGGGGGTTAGTTAGGTCGATAGGTGTTCAGGATGACTGAAAGCTGTCATAAAAATGCACTTACCTTTTATTCTTTCCACCTAAAGAGCACACTCCTGAATAGATCCCATCAATTTCCCTTCTCAAAACCCTTCTTTGGATGTCAAAGGAATGTCCAGAGCACCCAAACTATCCCGCGGGTAGGGGAGTGGCATTGCAAGCCTGGCTGAGAAAACAACACAACACAGGAGGTCACAAGGCTAGAGTAATAGAAATCATTGGCTCACTATCTTCAAAAAAGGACAATTGGCAAACTAATACCTGGTACCCATGTTTACCTTTACCCAGGGTCACTAATGAAAGGCAGAATGTACCAGTACACTGCCCTGAACAACTGGGGAGAAAAAGGTTTTTAGAAATCTATTCTAGGGCTCCTGGGTGGCTCAGTCGGTTGGGCGACTGCCTTCGGCTCAGGTCATGATCCTGGAGTCCCGGGATCAAGTCCCGCGTCGGGCTCCCTGCTCGGCAAGGGAGCCTGCTTCTCCCTCTGACCCTCCTCCCTCTCGTGTGCTCTCTCTCTCTCATTCTCTCTGTCTCAAATAAATAAATAAAATCTTTAAAAAAAAAAAAAGAAATCTATTCTAAGCACACAATCAGTAACACAGGCAGAAATTTATATTCCGTTAGCACTGCAATATTATTTATAATAGTGAAGAATCAAAACCAACCTACATTAGGAGTAATAAGAGGAATAGCTAATAAAATTAAGGCACATCAATAAGTCAGAATATTGCATTGCCATTAAAAAGGACGTTAACCAAAAAGATTTAATGATGTGGGAAAACATTCATGATTAAGTAAAAAGCAGATAAAAATTGCATGTGCAGTATGAGTGGGTCTATATTAACAGTTCACAATCTCATTTTTATTTTCTGCTGTGTTTTCCAGATTTTCTTCAAAGAATGTGCATTACTTGTATAATCAGAGAAACCTGAAGACAGAACTAGAGATTTTAAGTGATAAGATAATCACTTTACACAATATATAATGTTTCTCAAGATAGTTAACTCCCCAGTTGCATAAAAATAAGATTTAATTTCCACGTGCAGTTCGTGAACTGAACAAATACTTACTCAGTGCCTACAATTTGCTGGTTATGTATTTCTGTAACCAATATTTATTGGTATACCTACTGAGCAGGAGGTACCGAAAATAACAAAATGGATCTTCTGCCCTTTTGGAACTAGGAATCTGCTAGGAATTGGTGATACTGAGATAAAAAACAAAAATCCCTTCCCTCAAGCAACTGCAGAACCCAGAAAAAGAGACGGACAAGTTAATAAAAGATGATGATGCCTAGCATGAGGGTTAATACTCTGCTGAGGATCCATGGGGTGCATCTGAGGAGGTCTGCAAAGGAAGGAGGGAAGAAGCCGTATTGGTCAGGAGCCCAGTCCTCAGCCCAAATGCAGGTGAAGTCATGGTTTCTTTCTTTTGTCTTGGATTAGCTCCCTAACTTTACATTATTCTTCCTACTCAAGTAATTTCAGCTGTGTTCAAAATAGGCAACTTAAAAAAGAGTCCATTTTTAATTGAAAACAAAAAAGATCTGAGTTCTCCATGTCTATACCCACCCCACTGCTTAACAGAGCAGTCCGCCACAGCTGCAGACTGAACGTGTCCCCCAAAATTCATGTGTTGAAATCTATGTGATGGTGTTTGGAGGTGGGGCCTTTGGGAGGTGCTTAGGTCATGAGGGTAGAGACTTCATATGTGGGATTCGTGTCCTTATAAGAGACCCCAGGGAGCTCCCTCGTTCCTTCCCCCATATGAGGACACAGCAAGATGGCAGTCAATGAACCAGGAGTTGGGTTCTCACCAGACACCAGATCTGCCAGTGCTTGGACTTTGGACTTCCCAGCCTCCAGAACTGGGAGAAATACATGTTTGTCATTTACAAGTCACCCAATCTGTGGTATTCTGTTAAGCAGCCTGAGTGGACCAGGACAGCCACCTTTATTTGTTAAGAACACGAAGGAACACTTGGTTTCACAATGACAAAAAAGCTTAGGGCCAAGGCAAAGCTGGGGAAGGGGCCACATTTGTCTTCAGTCTCTTTCCTTTCCACCTTTCAAATGGCTTCAAAATTTACTAGTGACCCACAGATGCAATCCTGCACTTTTCATAGGAGATCCTCAATGGGATTCCCAAATCTCATTTCATCTAACTAGCAGGAGATGGGTGACTACCATCACCCAGGTCTGTCTGCACAAACGGATGTCTTGTTTGGTGGTTGCTGGTGCTGCCGTTTGTGAGGACGACTGGAGGACATATGGCGAGAGAGGGAAATGGAAGAGAGCAGTAAGTGAAAGATAAGAAACATATGCCAAGATTGACAAGTGGGGCCAGAAGTTAGAGGAAAGTATATTATTAATGAAAATGTTTGTTCATTGTACCCACATGCTGATGGGGCTAAAAACTTTCAAGTCCCACATGTCATCTCTTAGAGGCCTTACTGTTCTCTCTGATCATGAAAAAATACAAAAAAACAAAAAACAAACAAACAAAAAAGCCATGTAACTGACCTTTTGACCCTTGAACTTTTAAGAATCTCAGAGTCATATTCAAAGCTTAATTATAGAAACTATGTAGCCCACCCCACTCCCCAACACCTACACATGTTTTTCCTAACTTAGTCTTTACTTTCTGTTTTTGTGTATAATTTTCTTATTCCTAATTTCCTAATTTTATTTTACCATTATTTTCTTGCGTGGTATCTGTGGTCAGCAGATAAAAATCTTGCTTGGCAAGAAGCTGACTATCAATAAATACATGAAAATTTGATTCTCAACAATGGCCTTGTGCAATAGTTAGCCCCATGCTGTGTCTCAGTTTCCCAGATGAAGAACTAAGGTGAGGAGATGTCAAGCTGTGTGTTGTGTACCTCGAGTATGTGCATGCTGAAAGAGGGTGGTACTTTCAGAAAGAGGTGAATCACAGGGTGGAATTTCTAACATCAATGGAGGAGAGCTTATCTTTTTCATATACCAATAAGCCTAGTCCTGTCAACCGATGTCATGCTCTTCTTACTGAAACATTCGCTGTCTTAGCTAGGTGATAAAAAATATGTGTATATATATATAAAATGGAAAAAGAATTATCAGGTGATGTAGAAAGTGGTGTTTGGTCTCCAAGGGAGGGACCAGGGACACAGGCAGGAGAGCCAGCTGCTGGAAGAGAAGAGAAAGGGGTGAGAGAAAGCTGAGCCACTTCAAATGAAAAATTAAATTAATTTTAAAATCTAATTTAAAGCAAAATAGAGCAGCAGATGTGGAGGGAGTTGAAACTCCTTCTTGGATTGTATCCCCTAAACTTTCCTGTTCTTTCATTCAGCCTGAACATCATCCTATTTATACCAAATAGCAAAACTGTATTAATTAAGAAATAAAATACTCCAGACAGTTCATTTCTAGGGATTGTTTGTACACAGCATGTATGGGAGGAAAGAAATGCTTGTAATTTTAATTTCTCCAGAAAGTAAGACCACCAGTGCTTTCTACCCCAAACTTTTAAAGCACATTTTCCTGTGGGGCTGCCCTAAGGATCTTTAAGGCCCAGTATCAAGTATTAAGAAAATACATGTTTATTTTTGCCATTCATTTAGTCTTACAACACATGGTTATTATTGAACCCCTCCTGGGAGTCCGAGGCTGTGTGAACTTCTCTGATGTGTAGGTCATTCTAGAGCCAAGATCCAAAATCAAGTCACAGAGCAGATCAGTCAAGATTTCTGCCTCTTTGTCACCAGCGCGACAGGTCACGTCAAGAAATGAGAGAATAAAACTACCTTCCTTGTGTGGTCACAGCACAAGGGTAAAATAAAGTTGCCAGCACAGAGCCGGGCGAGGAGTCCTGTGTTTTTCATGAGGTGAACCTCCACTCCCTGGAGATACGCGAACAGCAAATCAGGATGGCATTTCCCTCCCTCCGTACTGCTAGTTGTCTCCTGCTGGCCACGGGCGTGACACCTGCCAGAACACCTCACGATTCAATTACAAAAGTCGTTCAGTTCCACCCTCACCTTGCCTAAAATCATTCTTTATGGGCCGGGCTTTCTGTTTACTGATGCTCTGCTCCAAGTGTCCAGATTTTTTAAAACATCTACTCAGCAGCTTGATTGAAATCTGCTTTTATACATTCCTTTCTGCTTGTATTTAAGCATCACAATAAAATGCAGGTTCTAGTCACCAGGCAGGAGAAAGCAGCTGGGAATATTCCTGTGCAAAGGAGCTGATGCTGGGAAGGGGGAGAGGTCTCACCAGCCAACAGCGAGAGCACTAATAGCTAACAGGTACTGGGTGCCTCCCAGGGGCCAAGCACCGGGTTAGCGCATCTGTGCGCTCGTTTCCTGGGGTTGCTGGAACGAAGTGCCACGACCTGGGGTGGCTTAACAAAAATGCAGTGTCTCACAGCTCGGAAGGCTAGAAGTCTGAGATCAAGGTGTCGGCAGGGTTGGTTGCTTCTGAGGTCTGTGAGGGAGAATCTGTTTCGTAGCTCCTGGTGATTTGTTGGCAATCTTTGGCATCCCTTGGCTTGTCCATGCATCAACCCGATCTCTGCCTTCACCTTCATATGGTGTGCTCCCTGCGTGAGTGTCTCTCTGTGTCCAAATTTCCTCCTTTATAAGGACACGAGCTACATTGTATTAAGGCCCACCCTAATGACCTCATGCTAACTTGACCATCTGCAAAGAGCCTGTTGCTACAGAAGGTCACCCTGGCTGGGTACTGGTGATCAGGGCTTTGACATCTTTTGGAGGCGGGACAAAAGTCCACCCTTAACACCTGCATTTTCTCAGTGTTGAGGCAGGGAATATGGTTATCACCATTACGAACTGGGAGACTGAAGCTTGGGAAGCTTATCTTAACCTTTTCCGAATTTGTCTGCCACAAAAGTGGCAAAACAAGGGTTTGAATCCAGACAGTTTGACTCAAAGGCCATGCTCTGAATCACCACGTGGGGTTTCCGAAGGAGCACCGGGAATCCTCCTGATCTTTCGGTTGTTCAACCGTACGTTATGCTCTGTGATCATCCAATCTACACAGAGGAATGCTACTTACGAATGATTGAGCATCCACTATGCAAACTTGCATCATCTTTTTTTTTTAAGATTTTATTTATTTATTTGACAGAGAGACACACAGCGAGAGAGGGAACACAAGCAGGGGGAGTGGGAGAGGGAGAAGCAGGCTTCCCGCTGAGCAGGGAGCCCGATGTGGGGCTCGATCCCAGGACCCCAGGATCATGACCTGAGCCGAAGGCAGACGCTTAACGACTGAGCCACCCAGGCACCCTCAGACTTGCGTTATCTTATTTAATCCCCCCAAACAACTTTAGAAGTCAAAAACTCTTTACTTCAGTTCACAGATAAGCATATTAAAGGGCAAAGAAGTTGAGAACATTTGGCCAAGGTCACAAATAACCTAAGGGTTGAGCCAGGATTCAGGTCACCCCTCCTTCCCCACCTTGATCCTAAAGATGTATTTCTCTCCACTGTGCTTTGCTGTCTTTCACACAGAGCTCAGAGAGTATCAGGCTATCACTCGTCACATTAAAAAATAAGAAGTCCGGGCGCCTGGGTGGCTCAGTTGGTTGGGCGACTGCCTTCGGCTCAGCTCATGATCCTGGAGTCCCGGGATCGAGTCCCGCATCGGGCTCCCTGCTCAGCGGGGAGTCTGCTTCTCCCTCTCCCGCTCCCCCCTCTCGTGCTCACTCTCTCTCTCTCTCTCAAATAAATAAATAAAATCTTTAAAAAAAAAAAAAAAAAAGAAGAAGTCCAAGAAAATCTTACCAGGGCTGTTTTTAAAAGCGTGCACAAAACAAACCTCAATTCCTAAGAATCTGAATCAGCCAGGGAAGGTGTGGGAAAATATCAAATGTTTGTGTGATTACCTGGGCAACCTTGCCCGTGCTATGTAAATATGTAATGACTAATCGGCCAGAGCAAGCTGAGGGCTTTTTCTAGAGGTGGGCAGTTTTCATTCTGGCATGTGATTTGTCCAGCTACGTATATGGAAAGGGAAAAGGCTTCTATTTACTTAGCATAATGATAGACCGAAACAAAAGGAGAAATCATTTCACTCATGCTTAGGTAAGACATTTTAATCTTTCTTAAATCTCTGTGTGTGTACTTTTGGGTTCACAGCAACTGGCAGACTATTTTGGACAGAACATGCGTGTGTTGGTGGAAAGCGAAGAGGGCCTTGGGCAAGGGGCTGTGTGCAGAGGAAGGCTAGCTGATTGAAGTTTGCCCAGTGTCAAACACCAATGGCCATTGATTAGGAAGAGTTCCTGGCAAAATAATATTAAGATTTTCTGGAGGTTGTTGACCCTTACCATTTTTCAGTTTCCTGACATTCACAAAAACAGAAAAATACAGATTTGGGCTCCCTGGAGACCTCACGGTTTGCCGGCTCTCTCAGAGCATCAGTGGCTTGATAGTGCCATCCTGTGGTCAGTTCTCAATCTGTTCTGAAACGTGGCCCGAGCCAAGCCTGGCCGGGAGACTGAGTGATTCAGATAGGATTGTGTTGGGAGGCTTGTGAGAACAGAGCTGGCTTGTCCTACATCGGATGCAGGCAGCAACAGTGTGTGCACTGGTAGAAGGTGAAAGAAAGGGCTTCGAGGATCCCTGGAGGCAGAGCGGGGTGGGGGGGATGAGGAGAATCCACGTAGCTGGACTTGGCCCCAGAGATAGGTGGCAGAGAGGAAATGTGTCCACTGGGGATTAGGGCCGCTCTAGCGGGCTTGGGTTCGTAAGACAGGCTTTAATCCTCGAGGAGGAATCGGCAGTGGTAAGGCTAGGCCCCAGCCCTCAAGGGGTAGGTAGAACTGGGAAATAAAGAACCAGAGCTAAACCCCAGTCTTTGCAGTCTTACCTGGTCGCTGGCTCTTAAAAGAAGCCAGGAAACCCCCATCTGGTACTCAGGAGTCCGGCCGAGCCCTGCCTGGGCCCTTCTCCAGAAAAGGGCAAATGTGACGCACTCTGCTGGCCACACTCTTCTCCCCAGAAGAGGATGGAAATCTTGTCCACATAGGAGAATCTAAGGTCTGGAGTCTCATCATCAGGCAGGGCACGAGAGCGTAAGCATGCATTGGGCTCTGTGGAAATAAAGACCGACCAAATGAGAAAAGCAAAGGCTGTGTGTTCTGAGCTGGCTACAGCAAGGGAGTCAGCCACCATCACTTGCCTTTCGCCAGAGACTCCAGACAGAGGTTGGGAGGCTTTAGAGTGGAAGAAAGTGAGGACTTCAGGTGTGCCCTGACTGGCGGCTGTTGGTCCGGGAAAGCTGTAGGCAGGCTCACTGGAAGTGGGGCGTCCTACATGACTGGTGTGGGGTACATATTTGGCTTTCCGTGGTTGGTCCTAAGTTAAAAACAAGGACAAAAATTAGGGAAGCTGTCAGTTATCCGTCAAGTCCTGGTTTTCTGGGGCCAGTTGTTATAGAAGGCTTTGTTCGCCTTCCTGGATTGTCAGTTGAGATAGCAATCTGATTTCCTTGAAATGCAGCGGCCAAGCTGTGGAGAGGGCAAGGGCGCTGCAGATGCAAGGCTGGGGAGCCCAGGCACGGGCACTCCCGTGTGCTTCCAGGAGAGCAAGAGGCACTCCGATCTATGCAACAGGGGAGCTGAGGACTTTTCCTCTCCTGTCAGTGATTATAACCCTACTCCCACTTGTGCAGCCTCCCTCGGGTAGGAAGTTACACATGAACCAACACAACTCCCAGGTCCTGCTGACACTATTCCCTTCATTGTCAACTCTCCGTGAGCCAGTTGGTGGCAGAGAACCCTTAGCTGTGGCAAAGCTTTATTCAAACAGTCTCTAGAAATAGCTAAAACATGGGTATGTTAATCAGAAAGGCATTTGGGAGCAGACAGATAGATATTTAATTTTTTAGTTTCTAGCAGAGCCTTGTTCTGTGTCGGTACGTGGACCTCACTGAGGGCTAGTGTGGAGTGAAACAGTGTTCCCCCAAGCTTCAGTCATAATTTTGGCCACATCCACACTCAGCCTACATAATTCCCTAATAGTTTTCTTTAAATGTATGCAGTCTTTCTCTTTACAATATTTGGAAAGGGAAACTAAATCAGTACTGAAAAGGGGAAACCAATATCACTTGTCAAAAATAGAAGGTCATCCTAAATATAAGCACTGAACTAACCAAATCAAACTCTTCCCCATACATTGGCTTCAAATTGCTTCCTACACCACCAGTGGATCAAGAGCCACGTTTGGGGAAAATCACGTGGTCACTAACAACCCTGGCTCTTGTACCAGGCTGCCTGGGGTGGAAATCTAACTGTAAAATCTAAAGCAAGTGCTTAGCTTCTCTAAGTTTGGTTTCCTCATCTGTAAAATGTGGGTGTTTGCTTCATGGAGCTAATGTGGGGATTCCATGAGATGCTGTATAAGAAACTGAGAACAATTCCCAGCATATGATGAACCATAAAGGTTAGCTGTCTCTCTTGCTGTTATTATTATTGTTACTAATATTATCCTTTTGGACTAGGTCACCAGTGTGTAGCTCCTCCTAACAGCTCGTCCTTGAAACATTCACACTTACCTGTGGACAGGAATCATGGTCAGAATATATGGAAGACTTAAAAGGTTTTAAGACGCCCAAAAATAAAAAGCCACAGAATCAAGTCTGTAGAACTGTTGGGCCTTCCACGTTGAAAATTCCAGTCACTGAGTCAGAGAACCTCAGTATATCAGTCAACTTTTGACTTGTATTTTTTTTATATTACCTATCCTTTCCCAGCCCCTTGGTTCCCTGTGATAATATTTTCTTCTCCTGGCATTCACTATATATCAGTCAGCGTCTCAGCAGGACTCAGATGGTACTCAAAGGAGTAATGGAAGAGTTTAATAATAGAGCTATTTATAGAGGTGTGGGCCAGAATTAAGGAACCAGCAAACGATAATGAAACAGCCAGGGCCTAGCACCCACAGTGAGCTGTTACACCCCAAAGCCTAAAGGGCAAAAGGAGCGTTGACATAAATTTCTAGGCCCAAGATAGAGCCACTCCTGTCCAGGGTGCTATGTCAGCAAACAGATCTTTTGTGTTGTAATAAATGTTCCACTTGACCAGAAACCCAGTATATCCAGTCAGCCGATCAACATTTATTTCCTTGTTCCTTGATCTTTCTAAACAAGGTCAGCCATGCAGCCCCAGTCAGTCCTGCCCTATTTCCACGTTGCCACTTCCAACGCTCTATAATACTCACCCTGGCCCAGAGTCCTTTGGAAGAGTGCTCCACGGCGCTCCCCCAATCCATGGATTGTTTTCCCTTGAATAAAGAACATCAGACTCGTTACTAAATTGTTTTCATCTTGTCAGGAGGCAGCCACCGCTGGAACTCCGGGAAAGCCAAAGCCACCGGAGGCCACCCTGCTCCACACCCACAGACACCATGGCCTCACCAGAGGAATGCAGCCCCACAGGCCACAGGGAGGGGGCAGAGGCCATACCTACCGTGAACGCCTGCTGTCGCCCACCAGGGTCTCCCAGAGGCTGAACCCCACTGGAAGCCAGAGAGCATGGGGAGCCCTGGACATGTCACTTTCAGAGGTCAGCAGGGAAGGGCAGGGAGTCGATCTAAAGGGCCAGATGGAGAGTAACCAACACATTCATATAACAGTATGATGTTTATGTATCTAGGGAGCCCCTTTGCACCCCTGAAACTCTCAGTAGAATGGGCTGTAAATGGCAAGTGAATCAGACTATAACTGTGTGTCAGCAACACAAAGACAAGTGAAGGTGCAAACAAAATGGAGTCACGTACCACTCGCCTAGAGTGCTGAGGAGCCCAGGAACTCACAGCAGCTCAGCGCTCAGGTCCCATCCAGGAACCAGAGGGTGGAAGCCATCTCTTAGTTGGTGGGCCAGAGCTGCGCTACCAAGGAGCATGGGACCGGCGGTGAAGGGAATAGTCCATGAAAGGGCCCCTCATGACTCCTCTTCACCACAAGCCAGCAAAATCAGGAAGCGGTGCAACTAAAATCACTCTTCCACCAACAAGTAAAGGGCACTTTCCTCAAATCTTTTGAGAGAACATAGCTCTCTGAGTCTCCAGGGCAGATGCCACGCTGCCTCCAACAGCATTTGGAGTAACAGCGGCAGAATGTGTGCTGGTGTGAAGGGAAAACCTGACAACTGTCAGAAGGTGGGCTGTCAGGCCCCCTGCAGAGAGGCAGGTGAACCTCCCTTCTTTGAAGGCTTCCGTCGGGGGCAAGTCACAGGCAGACAGCACACTATTTTCTTGTGTGAGGAAACCATCCTGTGCAACCTGGCTGCCTTCTCATAGCTAGGCCAAGCTAACCATCCTATTAGCAGAACAAGTCCCAGCCACATCTCTCTCTTTCTAAAATTGTGGCAAAAATACACACAATATTTACCATTTAACCATTTTAAGGGTATAGTGTAGTATTAAGTACACTTCTATTGTTGAAAAGAGTTCTGGAGATTGGTTACATCTTATAAAGCTGAACTCTATCCCCATTGAACAATTCCCCATTGCCCCCTCTCCCCGGTCCCCGGCAACCACCCTCAACTTTCTGTCTCTGCAGATTTGACTACTCTGGATACCTCATATGAATGGAATCATACAGTATTTGTCTTTTTGTAACTGGCTTATTACAGTTACCAAAGTGTCCTCCGGGTTCATCCCATGTTGTAGCATTTGTCATAATTTCTTTCCTCTTTAAGGCTGCATAATATTCCATTGCATAGATATTCCACATTTTGTTCATCCATTCATCCATCCGTGGACATTTGGGTGGCTTCCACCTTTTGGCCATTGTGAATAATGAGTTTATAAATATGGGGGTACACATATCTCTGATTTCAATTCTCTTGAGTATATATCCAGATGGAAATTGCTGCATATCCCTATTTTATTCACCTCCATGCTAGGTGTTTTCAGAGCTCATGGGGGGAGGGGGACACTGGGACTTGAAATCACAGCTCTGGGTTTTAAGTCTCCCTATTAACCTTCTTTGGGCTGTGTAATCTTGGGCAACTTTCTTACCATCTCTGAAACCTGTGTTCTTCTTCTATAAAATAAAAATATAATACCCACAATATTAGTTTCCTGGGGATGCTGTAACAAAATCCTGCAAACTAGGTGGCTTGAAACAAAAGAAGTGTATTCTGTAACAATCCTGGAGGATAAAAGTCCCAAATCAAAATGCCAGCCAGATCAGTTCCTTCCTGGCAGCTCAGAGGGAGAATCTGTTCGGTGCTTCTCTCCTAGCTTCTGGTGGTCTCTGGTAACCCTCGCCTCTTTAGCTTGCAGCTGCATAACTCCTACATCTGCCTCCATTGTTACATGGCTGTCTCCCCTTCTGTATCTATATCTTCACATGGCATTCTTCTCTCTATGTTCATCTAAATTGTCCTCATTTTGTAAGGACACCAGTCATTGGATTAGAGCCCATCCTGTTCAGTCGGACCTCATCTCAACTTGATTCCATCTGCGAAGACCCTACTTCCAAATAAGGTCACATTCACAGGCACCAGGGTTAAGATTTCAACATTACTTTCAGGGAGACAGAATTCAACCCATAACACCCACCCTGCAGGATCTCTGTGAGCAGTTGTATTTTGTAAATGCTAAAGCATCGCGCTGGATAGGAGAAATGATTACGGCCAGGCTGACAGTTCATTTGTGTGTCTTATAACCGCAATGAACTCCTTCTCTCTGTGCTGCTTGGTTTAGAGTGTTCAGTCCATTCCTGTCTACGGAGTGCCCCTCCGGTTGCAGCAGGAACTGCATTCCCTGTGTGTTGTTAAATGTTCAGTGTCATTTCCATCCCTGAGAAAAGGAAGAACATTAAGTGTGGGCTGCAGTAGATAAAGTCAGCTCCTTACCCTTTCTATTTTTTGTTGCTTCTGGTCTCTGAAGAACACGTTCTCTGCTGCTTTTCATTACCCCCCTTCTCCCGGAGGACAGGAAGAAACGATGTGAAACCATCAGACCTGCAAGGTCACCTTGTCCTTCCCCGGCCCATTCAATAGTCCCCACATCCACAAATACCGCACCCCAGGGAGGCCCGGGCTGCCTCGCTGATATATTGTCTTCAGATGTTCCTCTGTGTCCTCCAGAACGTTCCAAGCTGGGACACACAAAACAGATTTACTGGGAGTAGGAATAGAAATGATTAACTCTCAACACTTTAACTATATTGCTGCTAAATGGCTCACTCACCCATGTGCCCTATTCTCCCAGGGAAGAACCATTTTCCAACATACGAAAATCAGCACTTCCAGAAGAGACAAAATTAAGGGATGATTGTATTTAAAGAGGGTTCCTTGTGATTCTTTAAAGGAGATGACCATAATAACAATAATGTAAGATTTTACTTAAAATTGTTCTGAGCTCGTCTACTGGACAAGGTGCTACTAATTCTCTATCACACAGCCCCTTTCCGGGACTCGCCCCTCTGGGGCCCGGAGATGGACTTTTAAAGGAGCTCAGCTGATCCCCGGTAGTCAGCGGCTCAGCAGCTGTGCAAACAGGCTGCTCAGGTTTGTGCCAGCCCGGCACCCAGCTGTCGAAACTGCAGGCTGCCAGAAGGAGAAGTGACAGACGGGGTGACACAGACCTTTCAGACGCTTGGACGGGGCCACCCGGTGATTTATTTACAGAGGCAGCTTTGCTTTAAGATCAACACGAGGGCAATTTGGGTACGCAGGTCACCAAACCCTACAGCAAAGTCAGAGAGTATATGTGTTGTTATGTTTTGCCCTCTGTGTCTTGTCAGTCTTAATGAGCGCTGGCTTTCTAACGAAAGCATTAAAGATGGATTCATCATAGGAACAAACCTAAGTAAGGGACTCAAGGCGCAAATGTCCACATTCCCTTGGGGGCGCCTGGGTGGCTCAGTTGGTTGAGCGACTGCCTTCGGCTCAGGTCATGATCCTGGAGTCCCGGGATTGAGTCCCGCATCGGGCTCCCTGCTCGGCAGGGAGTCTGCTTCTCCCTCTGACCCTCCTCCCTCTCATGCTCTCTGTATCTCATTCTCTCTGTCTCAAATAAATAAATAAAGATCTTTACAAAAAAAAAAAAATGTCCACATTCCCGTCTGGTCCTGCCACCTCCTTGCAGCCATGTAAGGTAGCCCTGCATTTCACGCATCCAGACAGACAGAACTTCAGGGTAGCTTATCTCCACTTGTAAAAGGGTGCTTAATGCTACTAAGAGCATAAGTAATTTTGCTGGAAAGCCTGGGGAGGATTCTCCAATTTATTACCTAGTGAATCAATTCTAGCTTTAATACAAAGACATGTGCTGTAGACTGCAATGCACAATGCGCATAAATCCTAGCAGGGTTTTGATGCCAGGATTCTGAAAAGGAAAGAAAGACACCTCCCCACCCCACCCCACCCCCCCCCCCGACCCCTTTCTCCCATGTTCCTGCTTGGAGTGTGGGAAAGGAGGCTCAACTTCTGGCAGAAGCAGCCTCTGTTCTTCGGCTGGTGCCCTTGAGACTTGAGACCGCGATGCAGAGAACTAAGGGGAGCAAAGAGGGTTGCAGGTATTGCGTGGCAAACAGCAGAAAGGTGCGGAGGAGATGGGGCTGATTATAAGCACTGACGGAAAACGGAGAGCAGAGTTCTGAAAATGGCTGAGAAAGGAAGAAAGAAATGCCCTGTGAGTGTAGCAAAGTGGATATTGCCTATTGGGTTCCCCTGGTGCATTTGTTCTTCAAAGATGAGGCCCGTCCCGCCTAAAGTTCATTGGTGGCTTCTCCCAAGGGCCTTTTCACCAGGCCGGGGAAAACGGAGAATCATTTTCACTGAAGAAGCAATTCTGATCAGATGACCCAGTAGTGTGGCGGATGGCAAACAAGAAAGACACTCGGCCAGAAAGTCCATTCTCCTGTCCCCTTTGTTAGCATCCTTTCTGTGGCCAAGTCCTGTCCCTGTCACACGGGAGGAAACTCCTGAGGGCAGATTGTACCATTTTCCTTTCAGATATGGCCTTGTCTTCTTGAACATTCTAGTACCCATCCTCCTCCTCAAGCCCATGTCCACCACACAGTTTAAAGCCCCTGCACCCCCAGCCCTTAAACTGTCTCACTCACTGGACCTGGAGGCCCCAGCACCCCACGGCTGCTGCATGCTCACGTCTCACACAATCGCGCCTCTGAAGGGGGTAAGTTTTCACTCACTGTTCCTAAGTTGTCGGTTTTTTTACCTGGAATCAGGAAACCCTAGTCATTTGCTTCAAGGGAAAAAGAGAACTTGAACACAACCCTTTATTTCCTTATCAGCTGTTCCTCCAGAGCGGCCACTGGAGAGATTTCTACAACTATATCCTGCCAATTAATTTCCTTTTAAATGGGTCACTAACAATCCCCAGTGGTGTTTTTTCCTCATACCTTAATAGCAACATTTTGGCAAAATATAATACTTTAAGGAATTGGTTTGTCTCTTTTCCCCCATAAGGACACAAAGTTCCATATCTTCTCTTATTCACCTGGATCTTTTCCTACCTCTGTGCTGTAAAATGTGTCAGGGGATATTCTTTAAAGTGTTCTCCCCCCACCCACCACCCTGGCCACGAGTAACCCTGTAGGGAGGAAATCTTGCTCAACAGAGCACTCATAGTTGAAGATTTGTAGATACTGGCTGGAATATTCTGAGAACGGTGAGTCAGCTGTGATAACCAGAAATGACTTGCTGAGCTCTTCTCCCTAGCAGCACTGGGAGAGGCCTGTGGGTTTGACATCTGACCCTCTCATAAAGAGGAAGCTCTCTGGGATTCTCTTGAAATCTCTCAGACATGGGGAAAAAAAAAGACTGGTCCAACTTTGGATGTCGCTGTGTTTCCCTTTACTGCTCAGTAACACATGAGAACAAAACCGAAAAGACGGAAGAGGAAACTTGATTCCATCATGATTTGAAACATTAAAGCTGCACTAGGGAGTGGTAGGCAAAATAATGCCCCCCACCCCCCAGGTGTCCATGTCCTAACCCCCAGAATCTATGGGTGTGTTACCTTATATGACAAAAGGGACTTTGCCGACGTGATGAAGTGAAGGATCTTCAAATGGGGAGAGTTTCCTGGGTTCCCCGGATGGGCCCAATGTAATCACAGGAATCCTAAGTGAGAGATGGAGGAGGGTGAATGTCGGAGTGACAGGATGTGAGGCAGGTTTGACTGGACGTTCCTGGCTTTGGAGATGGAAAGGCCATGAGCCAAGAATGCCGGTGGCCCCTAGAAGCTGGAAAAGGCAAGGAAACAGATTCTCCCCAAGATCCTCCAGAGGGAACACAGCCCTGCCAACACCTTGATTTTAGCCCGGTGAGACCCACTATGGACTTCTGACTTCCAGAAATAAAGGTAATACATTTGTGGTGTCCTAAGTTTATGGCTATTTATTATAGCAGCCATAGGAAACTAATACAGGAAGGAAGCTGAAAACCAGTATTCTCTAGAAATCAGTGAGCTAGAGATCCCAAGTCACTATTCACACATGGGTAGCTTATATATCTCATTTGACCCTACAGCAACCCCACTAGAATGTAAACTATTTTACTAGAAAGAAGCTTCGGAAGGGCAGACTCTGTGTTTTGTTCACTGCTGTATCCTCAGCACCTAGAAAAGTACCCAGTTCAGTTGATGTTGTTGACTGCATGACTCAATAAAGCTCACTCTGAGCCAATCAGGTAGATAGAATACAACATGCAGACATAGTAATCTTGGTTAGAAATGACCAACACATTTATGTATCTCTTCTCTCCCCATCCTCTCCCCAACCTCTGACGGAGCCCTAGCCACCCCTCCCCATCTCCAGTCCTCCACATTCTAGTCTGAGCGATTTTTTGAAAACACATATTGGAGATGCCTCTCCCCTACTCTCGCCCTAGGTCCTGGGACACAGAACAAAATCTCTGGCAGGGCTGAGGGCTGCATGCTTTTACCGCTGCCTTCCTGCCCACCTTTGCTTTACATGAATGACTCTTGCCATGCCTCTCTTTGATCCAGGCAAAAGCTCAGTGTGCCAGATCCTTCCTACCTCGGGGCCTGGCCTCACGCTCTTCCCTCTGCCTGTGTGTCTCCCCTCCCTCACCCTGCCCCCTCCATTGCTCCCAGGCAACTCCTGCTCACTCTTCCCTTCTCTTATCTGAGGTCATTTCCCCCGGAAAGCCTTCTGTGACCAACACTGCCAGATTAGTTGGTGGCTCCTCACCCTCCCCACATGTTCTATAGCATCCTACACTTTTCCTTCACAGCATGTACCACTGACTTCTCAATGCCTAGCCCCAAATTTGTAAGTAAGAAAGCAACCCACTTTTGTGGCATAAATGAACTTACTGAAAAGTGAAGTGATTTCCCTAAAGTCACACAGCTTGTAAGTGCTAGAGCTAGGAATAGAACACAGGTGTTTCCGACTTCCACATCTTTCCACAATTCCACATGGCCTCTCTTAGTAATTCCTGTTGGGGTGTCAGAAAAAAAGAAGAGGAGATGCCACCAAGACTGGAGCAGGGACTGCTGTAGAGCTGAACTGCAGAAAAATAGTAGAGACGGACAAGCCCTCAGAGGCAGGGTCTCTCACTTTGGGCACAGGGTCTCTTGGTCCAGGAAGAGGAAAGGCAAGACTCTCCATAGAGCTTGACAAACCCTGACAGGAAATGATGCTCAGTCACCAGACATTGCAATCAAATTTGTGCATGAGGACAAGAAGACCATCAAAAGTGAGTTATTTAGCAAATTATGAGCCCCTTAGTAGGTACCTGCCAAGAACTGAATTGCGTCCCCACAAAATTCATGGGTTGAAGCCCTAACCCTCAATACACCTGTATCTGGAGATGGGACTTTTAAGACCTTATTAAGGTTAAATGAAGTCATGGGGTTGGGCTCCTGATCCTGTAGGATTGGTGGCCTTCTAAGAGGAAGAGAGAGACGGGAAATGCCATGTGAGGGCACAAGGAGAAGGTGGCCATCTATAAGCAGGAAGAGAGCTCCCACCAGAACTCAACCGTGCTGGCACCCTTATCTTAGACTTCCAACTCCAAAACTGTGAGAAAATAAATTTCGGTTATGTAAACCATCCAATTTTGGGATCTTGTTATGGCAGCCCAAGCAGACTAGGGTCCAAATATTTATAGCATTCATTTAAACTGTACAATGGTTCTAGGTAAGAATACAGCAAAATTAATTTCTGATAAAAGGGTTATAATGGATATCTGCCATTTGGCCAGCCCAACATCAATGTCGACATTCTTTAATAACAACCCCTGATTTTCTTTTGAAAACACGGGATCTCTTCTCATCCCACCACAAACCTCCCACTCTAGCAGTCTGGGTCACATTGTCCATTACACCATAACTTCCCTTGTCAAGAAGTAGTCACATCTCCCAAACCAGGCCAAACTATAGCAGGAATTTGAAAGTTAAGCACAGTGATACAAGAACTGAAAAATACTGAGGTAAATTTATTTCGATGATAGTACCTAGGAAAAAAATACTCTCTAAGTCTCATGACCTAGACTCCTGGATCTACCCTAATTCCTGCCCTTTCCAAAAGTCTGGTTGGTCTGTTGTTTCTTCACTTCAGTGAGGTACCCCATATCCTTCCAGCAAATCCTTTTATAGTTTTAACCGGTCGGATTCGGTTTGGGTAGCTCACACCCATTGTTGCTCATTTGCTAGCTCACCTGCTGCATGTAAGGCAATAGCCACTGTTCCAGGCCTGCCACTATTCCACCTTCCCAGGATCCCTCAGCTTCTCAGACTCCTGGGCCAGGGGTGGGTACTTAGCTCCATGACGAAGGGCCTTTGCTTTTGCAGGACACCCACACTGACAAGTGCCCGCAGCCAACCTTAGATGTGCCAGGGCTCGTACGTTACTGTGTCTGTGGCACTTACTGCCCAAATCAGAGGTAAGGAGATACCTTGCAACACTTGGGTTTTCTGCAGTCCCAGTTTTCTCGCCACAACTCTGGAAGTAGTTAAATGGAAGAGCCAGGGGCGAAACGTGACTTCCCACACACCTGTCCAGGGGCACTGCCCCCACCAACGGATCAGAAAACAGAAGCCTGTGTGGAGCCACCCTGGCTGGTGATCTGTAGCTCTGCTCTGCGTATCATTGCCAATGGACAAATCAAGTGACATACAAACTGTCAAATGAAAAAAGAAAAAGAATCCAAAGAACTATGCTGATACTCAGGTCTATCAAGTCTGTTTCAATTTTTTTTTAATGACAATGAATTGTTTTGATATAATTATGCAGCTAAAATGCATATACATTATTGAAAGCTATCTGCACCTTAGAAGGCATTTCATTTAAAAAAATTTTTAGTGATTAGTACACACATTAGAAAAATTGTACTGTTTTTCTGGAAGTACTCTTTCTGTTGAATCTTTTATCAACAGGAGAACCCCAGTATTTAGGACCGTCTGGGTAACTCATCTGGAGTTGATGAGATTTCTTTTTTTTTTTTTTTGCAGTTTTTTTTTTTTTTAAGATTTTATTTATTTATTTATTAGAGAGCGAGCGAGAGAGAAACAGCATGAGAGAGGAGAGGGTCAGAGGGAGAAGCAGGCTCCCCGCTGAGCCGGGAGCCCGATGTGGGACTCGATCCCAGGATCCTGGGATCATGACCTGAGCCGAAGGCAGTCGCTTAACCAACTGAGCCACCCAGGCGCCCTGGAGTTGATGAGATTTCTATTCTGAAACATTTGCAGAACATTAAGGAGAATAGAGTAATACATATTTTAATATTAAAATGGCATGGATGCCAAGGACCTGAAAAAGAGTAGAATTCACCTAGTGAATCAATTTCACTGAAATTCTAATCTTTCTTTTGCAGATATTTAGATTTGGGCTTACTATTCTCAGTCTATTTTAACCGCTCTCCTGAAAATACGTTAACAAAGATCTGGAGCCAGACAATGAATCAGAAGTAGCTCTGAGGACAAATTACCATGACTTTTTTGGTAACACTTGTGAATTGAGGAAACTCAGCTCCCTTTTTCAGGCTTGATATATTTACGCTTTTCTGTTTTGATGAAAAAGAATGGAGGATGAAGCGATACTTGATGTGTAATGATGAATATTTGAGAACAATTTGTTCTCTCACTGAAATAGCCCTGACATTTTAAATTATGTCTCTTTTTAAGAACACTTTAATTTGCAATTTTTTGTTGTGAAGCATATCATTTTTACAAAGAGACTGTATAAAATGTTCTGTCGAGTTTAAAGAATCATAATAAACTTGCATGGCATTGAGAAATAGAACATTACCAGTGGCCTTCTCTTACTTCCTGATCCCTCTCCCACAGAAGTAGCAACCATCTTATATTTTGTCTTGATCGTTCTCTTTTCTTTCTAGTTTTATCTCATGTGTATAGATCTCTAAAGAATAAATTGTGCATTTTCCTTTGTCACTTGTATGTTTTGTTCAACAATTGTTTTTTAGATTAACTAAGATCGATGCATATATTTTAGTTCATTCATTTTGCATTACACTATAGTATTTCAGTTGAGGAAATATGCCATAATTCGTTTGTTTATGGATTATTTACGAATTTTTGCTATTTAGAGTAAGGCTTCTGTGAACATATTTTCTAGAGCACATATGCAAAACTATTTTTAATGTACATATCTGGGGTGAAGTTTCTTGGATCGCAGGTTATGTACAAGTTCAAATCTCCTAGGAAATGCAAATATTTCTTAACATCGTTGTGCCAGCTTATATTTGCACATGGAGATGACGGAGTTCCCATTGCTCTATCCTCTTGGGTTAAGGAGAAACAATGTGGTTTAATGGTCCTGGTGGCTCTCTCTTGCCAGAAAAATGGTAAGAAGATAGGGGGCCCATACAACATGGTAACTCTTCTGCCTTGAGTTTTCCCCGTGTGGTCCTAAGTGAGTGAAATTTTGTCCCCTCTCATGACAGGGAGTGGTTGGCTTCTAAATGTTTGCATTCTGTTAGATGTGCAATTATACTTGTGGTAGCTAGCATCCAAGATGGTTCTCAATGAATCTTGAGAACCATCTTTTTTACTCTCTTTACTGTGTCTTTTATCACCTGGATGCTTAATTTTAAATTTTATTTATTTATTTGAGAGAGAGAGGCACAGCGAGAGAGGGAACACAAGCAGGGGCAGAGGGAGAGGGAGAAGCAGGCTCCCCGCTGAGCAGGGAGCCCGACGTGGGGCTCGATCCCAGGACCCTGAGATCATGACCCGAGCCGAAGGCAGACGCTTAACGACTGAGCCACCCAGGTACCCCTGGATGCTTAATTTTAACGTAGATGAGTATGTTAATCTTTTCCTATATAATTTGCACTTTTCTGTTAAGAAACCCTTCCTTATTCAAGAATTTGAAGATATTCCCTATATGCTCTTCTGAAATTGTATGTTGTGCCTTTCATATTAAGTTTTTAACCACCTAGATTGATTTTTGTTTATGATATAAAGATCTATTTTCAGGTTTTTAAAAGTATTTGGAAACCAAATTGTCCTTAAGCCATTTATGAAATAATCTGTTCTTTCCCAATGATCTATACAAATCAAGTTTCTATAAATGTACAGATTTCTTTCTGGACTCTATTTTCTATTCTGTTCCATTTGTCTATCTCATCCTGTATCAACATCATATTCTCAGTTATATAGTCTAATAATAAGTCATATCCAGTAATGCAAGCTTTCCCACATTTCTTCTTCCTCCCCAGTATATTCTTCCATATAAATTTTCACATCAGCTTGTCAAATTTCATAAAAACCACACTGGCACTTCTGTTTTATTAGAATTTCATCAAATCTGTAAATCCACTTAGAGACAACTAATATATTTATTTCAGAGTCTTCTATCCATAAACATTAATTATCTTTCCATTTATTTAGATATTTTCTAACAACTCTTGATAAAGTTTTATCATTTTCTCCATAAAGGCTTTACATATTTTTTGTTAAATTTATTTCCAGTTATATTTTTATGCCATTGCTCATAATATTTTTAAATAAGATTTTCTAAATTATTACTTGACTATAGAAATGCAATTGGCACACATATATACACAGACCTATATATACTGACTTTGCATCCCGCAACTCTGACAAACTCTTCATTACAATTATTTGTAGATTGTCTATGAAAAAAATAAATACCACCTGCAAATCACATTCATTTTGTTTCCCTTTTAATCCTTAAACCTTTGCTTTTTTATGCCTTCCCACACAATGCCAAATAGAAATGGTGATAACGGGCCTCCTTGCCTTGTTTCTAATCTTAAAGGGAATGCTTTCAACATTTTAACGTTAAATATGATCTGCTGTAGGCTCTCTGCACCTGCCTGGAAAGGACACTGTAGTGGGCTTCGGAGGCCCCCTTCTGAGCTGAAGTAATTCTCCCAGCAGCTGGGAGTCCTGCTCACAGACAGCCCTCAACTGTCTGCATTCTTCAGCTGAAGAGTCCCTTTGCCTATGTCACACCTACTTCCTGGGCAGCCCACCGCAGGCTGACCTGAGATAAGGCGCCACCTACTCATTCCAGTTCCGGACAATTCCAAAGCTCCAGCCTATTACAGAGCTCTCTCTAGGGTTGGCTGAGGTTTTCACAGAGGCTACACTGTTAAGTTAGTCAACTTGTTAAGTTAGATGTTTAGCTCATTAATTTTAAGCCTTTCTTCTTTTTTAAAATAAATTTTCTGTATTTGAATCCACTTCATTGGAATCCCCAAAGATTTGATGGGTAGTATTTTTATTTGTTCAGATCTCCATATTTTCCAGTTTTTTTGAACCTTACACATACACGGTTTTTTTAAAATATCTAAATATAGAGGCTTTTCTAAGTTATGTTTAATGATTTCTAAGTTAGTTGCACTATGTTAGAGAAGTGATCTATGTGATACTGTTTCTTTGACTTGAGACTTTATATACAGTGGGTGTGGAAGCTCTGATTATGACCTAGCACAATGTCAGTTTTCAAATTGTTTTATGTGTGCTTCCAAAAAAAAAATGTGTATACTCCAAATTGAGGGATTAAGTTTCTTGATTTTGCTCTTTAAATCTTTTCTATCTAGACAGATATTTTGTCTTCCTTATCTGTCATTTACTGTGAGAGATATTTACTATCTCTCACTATGCTTATGGATTTATCTTTGTAGTTCAGTCCATTTTGCTTTCTATATTTTGAGACTTAATTAAATACACATAAGTTTTGATTTCTTATATCCTCCTAATGAATTTAACTCTGTCTATCATGAAGGGACTTCATATTTGACCCTTAAATTATATTTTGTCTAATATTAATTTAGGGATACCAGTTTTCCTTTAGATGTTTCCTGTGTGTCTTTTCAGTCCTTTGACTTTCAATATTTTTTGTGTTTTTATGTTTATGTATATCTCCTACGAAGAGCATAGTGCAGAATTTTATTTAGTTTGACAAAATCTGCCTTTAGCTAGAGCGTGATTACGATTATATATTTGGGTTTATCTCTAGATCTGTATCATGTGATTTCTATTTGTCTTACTTTCTCTTTTTTCTTCCAGCTTTCTTGCCTTCTTTTATTTATTTTTCCATTGAAGTATGGTTGGCACACTGTTACGTTAGTTTCAGGCGTACAACGTGGTGATTTGACAAGTTAGTATGTTATGCTGTGCTCACCACAAGTGCAGCTCCGTCTGTCACCATTAAACGCTATTCCGAAACCACTGACTATATTCCCTATGCTGTACCTTTCATTCCTGTGACACTTAGCTTAATAACTTCTAGGTCTATCCATGTTGTCACGAATGGCAAAATCTCATTCTTTTTTTATGGCTGAGTAATATTCCTGCGTGTGTTTGTGTGTGTGTGTGTGTGCACATGTGAGTCTGTCTGTCTCTGTGTCTGTGTATACACATAACCACATCTTCTTTATCCATTCATCTATGGATGGACATTTGGTTGCTCCCATATTTTGGGCTATTGTAAATAATGCTGCAATAAACATAGGGATGCATATATCTTTTCAAATTAGTGTTCTCATTTTCTTTGAGTAAATACCCAGTAATGTAATTATTAGATCATGTGGTAATTCTATTTTTAATTTTTTGAGGACCCTCCATACTGTTTTCCAGAGTGGCTGCACCAGTTTGCATTCCTAACAGTGTATGAGGGTTCCTTTTTCTCCACATCCTCACAAACATTTGTTATTTCTTGTCTGTCTGATTCTAGACATTCTGACAGGTATAAAGTGATATCTCATTGTGGTTTTGATTTGCATTTCCCTAATGATTAGTGATGTTGAGCATTTTCATGTATCTGCTGGCCTGCCATATGTCTATTTTGTAAAAATATCTATTTAGGTCCTTTGCCCATTTTTAATTAGATTACTTGGTTTTTTGGAGCTGAGTTATATAAGTTCTTTATATACTTTAGATATTAACTCCTTATTAGATATATCATTTGCAAATATCTTCTCCCATTCAAATAGGTGTTGCCTTTTCATTTTGTTGATAGTTTCCTTTGCTGTGCAAAAGCTTTCTATTTTGATGTAGTCCCAATAGTTTATTTTTGCTTTTGTTTTCCTTGCCTAAGGCAACATATCTGGAAAAATGCTCCTAAGCCTGATGTCAAAGACATTACTGCCTAGTGTTTTCTTCTAGGAGTTTTATGGTTTCAGGTCTTACATTCAAGTATTTAATTCATTTTGAGTTTATTTTCATGTATGGTGTAAGAATGTGGTCCAGCTTCATTCTTTTGTATGTATGTAGCTGTCCAGTTTTCCCAGCACCATTTATTGAAGAGACCATCTTTCTCCCATTGTATATTCTTGCCTCCATTTTTGTAGATTAATTGACCATATAAGCATGGGTTTATTTCCAGGCTTTCTATTCTGTTCCATTGATCTGTGTATCCATTTTTGTGCTAGTACCATGTGGTTTTGATTACTACAGCTTTGTAGTGTATCTTGAAATCTAGAATAGTGATGCCTCAAATTGTGTTTTTGTCTCTCAAGATTACTTTGGCTATTTGGGGTCTTTTGTGGTTCCATACAAATTCTAGTTCTGTGGAAAATGCTTTGGTATTTTGACCAGAATTGCATTGCCTCGGTAGACTACTTTGGGTAGTATGGACATTTTAACAATATTAGTTCTTCCAATTCATAAGCATGGAATTTCCTTCCATTTGTTTGTGTCATCTTTAATTTCTTTCACAAGTGTTTTATAGTTTTCAGCCTTTCACCTTCTCGGTTAAGTTTATTCCTAGGTATTTTATTCTTTTGGGTGTAACTATATATGGAATTGTTTTCTTATTTCTGTTTCTGCTACTTTATTATTAGTGTATAGAAAAGCAACCAATTTCTCTGTATTAATTTTGTATCCTGAAACTGTACTGAATTCATTTATTCTAATAGTTTTTGGTACAGTCTTCAGGGTTTTCTATATATAGTATTATGTCATCTGCAAATACTGACAGTTTAACTTTTTCCTCACCAATATGGATGACTTTTCTTGCTGCCTTTTAGATTGACTATGACTTGTTTTTCCCGTTCCGTTTTTCCTCCTCTACTTATTTGGAAGTTATACTATTTCTAGACTTTTAATGGCAACCCAAGGTATTTTTTAATATACATACTTAAAACTACAGTTAATATCTTACCTTCCATAATTCCTGCTTTCAGTTCTGTTTGGGAGGGCTTTGGTTTCCTTACTTTCATGTCTGCTTTCCAATGCATGAAGGAAGAAATGAAGGAAGGCTTTAAAGAAGTTATTTATCTAAGATTTTAGTACTTCAAATTGGAATCTCATTCTGGATTGCTAGTCTATTGTACTACCAGAAGTGAAAATACAAATTCTCTCTCTAGCATTTTGTAATCAAGACATTTCGTGGATCACTACATCAAAAACTAATGATGTACTGTATGGTTACTAACATAACATAATAAAATAAAATTTAAAAAAAGATATTTTGGAATAAATTAGTAAAACAATCCAGAATAAATTAAAAACCCACATGAAAAAGCCTTACAGAAACTGAGCTGTCGAATGCAGTTGACAACAACCAGTTAGTAGAGTTTTCTTATGTGCCAAACACTTTGCCAAGCTTTCTCCTCTGAATACATGCTTCCTCCTGAGAGTTTACAAATTCTCGAACCTCTGATTAGATTATCACTCACTGGTCACACAAACATACCAACAACTGAGGATAAACAAGCACAATCAAACAAGGTTTATTATGAGTCAGTTTTTCAACTCACTGAGAAGTCTCAGACCAGTAATATTTATGAACAAAGCCTGTCTTAATTGCCTGGTTTGGCCCTTTATCCCCTAATATTTTCAACTCTAAGGGTTGATTAAAATAAAGGGAGCATAATGTGAACATCTAGGTCCCAGTTCTACCCATCCTTTAAGCTCCTTACTACCAAGGGGAAAGTTAATTGAAATCTAATGTTTCTGAAAGGTATAACTTAAAGCCACAGTAGTAAACAGATTTCACCTCAAGTGCCAGCTTCCAACAATTGGTAGGAACTGTTTGGATCACTGTGCTGTAAAGAATTAGAGGGCTCCATCCCATTCTAAGGAAATGCAAGCTGTAATCCATCAGAGATATCTCTGACCAGTGAGATAGGCAGGGTAGAAAACTAGGGAGCGGCTAATGTGGGGAAAAAAAAAATAAGAGATTGCGTAAATAAGAAATTTGCAAGTGATCAAGAAGTGGCATTTACACTTGGAATTACCTTTCTCTTCAAAAATGTAGGTTTGGAGTGTACACGATTTCTTCAGAATGGGATCCAGGCAGCTGTTGCAGCACCAGCTGACAATTTTAATGGTCTCTTGGGGTTGGAGCTGTATCAGAACCTCAAACAAGAACTCTTGTCCTCTAGCCAAGCCAGACTAGTAGGAGTTACCAGGGTTTGCTGCCAACTTACTGCAAATTGTATTGCATTTGCAACCATAGGCCAATAGGAGGAAAATTATCTAGCAGATAGGGGCAAGCAAAAAACTGAATTTGATTCTGTAGTTATTAGGGACTGGCGAGCGGTGTAAATTTATTCTTTATTATGAGAATAATGTTGTATAATCTGATACTTAGGATCATTAAAACTACAAGAAACTTAGCATTTATTTCAAAACAGAAAAAAAGGGAATATTTTAATGGGGAAAAAACTTTAAAATTTCATTCTCACAATGGGACGTGGTTATGTAGGAAGGATATAATCAATTTAGCTAGAAATGGAATTTCATTCATTTTATTCATTATGCTTTACTTGGAAGAGGTAAGTGTAAATTACCATATTGTTCTCCTTCACGTAATTTCCATTTCAAATGCTACTTTGAAAATAAAATAATGAAGAATAGATTTACCCCTACAACTCCCCCCCCTAAACATACACACACACCCCATCAATACTCTGTTTTTCTGTATTGAAATTCTATAACATAAAACGTCGTACAGGACTGTGTTTTATGACTGAGTAGATTAGATTATAGAAGTATGTAAGGGCCCTTCATGCATAGTAAACGAACCTTTGAAGAAAGAATAAGAAAGAACTCTAAAATTGCTGCCAATCTGCCCAGATTCCTCAGGTAAACACTTAAACTGAGGAATCTTGTTTCCGTACTGATCAGGGTCTGTTGGGCCTTATGGGTCAGGCAAACTTTTTAAAATTTTGTTTTATTTAATTGACCCAGAAAAAAATTTTAGGAGAAATATTTCAAGTGTGCGCTCAGAATCTTTATGTCTTTAGATGGAGCAATAAATCAGGAGGCATTTCCTTTTCCCTTTGGTTTAGGAAATGCAGTGGCATCAGTAAATACAACTCTGATCATGAGATTGTAGCAAATACCAGTTAGGGTGGACCTGGGCAGAGGGCAGTGCATAAGAGCACTGTTGTGGTTTTTATTTGATATTCTAGCTAGGTTTCAGAGACCTTTTATAAGGACCAGCTCATATCACAAGGAATCTGGCTGTTTGACGTTGATTTAAACAAATTTGTAAATTTGCACGGGGCTATTAGCATCCATAGGAGCTGGCAGACCAATGTTTCTTAAACTAGATTGCTCATTTTCTTTATATCGTTTGGGTTTTGTAACACATTTTCCTATAAGTCAGTAAGATTACTTTCGTTTTATTTTAAATTGTTTTTCATGGGGAAAAAAATTTCAATCTTCTCCTATGATGATCCATGTGCCCTCTTTTCTTCCTGTAATTTTTTAAGCAGCTTGCGTCTTTGGGCCAGTTCGCCAGAATGTGTTGGAAACTATGGGAACATCTGTGTCGGATGGCAATTGGATCTTGGGCATTTATTTCTATTCCCTGGATAAAATCCACAGGAATCTGGCAGTCTTTCATAAAATGCTTATTTCAGAAATAATGTTTCCTGATTTGGGGGTTCCCTGAAATCTTATTTCTGGCCCTGGAAGCCTTGCTATAGTGGTGGTTTTCAGATTTTCCTCTAGCTCTAAGTAAATCACATGAATTCTATTTAACAAGTGAAATTATTTGGAAAAATATGACTCATATTCTAAATATTGACAATCTCTAAGTGTTTAACCCCTCTATGTTTTTTTAATCCTTGTGAGCCTCTATTTTTATGTCTTGCTATGTATGCTACATAATGTTCAGTGCATTCTTGCCCCATTCTTGGTTTTAAATTTATGTAGGTAACTATATACAAATTTTATATAAATAAACTATATATATAAAATATGTATAGGTAGCTATGTATATATGTATATAATTTTTTTAAAGCAGGGGTTCCACCAACCCTTTCAGTAGAGATTCCCAGACCTCACCCCCAAAGCTTCGGAATTCATAGATCTAGAGCAGGACCTAGAAACCTATATAATTTTATAACTTTAAAGCTCCCTTTCTCTTCAGTTTTGCTGTGAACCTGAAAGTGTTCTTAAAAAATAAAGCCGATTTTTAATGCAGATAAGTTAAAAAGAAAAAAAAAAAGACTCTCTCCTGATTCTGACAGTAAGCCCAATTTAAGAACCCCTGGAAATTTCTCTTAATACTGACCTTAAGAACCATGAGAGACTATGGACTCTGAGAAACTAAGGGTTCTAGAGGGGAGGGGGGGATGGGGCATGGGTTAGCCTGGTGATGGGTATTAAAGAGCGCACGTACTGAATGGAGCACTGGGTGTTATACGCAAACAATGGATCATAGAACACTACATCAATCAATCAATCAATCAATAAAGGAAAAAAAAGCAGAACTTGAGATAGTCTTGTTGGCTCCAATGTCTAAATCCCTCTGGTTCCCTCTAGTGGACTAAGATAAAATGCACTTTCTACAAATCATCTAAGCAAACATGAGAAAGAAATTAGATTAAAATGCACATAAAGAGAAATTTTGAAATATATTTAGAAAAAGGCAGTATGTACCGAGTGAAATGGGTCTGGGCCCTAACAGGGTGGAAAAGCCCCACCATATCTACTTCTTGGCTGGTTTTGCTGGGGGGAGGGGAGGGGAGGGAGCCCGGGTTGGCGCCGGTAGGTAAGCCGCAGGAAGAGCTTTCTCATCGCCATCCCCTGCAAATTGCAGTCAAGTGTCTGCCCAGGCATATAGCTCCACTGCTGTTTGGAATTTCTGATTACAGAGCAAAATGAAGTTTTAGAACTCCGTACATTTTATGTTGAATTTATGTCACTCGCTGTACTCAGTGCATCTTCTTTCACTGAGAGGAGAAATCAAAGGGAAATTGAATCTGGTTGATTACTCCGTGTGCTTAAGGTAGATAACCTACCATGCGGCACATTGGGCAAATTCCAGAGATACCAGGCTGTGGAGCTAAATTTATGTGCACAGCTATCTCTGGCTCTGAACTTTGCAATATTCCTGGGGTGAGAGCGCTACAAAAGTTCTTCCTTTGGGGTAACCCTTGATCCAAATGTGTGCTGCCCCCAGGGGTTCTGCTGATTCCTCTATGATGGCAGGCAGCAACTCAGGCCAGCCTGGGGAGAAATGGGAGTCTGCCCAGCGTCTTTAAGTGGATTTTATGGGTTCAGGAGGGTTAACCCTAGAATTAGTCTTTGAGGTTTTCAATTCAACCCCCTCACTGACCAGATAAGGAAACAAGGCACTGGAATCCAGATCTTCTGTATCCTGCTTAAATTCTTATTCCCAGTGGAATATTCCAAACCAATGGAATAAATAGTCCAAAAGGATACAGAAGTTGTGCTGTCTGATTGTAACTAAACATCTTGCAAATGGAGAAGACAGCTTGAGTAGTATAAAGGGGCAATTGTGAGTTAAAATACATGCAACCACATTTAATCCTACAGCTCCTATATCTGGCGATACACAGATCACTCCTCGAAACTAACCAACTACTCGCTGCATCTCTTTCCTCTCTGCCTTCTTCTCTCTAAGCCCCCTGACACCACCCTGGTCCTGCCCGTTTGCACTGGTTTTCCTGACTGCTACAGCCACCCTCTATCTTTTTCAAATTCTAGCCAGGGTGCTATTTGTAAAGCATCAATCTCTTTAAGTCACTCTTGCTTAAAGCCCATTGATGTTTTCCCATTGTGCTTAGGATAAAATCCAAACTCATTAACATGATTTATAAGGCTAGTTATGACCTGTACCAACTCAGGTCCTAGTGGGCTAATCCTAATGCCTTACACGTGCCTGAGTCCGTTAAGCTTCTGCCCCTTCATAAATGCTTTTCCTTGCCTCAAACTTTCTACCTTCTTCACTGAGTTGTATTTCCAACCTCTTCTCTTAGATAATGCCTATTCCTTAAGCATCCTCAAGGAGGATCCCTGCTTTCAGCCCCCTGGGGTCCCCACTCAGTAACATTCACCATCTTGTACTCATTTGCCTCCATCTCCCTGGCTAGACGGTGGGTAAGCAGAGAGACTGTGTGCTTTATTCTAACCTCCCCAGGGCCCGGCACGTGTTTAGCACAAAGTAGCTGGTCTTGAATGAATATTTGTGGAATGAACCGATGACCTAAGGAACAATTCCGTAGTGCATATGCTCGTCCCCCTTCCTTGTCAGCCTTTCTCTTCCAATCCCAACACTGTTACATCTGGGGAAAGAAGAGGAAATGCTTAATTTTAAAAAGCACCCCAGGTGACTTCAGTGTAGCTGTTTTACTCCAGCTTTCCTCCCTGGTTGGGAATTCCTGATCTATTCAATCCCCTCAGTTCCAGACCCAGAGAAGTTAAAGGATATAAGATCACTTGGCTACTTAATGGCAGGGGCAGGCCTCCTAATTGCTGGGCTAAGTCTTTTTCTGTGAGGTTGTTCAATGGCATCACCAGATACTCAGACTATGCCCTCGCGTAGCCTACATGCGTTATTTTTTTCTGAAGAGCAGAGAATAGTCTCCGCTACCTGTTTCCCTTGTCAGACCCTAGATCCTGTCCTTTCACTGTTATCCCATGGTAGGCAGAAATCCAAGATTCCTCACCACCACCCGTGTACACAGATCTTTTCCCAGTTATTCAATGGAACCCTAATCTAGGTGCTGCAGTGAATGGATTTTGCAGGTCCCAAATCAGTTGACTTTCAGATAGGGAGATTACCCTTGGTGATCCTGACCTAATCAGATGAGCCATTAAAGGGACTGGGCTCTCCCTGGAAAGAGACTCAAAGCATGAGGGAGATTTGATGCAATGGTGATTCTCCATTGCTGATTTTGACAACGGAGTCTTAGGCTTCTAAGGACAGCAAATTGTGGAAAGGTAAATATATGGGAGAGAACTACTGGAGTAAGGTTTGTTTGCAGATTTTTCTGGTGCCTTCTTGGGGCCAATAAGAGTCAATAAAAGGAGAATTTATATTTTGCCTGTAGGCAGAAAAGGGGGAGCTTTTTCTATGTTTGCTGCTTAATTGCCTCCAGTTCAAAATAATTTTTAAGTCAAAGAGGCATCTTTTGGGGTGACATATTCTGATTTCTTTCAATGATTACTTTAAATATTTATATCACTTTTTCCTTTCTTTCAACAAGAATGTACTTATCATTTCCCATGCTCTGTGCATTGCACTAAGTGCTAAGAGGTATAGAGAAGGTAGGAATGAGAAAGCAGAGTCCTTGCCTTGGGCTGGTAGGGGAAGTAGTAAGACACACACATGTGTGTTGCCCCACCCCTGGGTACATGTCTACAACAGAGGGCTATGCACAGTGTAGAAAGATCTTCACGGACTGAAATTGTCTTACACCTGGGGAAAGGGGTTGGGAATGATCAGGAGCAATACTTAGTGGGTTCTTTACAAATGCACAAAGGTTTTGAAATTAGAAACTATAAAAGCGCAAAAAGAAGCACTAGTCTCACATTATAGTGTAAATTACATGCAGTGTAGTGATCTGTTACTTTCTACAATAAATTACAGCTATCTAAAGCATCACTAGATTGAGACTCTTACCTGAAAGTCCTCTCCTCCCATGAGGACACTGGTGAAACCCAGAGCAGGAAGTCATCAAAATAGTTCTCAGGACCAGAATCACAGACCCACCTCCTCCTTTGGTATGCAAACTATACATTCTCCACTGATCCACTTTTTTATTCTACACTGTGATCCATACCTTTTTTTTTTTTAAGATTTTATTTATTTATTTGACAGAGAGAGTGAGAGAGCACAAGCAGGGGGAGCAGTAGAAGGAGAGGGAGAAGCAGGCTCCCCACCGAGCAGGGAGCTCCATGTGAGGCTTGATCCCAGGACCCTGGGATCATGATCTGAGCCAAAGGCAGACCCTTAACCGACTGAGCCACCCAGGCACCCCTGATCCATACCTTTTAACATTTGGTTGTCACAGCCTTGTTTCAAATTTGACATATTAATTTTTTTCTCTACCCTTAAAGTACACTGATTTTTGTCAGCTGTATTTCTAATGCCCCATTTCTGTTATTATTTGTTATGCCACAGATCTGTGACATTTGGAATCTCCAGGAAGTGGGACATTCTTTCAAAATGAAAATGCTCAATTAATCTAAACCTGTCTACAAAATACCTATGAACACTATCCTTAAAAATACCACCCATACAAAAAATAAATATTGTATGATTTCGTTATATAAGATATCTAGAGTAATCAAATTCATTCAGACAGAAAGTGGAATGGTGGTTGCCAGGAGCTAAGGGGAGGGGAGAATGGGGAGTTGTTTAATAGGTATAGAGTTTCGGTTTTGCAAGATGAAAAGAGTTCTGGAGATTGGTTGTGTAACAACGTGAATATACTTAACACTACTGAACCCTACACTTAAAAATGATTAAAATGATAAATTGTAGAAGATGTATATTGTAGGGGTTTAGAATATGTCACCCCAAAATTATACCACTTTGGCATATTGATTATTTTGAATTAAGCGTACTTGAGAAAGAACTGGGACAAGAAGGATACTCTGAGCCTTCTTTGTCTCCCTGAAAGCAGAAGGTGACTTCCCTATACCAGGAGGAGAGAAGGTATCCTTATCACCAGAGACAGGGAATTTAGGATTGAGAAGTCTGTGTAAACAAACCTTGTTACTTCTTCACCAACTTATTACCCCAAAGCCAAATCCCTCTGTCTCATCAATTCTTCACAAGTTATTCTTTGTCTGAAAGGTTACTTCTTTGGACCTCATATTTTTTATGGGCCTCCTCTATGTACAAAATTAAATCTGTTTTTCCCGTTTATCTATCTTATGTCAACTAAATTATTAGGCCAGACAAAAAATCTAGAAGGGAAGGAGGGATAATTTTTCTACCCTTACCTTTTACTGCAATTTTTTAAAATGTAACCATGATTGAAAAAGGAGGGATTTCAAACATCTAACTTCTGGGTTGAGAGTTGTCCAGAAGGACCCTCTCTACCTGTTACCTGTTATCACCTTCTGCCACAGGAGGCTGACCAGTGCATATTCTTGTTGGATTCTTGCCAAAAGAGAGCCCAACAAGCGATCAGAGGTGGGACAAAAGTGACAGAAACATTTTCCCTCTTGGCTCCCTTCCAGGGAGGCCACCCTGGGCTGACCATGTCCCTGGACAGAAGGTGACCTGCTCTCTACCGCTAGTAACCTTCAGCTTTTGGTAACCCCTCTCTTATTCTCTTATTGTGGCCCTTCAGATATATGGGTGGTGACAACCCCACTAGATTCCTGCACTACTGTAATAATTTCCCTACTTCACCCCCATTTTTGTAATTATCTCTTTATAGATGGACCTCTCTCACACTATTCTAACTTGAATATGCCATCTGTCTTTTGTTGGGACTCTGACTGATGCATCCACTCTTCAGAAGCTCTTCTTTCAAGGTAACATCCAAACTTCCCCCTGCTTGGTGTGCTCCTGGGAAAATTGAAAATCTCCCCCTTGCTGGCTTGCTAGTTGCCTCTAACAACCTCCCTGAGGTGCACATTATGAGCCAGACTCTAAAAACTTTTCCTCACAGAATGTTGACCTATGGACCCACTGTGGAATTAGACCAACTCTTTTCGGAATTCAAAGTAGTTTGCCAGTTGTGGATGCAAAGTTGTGGACATGTAATTTGTATGTCAGAATATGCAAAATCTCCAACATTGTTAGCAAATTGGTGTGACCATCTAGTTTATAACTAGCTCTTCAATGAAGGTAAGGAAATAAATCTGAAGTAAAAGGCAATATTTCATTATTAGACTTGCTTAAAGATGGCCACAGTAGTCATTGTTAACCATACATTGATTGATTGATTGATTGATTAATAAAGCCAGCTGAGACCAGACTTACATATAAATTTTCTGAAAGCTTATCCTAAGAAAACTATTAATAAATGCTATGGCCTGGAAATGAATCAAAATTATCAAGCCACAACAATGTTTATAAAAAAATAATTTATAAATAACACCTTTCAAAGCGCTTTCAAAGCATTAGTAAAATAAGCTTACTTACAATTAATAATTTCTGAGCCTAAATGAATGGGAGTTCTAAGGTTCTATGGATCCCAGGAATTTTTATGAATAATTAGGTATACACACATGCATTTTCCTAGGCCAAAGTGCTCATTGCTTTCATCAGACACATAACCCCAAGAAAGCTAAAAACAACTGCTATATGGTCACGGTTCTGAGGTTGTACCTATTTGGAATATACAGGTTAGTAATCGTTACCAAAAGTACTTTAAAGATGTGAAATAAAATAAACCACTGGGGCAGGGTTTATTTGACCTTTTAATTGAGCTATTAGTTTGTTCATAATTTCACATCTTTTCAAGTATTCTCAGATTTGCCAGATGGGAAAAAAAAAAAAACCCTCTACTACCAGGGTGTAACTTACTTTTTGTAACAATTATCATTAGATGAACCCCTCATAAACAATGATTTCAGCAGGACTCATTTTAATGGTGTATAAAACTATCATCTTTTTAATAGAGTATGAGGATTTTATACCCACAGGTAAAATTTTATAAATAGAGGTAGATTTTTTAAATTGTAATTATAATAGCAGGCATAAAGTTAAAGCCAATGGACTAGTTATAATCATTATTGTCTTGATTTAAACATTTAAGAGATGCTATCATAAGTTTCAACATAGTTTATTCTAAAACATTACATAAAATATTGCCAGTCAATAAGTCATTACACTTGTCAGATGAACTTTGATACTATAAAGCTCTTTGCATTGTTAACATATATAAGAACTCTTCAATGCAGTGCCTAAGAACTAGAGTAGTAGTAACTCTGACAGAATTTAAGTTTATAGGCCAGGTAGTTAAGCTTAATGAAAGGAAAAGATAAAAATCCTTTGAATTAAAAAATTTCTTTGACTATAACCTATAACTCCATAAACACTGATTAACTAAGACTATGAATAGCCAAGAACATTTAAAATTTTATCAAAGAAATAAAATGAGAATTTTCAAGGCCAATTTTACTTATAATCAGTAACACAGGGTTCCATACATAGTAATTGATGGTGAATATGATTTTGGACTGTGTTTTATAAATGTTTGTGTCTGAAGATTTATTTAAACCTGCATGTTACAACTGCAATATAATCCCACAATTAGCAAAGGAGTAACTTAGATGGAATTAAAAATAGAGTAGGGAAGAAACAAATGTTTCTAGCTATATTTCTCTGCAGCTTAAAAAAATTACTGCCTATATTTATTTCCTAAATACCTATATGTCTCACCAAAGATTCCGTGACCAAAACATCTATACATACTGCAAATAGTGTAAATAGCAATGAACTTGTTATCATAAACAGCAGAGGTTTAAGAAAGGAGCTGGATCTTATTGGCCCAGCAATACCTGAATTCCGCTATGTAAGATAGGCCTTTCAGAGTCCTTTTCCCACTTCTCTCTCGTGACTGAGGCTGGAAAGTCAGAGGGCTGACCATTTGGTGCTTCTATAAATATCCACAACCCTACACAGAGAGAGCACTAGTCCTCCTAGGGGATGGGTCAATTACTTCACCCTCAAAGGAAAAAGTTGTGCTAAAAAGTGACAAATAGTCTACTTAGGAAGGATAATACATACAGCCAAATTCTGCTAGGTACTGCATCACTTTCTTGGCAAAGCACAGTACCACACTGTTTTGTTTCACTGAGAGTTCAGATCTTCATGCCTTTCTGAGAAATCACTTTGCCTTATTCTCACTCCAATTAGCCTTCTAAACTAGTTAGCATGAAGTCAGGCGTAAGTGATATCATCAAATAATCACTCAGCTGAGAGCAAGTATCTTAGAGGTCTGCACTAGAATGTTGGTACTGCTAAAATATTAATAAGTATAAATGCCCCTCCAGATTCTCTAACATCACTGAGTTTTGTAAATTCTGGATCAGGTAATTTTAGGAACTATTTAAAATTAATAGAAATGGCACTCAAACTGAAATACCTATACTCCTCTTATATCTAAAGTTCTCTTTTTTAAAAGTACATTTTTATTAAAAATGTAATACATTTCTCCACTCAAATAGAAACAACTCTACAATGAGATACCACATCACACCTACTGAGATGACTATAATCAAAAAGCTAGACAATGATATGAAGAAATTTGAATCCTCATAGGTGGGATGTAAAATAGTGCAGCCACTTTAGAAAACAATTTGGAAGTTCTTAAAATGTTAAACGTGGAGTTACCATATGACACAGCAATTCCATTCCTAGGTATATACCCAAGAGAACTGAAAACACACTTGAACATGAATGTACATAGCAGCATAATACCCAAAAAGTGGAAGAAGCCCAAATGTCCATCAAGTGATGAATGAACAAACAAAATGTAGTATATTCATACACTGGAACATTATTTGGTCATAAAAAGAATGAAGTACTGATCCATGCTGAAACATGCACGAACTTTGAAAACACTATGTTAAGCAAAACGAACCAAACACAGAAGGCTACATATTATGATTCCATTTCTGTGAAATGTCCAGGCAAACCCAGAGAGACAGAAAGTAGATTAATGGCTGTCCAGGGGCTGGGAGAAGCAAAGGAATGAGGAGTATTATAACTAATGGGTACGGTTTCTTTTTGCAGTAATGAAACGTTCTAAAATTAGTGTTGATGTTTGCCCAACTCTGAATACACTAAAAACCACTGAACTGTACACTTTAGAAGGGTGAACTTTAGGACATGAGAATTATATCTCATTGAAGTTATTTTAAAATAGCAACAATCTCACCAAAATAATGTTAAAACTAATTTAAAAAATCAGTAAAGTTATAACATACAAAATCAATACACAAAATCAGTCATTTATATACACTAACAATGAACTACCAGAAGGAGAAATTATGAAAACAATCCCATTTACAATAGAATCAAAAAGAATAAAATACTTAGGAATATATATAACCAAGGAGGGAAAAGATCTATATACTAAAAACTATAAAACATTGTTACAAAAAAATCAAAGAGGAAACAAATAAATTGAAAGATATTCTATGTTCATGGATTGGAAAAATTAATATTGTCAAAATGTTGATAACGACCAAAGTGATCTATTGATTCAATGCAATCCCTATCAAAATTCCAATGGCATTTTTCACAGACATAGAAACAACAGTCTACAAATTCATATGGAACCGCAAAAGACTTCAAATAGCCAAAGCAATCTTGAGAAAGAACAAAGCTGGAAGTATCACACTTCCTAATTTCAAACTATACTGTAAAGCTATAATCTAAACAATATAATATTGGCATAAAAACAAACACATAGACCAATGGGATAGAATCAAAACCCGGAAATAAACCCATACATATTCAGCCAACTAATTTTCAACAAAGAAGCCAAGAATATTACAATGGAAAAAGGATAATCCCTTCAATAAATAGTGTTGGGGAAACTGGATATCCACATGCAAAGAATGAAATTGGACCCCTTTCTTATACCATACACAAAATCAACTCAAAGTGGATTAAAGATTTGAACTTAAGACCTGAAACCCGAAAACTCCTAGAAGAAAACAAGGGATAAAGTCCTTGACAATGGTCTTGGCAAAAAAAATTTTTTTTTTATTTGACTCCAATGACAAAAGCAACAAATTCAAAAATAAACAAGTGGCACTACATCAAATTATAAAGCTGCTGCACAGCAAAGGAATCAATCAACAAAATGAAAAGGCAGACTACCAAATGGGACAAAATATTCGCAAACCACATATCTGATAAGGGGTTAATATCCAAAATATACAAGGAACTCATACTCTGGTTTCTCTTCAGATTGCATAAATCTTTCGCCTTTTACAAGGAACTCCTACAACTCAAAAGTAAAACAAACACAAAAACCTTAAAAATTGGCAAAGACATTTTTCCAAAGAAGACGCACAAATGGCCAACAGTCACATGAAAATGTACTCAACATCACTCATCAGGGAAATGCAAATCAAAACCACAGTGAGATTCACTTCACACCTGTTAAGATGTCTATTATCAAAAAGACGAGAGATAAATGTTGGCAAGGATGTGGAGAAAAGGAAAGACTTGTACAATTAGTGGGAATGTAAACTAGTACAGACACTCTGGAAAACAGTGTGGAGTTCCCTCATACTGTTTGATTTAAAACAGCTTCCTCATATTGTTTTAATTAAAAACAGAACTACCCTATGATTCAGCAATCCCATCTCTGGGTATGTATCCAAAGGAAACAAAATCATTATCTCAAAGAGATATCTGTACTCCCATATTCATTGCAGCATTACTCACAATAGCCGTGATATGGAAACAGCCTAAGTGTCCATCGATGGATGAGTGGAGAAAGAAGATGTGGTATGGAATATTATTCAACCTTAAAAAAGAAGAGCGTTCTGCCATTTGCAACAACATAGATGGACCTCCTGGGCATTATGCTAAGTGAAATAAGCCAGACAGAGAAAGACAAATAACTACATGATATCACTTATGCATGGAATCTAAAAAAAATGTGCAACTCCTAGAAACGGAGAGTAGGATGGTGGTTGCCAGAGCTGAATAGTGGGAGAAATAGAAAGAGATTAGTAAAAGGACACAAACTTTCAGTTATAAGATGAATAAAGTCTGAGGATCTAATATAGAGCATGGTGACTATTGTTGATGGATGTATACATATAACAAGTCATGACATATTATGATTTCATTTGCCAGTTATAACTCAAGAAAGCTAGAAAAGGAAACCACAGATAGACTTATGAATCAAAATAAAAACAGAAACTTTAAACTTAAAAAAAAAAGAAAAACTGATGATATATGGAAGTTTCTTCCAGTCTCTTTTTTCTTATCCTTTATAATTGTGATCATACTGCATTCACTGATAATTTTTAAATTGCACCTTCTTATTACAAATTCATCAGAAATATAATTTTAATGGCTGCACAATATTCTATGAAGATCATTTACCACAATAATAAAGAAAACTATTATCAAGTGCTTAATGTAAGCTAAGCATTGTTCTAAGCCATTTATATACATTATCTAATTTAATACTGACAACAACTTTGTGGAATAGATTTTATTCTCACACAGAAATTTTATTGTATATAGGAAGAAATCAAGGTTTAATTAATTCTGTGGCTAGTGAGTGGTAGAGCCAGCATTCAAACCGAGGCAGCTCTGTTCCAGAGCCCCAAATCTTGAATAATAATGAGCTCCTACTCATTGTTTCCTTCACTGTTTTCCATATTGTTTTACATGTAAGTTCTTTTCAGTTTTTCACTATTATAAACAATAAGGATTGTTCCTGAATGCTGAAAATCATACTTCCTCAGCCTCTATGGATAGATCCTAAAGGTATCCTAGTAAACTGTCTTTCATCAACTAAATTAATTATATAACTTTAATTTTTTAAAAAAATTCCCAGCCCTACGAAAACAAGTGAAACTCAGTTCTTTGGCCAACAGATCACTTCCACTCTTGGGCAGTAGGAGATGTCAATCGCACCCGCGTAAGAGAGGCTATAGGAAAAAAACTGCTAGATGATGAGCTCATTGCAGGGAGAAGCCATCTATTTTCTTATTTGTATTCCCAGCACCTACCAGATCTTTCTGGTATGAAGTGGATATTGAATAAGCAATGAATGACTAAACTACTTTAAGGGAAACAGCAATGCTTGAGCAGAAGAATGGCAGAACTCTCAGAAGACAGCGCTGATCCTAAGAATGAGAACTCTAGTGAGCTGTCCAGGCCCTTGCTCTACCCCCTTTGTTTAGAAATGGAGATGGCTCTTGGGGCGCCTGGGTGGCTCAGTTGGTTAAGCGACTGCCTTCGGCTCAGGTCATGATCCTGGAGTCCCGGGATCGAGTCCCACATCGGGCTCCCTGCTCAAGCGGGGGGTCTGCTTCCCCCTCTGCCCTCTTCCCTCTCGTGCTCTCTGTCTCTCATTCTCTCTCTCTCTCTCTCAAATAAATAAATGGAATCTTAAAAAAAAAAAAAAAGAAATGGAGATGGCTCTTTTCTTTTGCAGGAACCTCTTCCCCAGCTCTTTGCTTCAGTATAATTAATATAGACCTTTGAAACTAAAATACATGCATCATTCTATCCTGACTCTCCAAGTAATCTCAGAGGTTACACCTATATAAACACTGACAGAAATGTAGGTGTAAATTCAGAGACATTCTTTGCAAAAGTAGGATAGCATCATGTTGAAAATGAACAAATTGCCATGAGAATGTGCTATAAAAGGAGCTTCTATTGACCCAGGTCCAGACATGTGATTCTTTAACATAGGATTCTTTAAGCTGAACAGAAAATACAACCAAAGACATTGTTCATAATGCTGCTCTTGTACATACAGGCTCTTTCCACAGGGATTTGAGGGCTTTTCCATTTAAAAATACAATAGACTATGGACTCTGAGAAACAAACGGAGGGTTCTAGAGGGAAGGGGGTGGGGGAATGGGTTAGCCTGGTGATGGGTATTAAGGGGGGCACGTACTGCATGGAGCACTGGTGTTATATGCAAACAATGAATCATGGAACACTACATCAAAAACTAATGATGTAATGTATGGTGATTAACATAACATAATAAAATTTTTAAAAATGCAAAAAAAAAAAATACAATAGTAGAGGGGCACCTGGGTGGCTCAGTCGATCGGGTGTCTGATTCGGCTCCGGTCATGATCCCAGGACCCTGGGATCAAGTCCCACATCGAGCTCCCTGCTCAGTGGGGAGCCTGCTTCTCCCTCTCTCACTCCCCCTGCTTGTCTCTCTTTCTCTCTCTGTCAAATAAATTAATAAAATTCTTTTTAAAAATACAATAGTATAAAAGGATAGTCAAAAAAAGAAAATTCCTGTATCTATCACTCCAACATAATTATTTTCATTTTGCATGTTATTTTAAATCCTTATTCATACTAATAAATATTTATATGTTAGAAATTACAGTGTATATTTAACTTTACACTATAATATATATACATTATATTAATCATATATTCTGTTTTCACATATCAGATCATAAGCATTAGTCCATTTTTACATCTAATCCACACACTGATAATTTCAAGGAATCTATAATATTCCATTACGTTCATGTATCCTTATTTTCTAATGTTGGACAATTGCCGGAAGGGAGATAGAAAATGATTTGTATTTTTTATTTTATTTTGTTTTTGCTTGTAATTCTGTTGCATTCTGCCCATGAGTGAGACATCTCAACCCAGAGATATGTGTAAGCAAAGTGGGAACTTTTGTCTTCTTCCTCTCAGCCTCTAATTATGTTGATTTGAGCCAAGCACCACCTCACTAATACTCTCAGAGCCAATGCGAAGCAAGTGTCACACCTATAGTTCACAGTAGCCACCACCAAAACCTCCTTAAGCCAGTAAGAAGAAGGGAAACACAGAGGCAATGATCAAATGTTGCCCTCAAGAGGTGTGGTTCTTCACCGTCTGCTCTGTGACATTCTGGAGAGTGGGGCCACCATTTCCAACAGCTCCTTCCAGCCAACAGCAAAAGGAACCAACAAACCAGCCCAAGGATAGGCCATTTCCCAGTCTGGTTGGCCACTCCTTCCTCCCAAAGGTGGCAGGTTTTAATAACCGCTCCACAGAACTGACCAGCTGAGGTTAAGATGGGCAGTTAATTGCTTTATTCCTCTGTAGAAATAACCTTCCCCCTCTGGGTTCTTGTTGCCCTGGCCGAGTTTCATTTATTCAATACTTACTTACTAAGCACTTACCATACCAGACATTGCGCTGGTCAGTGGGGATGCAATGGGGAACGTAAGAGGCATAGCCAAGTGTCCCCGTGGATCTTTAATTTGAACAAACATACAAGCAAAACACATAAATTAAAAGAACATCTGGTTTGATGAACGTTATGATAGGAATTAAAAGGGTGCTATGATCAAGAATAGCAGGAGGTGTCTACCTTTGGTGTCACTGTGGAAGTTATATTTTAGGTAAATGCTGAGGAAGGAGAGCCAGCCATGCCAATAGCTGACAGGAGAATATTTCAGGCAGAGGAAATTGCAAGTGCAGAGGCCCTGGGGCTGCAAAGAGCTCAGTTGTGGGAACTCCCAGAAAGCCAGGATGGCTATACCACGGTGTTGAAGAGGAGACTGATACAGGGTGAGGTAAATGAGGTGGGCAGGGGCCTGCACAGGACCCAAGGCTACACATCATTAGACCTACCAACATCATTGGGGTGAAGGGAGGTCTGTACACTAAGACCAAGACCCTGCTTCCCCAGACTTCCCTGTTGCTCAGCACGTATAGCCTCGCCGCCACTCTCAGCCTTGACTCCATTGTTATGGCTCCTATCTCTGTCTGTCATTCATGAGCAGCCTACGACCCCCACCTTATATGCTGCCCTCCACTTCCCACAGGCCCCCGTGTCCCTCTTCTGCCCCTTTCTCCACACCTCCCTAGTTCCTGAAATCCTCCTACCTTGCCTCTGGGATTCTCAGTCCCTCATCAGCAAAATCCCCTGCGTGCTCAAGCTGGTCTCTGAATATTTCTCTTCCTTTTCTTGCTGTAATGGAAATCTGGCTCTCCTGTGAAGACCCGGCCTGCCTGCAGTGCTTGCAGTTGGAGACTCTTTTCTCCCACACCCCACAGACCACGGGACCTGGAGGTGGGACAGGGGTTCTTATTGTTGTGTTCAGACCGATTTTCCTTCCTTCTGCCTGAACTTCCCCCTACTTCGAATCTCATGCCATCGGATAACATCATCCACTACCTGTCAGTGTAGCTGTCCTCCCTCCTATTTTTCAGTGATCTTAGTCCCTTGCTTACTGTCATTCACTCTTCCCCAAACCTAGTCCACCTGCATCCTTGCCCATCTCAGTTGATGGCAACTCCAACCTTCCAGTTTCTCCAGCTGAAATCTTTGATGTCACCATTAACCCACTCTGTCTCTCAGGCCAATCCGCTAAGAAATGCTGTTACCTCTGCCTTCAAATGTGTCATCCGGAACCTGACACAGGCCACCACTTCGAGGCTGCTGGCTACCATCCTCTCTCACCTGGATTTCTCCAACAGCCTCCCAGTAGGAGTCCCTGCTTTTAAACTTCCTACCATGATGCTTTCAAAATGTAACTCAGTGATACGCAGCTGCCCAAATCACTGTCATGGCTTTCCATTTCCCCTGAGAAAAAGCCCAAGTCCATATACCAGCCTACTTAGCTCTAGGTGACCTGGCACCCAGTTACCAGCCAACCTCTTTCACCAGGCTCTATCTGTACTGAAATCCTTGCAGGATCTTGAAAACACAGACACATTTCTGCCTTAAAGCATTTGACCTTCCTAGGTGTTTTCCCTTCCAGATTTCTGTACGCCCTCTCACCTCCTCTAGTTAATCAAGTGTCACCTTCTTCTAAACCGAATGACCAAATTTAGAATCATCACTCATCTCCCTAGCACTCCCAAACCCCTCTACTCTGGTCTCCTTTCTATGGGCAGCATTGCACTTATTTGAACCTATTATTAAATGTATTGGTTTTTTTTAAGATTTTTATTTTTAAGTAATCTCTACACTGAGCATGGGGCTCAAACTCACAACCCTGAAACCAAGAGCTGCATTGTCCACCAACTGAGCCAGCCAGACACCCCTAAATGTATTGCTTATTAGTGTTCTCCTGTCACCAGAATATAAATTCCATGAGGCAGGGATTATTTCCTGTTCTGTTTGCTTTTGTACCTCCAAGTGTTTAAAAACCATATCTACCACATAATATAGGCTCATAAACAGTTTTAGAATCATAACACATGTGAGGTATTTGGATTATATTCTAAGTGAAATTAAAGCCATTGAGAGTTTTAAGCAGGTAATTGATGTGATCTACTTTTTTTTTTTTTTTTTAAGATTTTATTTACTTATTTGAGAGTGTGCTCTTACAAGCAGGGGGAGAGGGAGACGGGGAGGGAGCGCAGAGCCTGGCCCAGGGTTCAATCCCATGACCCTGAGATCATGATCGGAGCCAAAACTCTTATTCTGTGAATAAGAGGTGATAGCAACATGGTCTAGCTATGTGGCATGAACGTCAAAGGACCATGAAGGGCGTGGAGGAAAGAAAGGAAAAATGACTTCAGAAGTGTGAGTGGGAAGTGAGGAGGACTCTTAACCCGTGTCCTGCCACTGAGGCACAATGGGTCCTCAGGAAGGCTGAAGGAGAACTGCCTCAGGACAGTGGCCTCAGGCCTCAATTTAGTAAGGAAGGGGAAGGATATTGAGAGTCCAGAGAGATTTGGGAGGGATGCATGGCAGGCTGAACATGTGCAAGAGTTTGTTGATCACAGTTCTAGAATGTCAGCGGATACAGTGAGTGTGTTTAAGAAGGAAGAGGTGGGGGAAATAAGCTGAAAGTGATGCTCTGGGAGTGGGGCTTTGAGGCGGCCTGAGGAGAGTAGGGTAGCAAGGCCTGATGACTGGGTCTGTTCTCTCAGAGGAAGGGCAGACCCCAGCGTTATTGTCCTGAACACTTAGCTTGCTAAATTGGTGTGTTTATTGGCATGTGAACTGGGACTACTGAGAAGTTGACGCCCAGATGGATTAGACATGTTTGCATGGTTTATTAGGGGAGGTGCCTGTTAAGGATAACGGGGAGAGGCAGTAGTGGAAGGGAAGAGGCAGGCCCCACACCTATGGAAGGAGAAGGGGAAAGAACCGGCATCCTGCAGGAGCACAGTCGTAAGAAAGTCCCCATCAGGCTGGTGGGGAATCGCTAGCCAACGTGGCCCCTGAGAGCAGTACCCCCTCCCACAGGAGCGGCACCTTGGCCCCACCAGGTCCTTGGCTGGAGCAAACCTGAAGAAGTATACGGGCCCAGAGGGGCAGCAGGGGGCTGTGAGTCAACTATACCCCCCTCTGTTGTGATAGACAAGTCATAAAATTTCCTCCTGTCCTTTTTCAAACAGCTGCACACAGCATCTCGAATGAGGAAGTGTGTCTTTCAAAGAGCCTTTATGGCAGTTAGGAATGCCGTTGCTGTTCTTTGCAGAAGTCATTCTTCCTCTATCCCACACACAGAAATCTTCCACGGATGTCCTGGACTTGGCATCTGTCCTTTTTTGTCCTTTCTGATATTTCAAATAGCTTTCTCAATTCAGTTTCTATCTTTTCTATACCTGTTTCCTTTAAAATATATATATATATATATATATATATATATATATCGTGACTATCTCAAGTCATGAAAAAGGACTGCAGTCAATTTCCTTATTTTATTCCTAAAAGAATAAAATTCCGTTTCTCTTTAGAGTGAGGCTTGTCAGGGGGCCGCTCTTCAGGGGTGTAAGAGGGAACAGCTTCTGTGTTCTGCTTCAATAGTGCTGGAGGGGAAGTCCATTAAACTGAGAGAAGGAGGAAGGAGACTGCTTTATGTAAAACCCATTAAACTTTCAATGACCAGAAAACTAAAAATATTACCTTAAAAGACTTTTTTAATAATTTCGTGGATATTAGGAGGTCCCCACCTGCTTACTTTCCAGAATAAATAAAGTTCAGGGATTATATGGTTTTAAACTGTTAAAATAATATATACCTATACATGGTCTTGTAATTTTGCTATGTTATTTTGCTATATTCTAAAATTATCAGAAGACCATAGAAATGATTTCTCTAGGACTGTTAAACGGTCCAAAAACTATTACATGTAATGAAAATATTCGGCTCTATATACCTAAAAATTGCTTTTTTTGAGAAGTATGAATCGCCCAAATTACCCTTATTTGCCTTCTTACCTGAAGCTGAATCTGCTACTTGCTTTTTTGTAGTACATTAGTACAGGAAATTGCTGCATCCCTAACACAACCAAAACAATTTGCGTAGTGACTGGAACATGACAGTCTCTTCATCAGCAGGCAAGGGACTGACTCTTTCAGGAGTGGAGAAGCCAAAAAGACTTAGTGCTAGTTTGTTACTATATGGTAATATAAATCAGAGTATGCCTGGTTTGTGTATTCTACAGAACTGGCTTACTCACTTTCTTGGAAATGCAGTATTTTTTGAAGAGTCTCATGGTAAAGTAAACATAACTTAAAATGTAACATTTTAACCATTTTTATATGTACAGTTCTGTAGCATTAAGGACATTCACACTGTTGTGCACCCATCACGACCATCATTTCCAGAACTTTCTGATCTTCCTCCCAACTGAAGTTCTTACATATTAAACATTAACTCCCCAACCCTCCTTCTCCCACTGCCCAGCCACATCCCTTCTACTTTGTCTCTATGAAGTTGACTGCTCCAGGAACCTCATATAACCAGACTCACACAGTGTTTGTCCTCTTGTGACCGGCTTTTTTCACTTTGCATAATGTCTTCAAAGACATTCGTCTACATTGTAACATATGTTAAAATTTCCTTTTTAAGGCTGAATAATACTCTGTTGTGTATATATACACCACATTGTGTTAATCCATTCGTCAATGGACACCTGGGTTGCTTCCAGCTTTTGGCTATTGTATGTAATGTTGCATATGAGCATGGGTGTGCAAACAGGGAATTCAATTATGAGTAAGCATACAGCTCCAGCAAAGGCAAAGATACTCTTATTGCAATTTTCTTCCTTTCTACTTCCTGGGTTATTATGCTCCAGTTACAGGTGACAAGCAGAGCGAGTATCAAGTTTAAACTGCAGGTGGCAGCAAATATCCATAAACTAGACATAGCGCTTCACAAAAGCACAGATGTTTTGTACTGTGTTAAATTTCATCCCTATACACAAAGTAGAATCAACATTTTTCTCTAGGTGTCCTACATTCATTGTAAGGAACCCTTGAAGTATTTATCGGAGTTTAACAAATAAAGAGAGCTCTATTGTCAAATATAAGAGTCTAAATCATCAGTGGAAGTAGTATCTGGCTGCTTGAAATTCTGCTCAGAGCTTTCGACAATCTTGCCTGAAATGTCTCAGCGAACCACACATACATTATAATCTTTTTGCCACATCTTGGAACTTTGAGAGTAGGTTTGAGTTGTTTAAACCTGCCTCTGGCTTTTCTGTGATAGACTCTGCTGGTTGTTCAGCCAATATCCTTCTCACTTTCTTCTCTAATAATAAAAACTCCAGTTTTTATTAGGCCCACAGTGTACCCAACAACAACGAAAACTGTATTTCCTCTCTTCCACTGCAGCCGGAGGTGACCATGTGACATAGCTCTGCCCTTGAAATGTAAGTTCAAGTCCGATGTGGATCAAACTTGACTTTCCTGGTATAGGCTCATCCTCCTTCCTTATTTTCATTGTTGTTGTTTTCTTTTTGTTTGATTTGTTTGTTTCCTACCTAAAACTTGGATGGGAAACAAAATGTGGGGCAGCTATACGTAACATCAGACCCAGGACAATAAAAACCGCATGTCCAACATCACAGAGTAGAAAACGCAGCCTGGGAAAGATGACTTGGTGAGGTGCTAACGTTCCTGGGCAACCCACCTCTAGCTGGACTACTTACTTTCTGGCAGGACCGCCTGCTTCCTGTTACGTGAGGAAAATCTACCCCTATTTGGCTAACTCATCACGGTCAGGTTTTTGTCAGGTGAAGCAAAGCCCAATCCCTAAGTGAGACGGACGGACATTCTCTGAGACGGAGAGATGAGTTAAAAGTATGTTTAAATATAGAGATAATTAATATATTTGCTTTTTTAATTGAGAAATGTGCCTGAAATGTAGAGCAGAACTGCATTATAATCAGATGTGCATCTAAAAATAATTAGCTAAGGCTGCTGTTGTGCAACATTTGAAATAAGGAATTAATAGGCCTTTAGGTAAACAAAGGAATGGCATTTAGGAGTGGAAATACTGGAAGGGAATGACTTTTTAAATAATAAAAATAGAGCTGAGTTTCCTTAAACTTCTCATAAAAATCCTCAGGAATGTGGGAATACCTATTCTTTAAAGAGTTCAATTCACTCATTTGTGAAATGCCACAAGATCAAAATAATCCTGTTCCCATCCATATCCTATTATATTTTATGAGAATATTTGGTGGTCTGTGTACATAGCTAATATATTCATCCTGTGAAATGACCATTTATCAACATCCAAGAGAGAAAGAAAAGGATTAATTTAAAAAACAAACTGAGGGGGCGCCTGGGTGGCTCAGTCGTTAAGCGTCTGCCTTTGGCTCAGGTCATGATCCCAGGGTCCTGGGATTGAGCCCCACATCGGGCTCCCTGCCCCGCGGGAAGCCTGCTTCTCCCTCTCCCACTACCCCTGCTTGTGTTCCCTCTCTCGCTGTCTCTCTCTCTGTCAAATAAATAAATAAATAAAACAAAAAAACTGAGAGGGTTCAAAGAAAATGTTCCAGAATCAGAGCACACAATGGAATAGAACTAAATAGGAAGAGAGAGTGGGGAAGGGGGGTAGGGACTCAAGTGCTAAAACCAGTTCTAAATCTGTGACCTTCGCTTCTTCTCTATACTAAGAGCAGGTTTTTGCATTTGTCAAGTGAGAGATGTGAAATGTCTCATGATACTTATAATTTAGTTGGAGAATAAAAAACTAAGACACATTAACACTAGCACAAATCATATGGCACCATATGGTAATTAATGGCTAAATTATGTGGTTCAGATGATAAGTGCTATAGAAATTGAGAATATAAGACATAGAATAGTTGAGAAAAGTTTTGTGGAGGAGATGGGAAGAGGAAGACTTTATGAAGGGAGAAGGGTAAAAAAGGAAGAACAACTTTCCAAGTAGAAAGGAAGGAAAGGCAAGGAAGTAAGAACACAATTGACTTATTTGTGGGAGGGGAAGGACAGCCTGTTCAGGAAAATAGTGGGGAACAGATTTAGATTTGTAGTACTGGGTCAACTCATGGGTGCCCTCAAATACCTAGGGAAAAAAGTTTTAAAGCTTACTAGGAGAGGTCAATCCTATTTTCTGGAGAATAGAGAGTATCGGTTCTAGCATTCCCAACTCCACTCAGACCCCTGATGATTAGAAAACCCAGCGGTGTCCCAGGGTGCCAAACTTGTACTGAGTCTCAGCTCATGGACCAGCAGCTCTCTTCACTCTCCACCAAATTATTCATCAAGACCCGGGTAACTCCTTCCAAAGGAGAGGGGCTGGGATATCAGCCGATTTCTGCAATTTGAAGTATACAATTTGAAAAGGTAGATAGAGAGCACTAAAAAAAAAAAAAAAAGTCAAGAAATTATTTGCAAGAGTATTAGCCCCAGAATACCACTATGGAACACTGCTAGAGGCAAAAGTAGCCACCAGGGCTTGCCACATTCTAGAGCCACTGATTAGAGAAAGGAAGCTGAAGTCCAGAGGAGTTCAATAGAGCCAGGATGGAGTGAAGGGCATTTAACAGTGTTTCAGAAGAGAAAAGAGACCCTAGGTCCCTGGTGATGGTTCCACTCTTCCCTAAGCAAGTTCTCCAGTTCCTCCACATACTCATTTAACAAAAAAGGAACTGTTCGGTAAGAGTGTCAAGGGCAATTCACCCACCCTACCTCAAGGCATCAACGGTCTGGATGAGCTAGCCTATATTAATCATAAATAAGAAGAAAAGGAATGTCATGGCAGTCATGCAAGAACTCTACAAAATCATTATCATCATTAGTGCTCCTCAGACTTCAGAGTACACAAGAATTATGTGGAGAGCTCATTAAAACACAGATTCTGGACCTTAGTCCCAGAAATCTTGACTGACCGTTTATTTCAATTCAGTTGATATTTGTAAAGAAGGTTGCTACCTAATGAATATGTCTTAAATTTCCTCGGATTACTAATAGCAGTAAAAAAAAAAATCAATATCATTTTTATTTATATCACAAACTCAAAAGAATAAAGTTTGGAGATTCTCTATTCCATCATCCTTCCTGTTATAGAAATTCCATCTATGACATCCTTTTAAAGATATGCCCTTCAAATTTCTCCTTGTAGTCTGCAGTGATGGAGTGCTTACCATTTCACATTTTAGCCCAACACTTTTGGGCCAGCCATAAAATTGCTATAAAACCTTTTTTGGAGATACTAGTCTTATCTTCCCCTGGAGAGATTTATTTATATTTCAAAGGGTAAGAAGAGTAAGAACCTAGGATCCTTCTCAAGGAACAAAGGTTTTTGTCCCCACCTTTCAGGAGGGGAGAGGAGACAGCTGTTCCTTCTTATATAAACACCCAGATTTATATTTGCCAGATTCTTCTCCCACATTACAAACCCTGATGCATATAATGTGGATCTACCTCTTCTTGTGTTGCCATAGGGACAATTGGAGCAAAGGGAAACTAACACACTTATTTTCTATAAACAAATAATAATCTGCTCTGCCTCAGAAACCTTGAGTTCACATTCAGGATAATATTGATAAATATGAGTTTTTAAAAACTTTATAATCCCATGACAACATAGGAAAGCAGTATGAACATAAATATCTGTCAGAGAGGTTACTGGCTTTGGCAGACTAAAATCATGCAGAAGTTATTTTCCATATGCAATTTATACATTTAATGTTAACTGTATGTTAAGTAGTATTTTCTAGTAATTAACTTTTTTTATAAATTTTATTTATTTATTTATTCATGAGAGTCAGAGAGACAGAGAGGTAGAGGCAGAGGGAGAAGCAGGCTCCCCGTCTAGCAGGGAGCCCGCTGTGGGACTCGATCCCAGGACCCTGGGATCATGACCTGAGCCAAAGGTGGACGCTTAACCATCTGAGCCACCCAGGCGCCCTCTAGTAATTAACTTTTTTTAAAAAGATTTTATTTATTTGAGAGAGAGAAAGAGAGAGCACAAGCAGGGGGAGAGGGAGAAGAAGACTCCCCACCCAGCAGGGAGCCTGATGCGGGGCTCAATCCTGGGACCCCGGGATCATGACCTGAGCCGAAGGCAGCCACTTAACCTTCTAAGCCACCCAGGTGCCCCTTCTAGTAATTAACTTCTATCACAACTTCAGGATAATAGATTTACCCACAAATTTTGATATTCCCATGAGAGCTAGGAAAGAAAGATATAGGGCCTACAGAAATATTCCATAAAGTAAGTAACCTGGATAAATGAGTATATCAAATGTATATGAGGGTTGTTTTTTTTTTCTCATTTCTGGAAAACAGTACTCTCAATTATGAATCTCTGTTCTTACAGAATCTCCCCCCATTCATCATAACTTCTCAAATATTTTTTCAGTGTATGTTTGTATTTACAAAGAATGTTTAGTACTCTGAAATATACCTATCAAGTACTTTTTATGCCTTATTACTTTACTTATTATCATTATGACAACTTTGTGTCAGATGAGATAATTACTCTTTGTCATTTTGAGAGAGCAAGGAAACTGAGACACAAAAAGGTTAAGTAATTTACCAAAGTCTATCCAGATAATTAGTTTCAAAACTGAAGTGAGAGCCAAGCAATTAAAGAGATATATTGAGTTTGCTCTGAATGATTCATATGACCTCTAATTATAAAAGTTAAATTAGTAAAAGAACCTAATGGCATAGTCAGTACTTGGCTTACTTTTTTTTCAAAATCATAAGACTGCAAAAACAGATGAGAAGACAAAAGGTCTCCCTCTGAGTAATAGCTATACAAATTACCATTTGATATGTTCTCTTTTTAAATAAATCAGTTTGATCTCTAATAGCATTTCTCTTTCTGGTGATACCCAATTCCAAAATGACAATTTATAAAAAAACATGCCAAAAATCCAAGACAATTCTCTGACCTTGGCTAGTGATGCAATTTGTTTAAGTATAGAATTGGTAACTTACTGACACTTGGCTGTTCATGACTGATGTCTTTAGGTTAGTTACACATAGTTAATTAATTAAAATTAATGCTTGCCAACTACCTTATTATGCATCTTGGCAATAAATGTACTTGATATTTGCTGTCAGAGTATAGATTATAATGAATTTCTGTGATATAAATATGCTTTTATGTGTATTTCTATTATTAAAAGGGTAAGACAGCTTCGTATTAGGTGTAAATTATTAGAAAAACAGGAAACATAGCTAGAAAGTTAATATTTTTGTTTTAACTATTTATAGCCTATATGTTTTTTAAATAAATTTTATTTTTGAACAATTTTAGATTTACATGAAAATGAAGATAGTACAGAGAGTTCCCAATATCCCACATCCAGTTTCCCCTATTATTGACATTTTATATTAATGTATGATACATTATTATCAATTAAAACCCATACTTACTCAGTTTTCCTTAGTTTTTACTTAATGTACTTATTCTATTCCAAGAGCCCATCCAGGATACGACGTTACACTGAATAGCCAAGTCTCCTTAGGTTCCTCTTGGCTGTGACACTTTCTTAGGTTTTCTTGTTTTTGATGACCCTGACAGTTTTGAAGAGTACTGGTCAGTATTTTATAGAATGTCTCAACTGAGATTTGCCTTCTGTGTTTCTCATAATCAGACTGGGTTTATAAGCTCGGGGGAGGAAGACCCAGAGCTGAAGTGCAACTTCATCATATCATATCAAAAGTACATACTATCAAAATAACTTATCACTATTGACCTTGATCACCCGGCTAATATGTGGTTTTTCAGTTTCTGCACTCCAAAGTTACTCTTTTTCCTTCTTTCCATAGAGCTCTTTGGAAAGAAGTGTGATGCTGACACTTAAGGTGTAGACAGCCATGTACTTTTTACATGTAAATAAGATAGAATTTATAATTTTGAAAGCATGCACCATTTTTTAAAAAATGAAATAATGAAGTCATGGTGAGTTTTGGCATCTTGAAACTGTACAGTTTAAGATTTTATTCTTGGAATCTTTGTAGGAATATTTTCTGAGTGATACTATTTGGATCTTCTGTTACCAAATTTTCCCAGTTTTTCAGATTACTAATTTGACAAACTTTTATTTATCAGGCACTATGCTGGACTCTGGGAATACAAATCTGAGTCATCATCCTTGCCTTCAAGAGGTTTAAGTTCCCATCCTAAAGATTCCATATCCTGAAAACAAATACTTTCTTCATTTCTCTTGCAATGATATCTGGAATATTCACAAATTCAAATATTTTTAAAAACTAATTATCCTTAAGCCCCCAGCTAATGTTATACTCAATGGTGAAAGGTTGAAAGCTTTTCCTTTAAGATTAGGAACAGAAGAATGCTCACTATCACCACTCCTATTCAACATGGTACTAGAAGTCCTATCCAGAGCGATTAGGTAAAAAATAAGAAATAGAAGTGTCTGAATCAGAAATGAAGATGTCAGTTTGTTTCTGTTGGCAGACGACATGATCTTATATATAGCAAATCCTAAAGACTCAATCAAAAAACTGTTAGAACTAATGAATAAATTCAGTAAAGTTGCATGATACAAAATCAATACACAAAAATCGGTTGTGTTTCTATACACTAATAACAAATTATCTCAAAAAGAAATAAAGAAAACAGTCCCATTTACAATAGCATCAAAAACAATAAAATACTTAGGAATAAATTTAACCAAGGAAGTAAAAGATCTGGACACCAAAAACTGTAATGTCTTGATGAAAGAAATTGAAGAAGGCAGAAATAAATGGAAAGATAGCCCATATTTATGACTTGGAAAAATTAATATTGTTAAAATGTGCATATTACTCAAAGTAATCTGTAAATTCCATGTAATCCTTACCAAGATTCCCATAATATTTTTTACAGAAATAGAAAAAAAAATCTTAAATTCATATGGAGTCAGAAAAGACCAAACAGCCAGCAAAAGCAATCCTGAGAAAGAAGAACAAAGCTGGCATCACACTTACTGATTTCAAACTATATTACAAAGCTATAGTAATTAAAACAATATGGTATTGGTATAAATACAGATGCATAGACCAATGAAACAGAATCAAAAGCTCAGAAATAAACCTATTGTCAACTAATATTTGACAAGGGAGCCAAGAATACTCAATGGAGAAGATACTCTTCAATAAATGGTGCTGAGAAAACTGGATATTCATGTGCAAAAGAATGAAACTAAATCTTATGCCATTCACAAAAATTAACTCAAAATGGATTAAAGACTTAATTATAAGGCCTGAGACCATAAACCTCCTAGAAGAAAACATAGGGGAAAAGCTCCTTGATGTTGGTGTTCACAGTGGATATGGATATGACACCCAAAGCACAAGCAACAAAAGCAAAAATAAACAAGTGTTACTACATCAAACTAAAAAGTTCCTATACAGCTAAAGAAACTATCAACAAAATGAAAAGGCAACCTACGGAAGATAAAAAATATTTGCAAACCACATACCCAATAAAGGTTAATATTCAAAATATACAAGAAACTCTTAAAAGTCAATCACAAAAAAATAATCTGATTAAAAATGGACAAAGACTTGAAACGGTCAATAGGTACATGAAAAGGTGCTCAGCATCACTAATCATTAAGGAAATACAAATCAAAACCACAATGAGATATCACCTCACAGCTGTTAGAATGGCTATTATGAAAAGACAAGAAATAACAAGTGTTGGTGAGGATGTGAAGAAAGGAAACCCTTCTACACTACTGATGAGAACATAAACTGGTACAGCCACTGTGGAAAATAGTATGGAGTTTCCTCAAAAAAAAATTAAAAATAGAACTACCATATGATCCAGCAATCCCATCTCTTGGGTATATATCCCAAGGAAATGAAATCACTATCTTGAAGAGATATATGCATCCCCACGTTCATTGCAACATTATTTACAATAGCTAAGTTATGGAAACAACCTAAGTGTCCATCAAAGGATGAATTGATAAAGACAATAAGGAAAGAAAAAGAAAGAAAGAAAGAAAGAAAGAAAGAAAGAAAGAAAGAAAGAAAGAAAGAAAGAAAGAAAGAAAGAGAATGGAATATTATTCAGCCATAAAAACTAATAAAATCCTGCCATTTGTGACAACATGGATGAATCTTGAGGGCATAATGCAAAGTGAAATAAGTCAGACAGAAAAGGACAAATACTGAATGATCTTACTTATATGTGGAGTCTAAAAAAAAACCAAACTCATAGAAAGAGTGCCAACTGGTGGTTGCCAGGGGAAAGGGGTTGCAAGTAGGGGAAAGAGTGAAAATGATCAAAATGTACAAACTTCCAGCTACAAGATAAATAAGTCCTGGGGATGTAGTGTACAGTATGGTGACTATGGTTAACAATATTGTATTTTATATTTGAAAATTGCTAAGAGAATAGATTTTTAAAGTTATTACACGCACAAAAAATTTTAACTATGTGGTGATTGCTGTGTTAACTAACCCCTTTGTAGTAATCATTTAACAATATATACATATATAAAATCACTATGTTATACACCTTATAAAACTTATACCAAATTATAGGTCAATGATATCTCAATAAATCTGATAAGAAAAAGAGCCTCATTTTCAAATATATGATATAATAAGGCATTACTGTTGGGGAAAAGAATTAACATTTCTCCCTCTCTTTTTAAAAAATATTTTTTCCTGGGTGGGGGGATGGGTTAAATGGGTGATGAGCATTAAGGAGGGCACTTGTTGGGAAGAGCACTAGGTGTTATATGTAAATGATGAATCACTAAATTCTACTCCTGAAACCAATACTACACTATATGTTAACTAACTAGAATTTAAATTAAAAAATTTTTTTTCCTACTTCAGGAAAACATGGATATGATTCCTTGGAAGTAGACTTTCCCTGAATCTTTTCTAACAAATTAACTGGACATGTAATATTTATACTGCTTCCTAGTTTTGTCCTGCTCCTCTTCTATAATTGAAAGGGCAAAGTCCACATGCTGGGATTGAAGATATACTTACCACTGCTCTCACTTTTACATCAGCTGAGGTGTCTTTGGTTGTAAGTTACAAAAATCCCAAATTGACTTAAATAATAGAAATTCACCAATTCATGTATCAGAAAGTCCTGAAGCACTCAGTAAACAGGTTTCAGGAGATTGATGCAGCTACTCACCAATGTCATCATTGACCCAGTTTCTTTTCATCTCTCTACTCCACCATGGTGATAAGTATCTTGGCTTCATGCTCAGGCTGGTAACTAGATTGGTGTAGCAGTTCCAGGCATCACCTATAGACACAGAGGCAGAAAAGGGGCAGAATAGGAAACTTTAACCCAGAAGCCCTCACCCATCCTCTTCATGGGTAAGAACCAGATCCCTGGACCACATGCTCATAAAGCAGTTCCTGGCATGGGAATAGGGATATCATAACTGACTCAGATCAATTAGCATTGACCCCTGAGCTGAGGATTACTCCAGAATCACATGTGGCATAGATGCATATCTAAACAAAACTGGGGTCCTATTAAGAGAGAATAAGGGGAATGGATCTTTTGTAGCAAACCACGGCCTGCTATACCCTCTTCCTGGTATTTCCTGGCAGGTGTGTTGATTTAAGCCTGCTTTTAGAGCTCATATTGTTTTTCTCTGACATTGCTAAATCAAGTTTTTCCCCAGCGTAATAGCTCTCTGCTTTCTTGATACATACTGAAGCTCAATTTTGCTATAATTCCTTTTACTTTGTAAGCCTGATTCCATCCAAATAGAGATTATTTTAGGCACAGGCTGCTTTCTTATGCCTTCTAGGTCTTTGATAATTTCTTGGATAGTTTTTCCCCTTTATCTCAGCTCAAAAAAAAAAAAAATACCTACCCTACGAGCCAGCTCTCTTTAACTTATCACAGATGAGACCCACCCCCTCTGTGTTCTGTCTTCTGCAAAGTCTGCTACTGTGATCAGAATTGATAGATAAAGATGCATTGGGCATTTCCAATCTGGGGTGAGATATTCAACAGTGAAATGTAAAACCCTTTATGTTACATACTTTCAGAGACCACTCTATATACCTTCTTAAATTTATATACTTTCTTAACATTGCCTTGGGCGTTCGATGTAATCAATCAAGTCATCTTGAGAACAGAAATGACACTGTCACCTGTTAAGTCTACTCATCCTCAACAATTCTTACCCCAGAAATTCTCTACCCAGCTTGTCAGTAATACTTTGGAGGAATTAAGAGTTCCACTAGCTGTTGGTCTACAGCCAATTCTAAGTGACTGATACCTTATGATTATAATCAACTTCACTCTTTTCATGAAAATTACGCTCTTGATCTTCTGATGTGGGAAGAAAAATTATGTGCAGCTTCCTTCCTGTGCCCTAACACCCAATCCATGTTAGAAGCTTGTTCAGTTTCTTCCTGGTACTTCTCTACTTATAATGGATTCATACCCTTTATTCTTTTTTTTTAGTCTGCATTTTTTAATTCCAGTGTAATTAACATAGAATGTTATACTAGTCTCAGATGTACAACATAGTGATTCAACAATTCCATACATTACTCAGTAATTGATACATGATAAGAGTACTCTTAATCCCCTTCTGTTATTTCACCCACCCACTCCCATCTTCCTCCCCTCTGGCGACCACCAGTCTGTTCTCTAGAGTTAAGGGTCTGTTTTTTTGTTTCTCTCTTTTTTCTTTGTTCGTTTTGTTTCTCAAATTCCACATATGAGTGAAATCATATGGTATTTGTCTTTCTCTGACTTATTTCACTTAGCATTATACCCTCTAGATCTATCCATGTTGCTGCAGATAGCAAGATGTCATTCTTTTGTATGGCTAATATTTCAGTGTGTGTGTGTGTGTGTGTGTGTGTTCTTTATCCATTCATCTACCTATGGGCACTTGTATTGCTTCCATTCATACCCTTTATTCTTTAACTTCGTTTGTATCTTTATGGTGGTTCCTTATCTTCTATTATGTATTCCAGGTGCACCAGCTAGGGATATGAGTATGAGAGAGTCATATAAAGAATGTTAACATGATTTTTACTTAATATTTAGGCATTATTAGTATATTACATCCCGTGCACATACTTAAGAAATTCTTCACTATTATAGGAAACAAGTGTGGGTATGGTGGGAAAAGTAGCAAAGTGAGAATAAAATGAGCCAAGTTTGAGCAACAGCAACTTACTTTATGGCCTTATGGGGGAATATTTAACTTCTCTTAGCCACAGTTCTTTTATAATAAAGTGAAGCTAATAATATTCATTTCAAGGACTATTTTGAGATTTAAAAAGATCATTGAAAGTGTATTGTGAGAAACATGAGAAATTATAGGGTATTACTATTATCACGCAGCCTACAAAAACATGATAGAGATATTGAAAAGTATTTTTAATGTTTTAAGAAAACTGAAACAATTAGTCAATATAGAGAAAAAACAAGCTAAATTAGCAGATGGCTTTTTCAGACAAAAATATGCAACTTTGACATCAATGCCCTGCTCACATCCCCTCAGCCCATTCTGGAGGTCAGCTGCATTTGGGTAGAAAATTTGCTTACCTCAAATGACTCCTCACCTTAAGGATTTCTCTGCCTTTGGGCTCCTGGGGAGTTAATGTCTTGGAAGAAACTTCAACCAATAAAGTAGCCCCACCCCTTAACCACAGTTTAACTTTCCCTGGCTTCAGTTACTTGCAGTCAACCACGGTATAGCAGACGACCCATCATCACAAGAAGAAAGGTCAATACAGTACAATAAGATATTTTGAGAGAGAGGGCCCCTAGTGGCTCAGTCGTTAAGCGTCTGCCTTTGGCTCAGGTCATGATCCCAGGGTCCTGGGATCGAGTCCCACATCGGGCTCCCTGCTCTGCGGGAAGCCTGCTCCTCCCTCTCCCACTCTGCCTGCTTGTGTTCCCTCTCTCGCTGTCTCTCTCTGTCAAATAAATAAAAATAAATAAATCTTTAAAAAAAAGATATTTTGAGAGAGAGAAAGACCACATTCACATAACTTCTATTATGGTATATTGTTACAGTTGTTCTATTTTATTAGTAGTTACTATTGTTAATCTCTTACTGTGCCTAAATTATAAATTGAATGTTATCAACATGTATGTATGTATAGGAAAAAATATAGTATATCTAGGGTTTGGTGCTATCCTTGGTTTCAGGCATCCACTGGGGGTCTTAGAACATACCCCCTACAGCTAAGGAGGGGGCTACTGTAATGGGTGAAGACTGATGGGTAAATACTCCTGCTTCTTTGTCCCTTGTTGGGACCATTTCGGATGTGTTTTACACAGTCTCTTAGAGGGTCCATAGTGGTAGTGACCCTAGTTGCTCATGGTGGTAACCTGCCTAGTGATAATGCACCATCTTTTGCCACGTCTCCCTCCATTTCTTGTCCTTCCCCCTCCTCCACTGTGCTTCCTGTGATCACTTCCCGAATGAACTACTTGTACACAAATTCTTGTGGCAGAATTCACTTTTTTTTAAAAGCTTTTTTTTTAAGATTTTATTTATTTATTTGACAGAGAGAGATACAGCGAGAGAGGGAACACATGCAGAGGGAGTGGAAGAAGGAGAAGCAGGCTTCCAGCTGAGCAGGGAGCCTGATGCGGGGCTCGATCCCAGAACCCTGAGATCATGACCTGAGCCGAAGGCAGACGCTTAACAACTGAGCCACCCAGGTGCCCCCAGAATTCACTTTTGAGTGAAACCCAAAGGAAGACATCTCAGTGATTCATTTTCTTAGTTCAGTTATGTGGATATGTAAAATTTGTTTTACAGGTGTATGTTTGTGATGGCTCATATTTTGTTTCAGTTTTTGCTTTTCATTGTTCTTTTTATAAAGATAGCATGAGAAATTAAAGAGTAGGACAGGAAGAAGAAAGAGGAAAAGAGGTGGAGAATTGAAAGCTAAGCTCATTTACTTAAGTGAATAAACGTTTTTTGAAAAAGGAAGTAGCGCTTTTCAAGTTGTGAATAAAACCAATCATGAGGCAGAGGTGAGAGAAAACAGTGTGAACCACCAGATGGAAAGGATAGAAAATAATGTCGTCATTGTTCTGACCCCAATATTCCTTTAGATATAATTTTTCTAAATCTGGACTCTTCTCATTATTGCCTCTTCTGGCCGCCCCCCTTTGTTCTCCCAGAATTCTTGCTTCTTAACCCCATTTTTCTTTCCCCAGGGTGACACAATAAAATCTTCAAATGAGAAAAGAGAGGGAGCTTCAAGCAGGATGGTGCCAAAATGCACTGCTTTGTTTCTAAGTTCTGGACTTGGATGGGCTGCCTGGAGACCAGCCCATATCAACCAATGCCAAGGACATGCCAGGACCTGAGAGGAGCAAGTTGGAGGGGGTGAATGAGACTGAAGAAGGAAGGGGAGAGATAGACATGTACCCATTTACCCCAAGTGCTATCCCTCCCACACTGAATCTCAGTCGAGCAAAGGATAACAGTACTAATAATACTCTTAAACAGTACCCTTTTCTTTCTTCCTTGTTTTCCTGTTATCTGGAAGGATGTACCAGAAATTCACAAAAGAATAGAAGAACCTATATTATTACTCATCTAGATGTTTTAATATCTTCTCTTGGAGAGCCCTCCCAGAGAGTGCCATGAAAAGTAAAGCAAAGTTCCATCTCTTGGGCACTAGATTTTGGAGCCAAGAGTAAAGGGATTGAACAACTGCTAATTTGCTTAAAGGTCTTCCCCCAATAACTTGACACAGGTAAAACACACACACACACACACACACACACACACACACACCTGATAGGAAATCACAATCATGTAACTCTTACTGCTAGGATCTTTCCTAACTTTAGCACTAACTTTATAAAGTAGATTGTTTCTTCTCTCACTCAGTGTCTATGAGGAGATAAAGGTTATGGATGGGGCCTATAAGTAGGATTTCTTAACAAGGAAGAGATGGGAACATTTAATTAAAGAAGACTAGGGGACCATTTACTGGTATACAGGATTGGCTTTGGTGATGAAGCAGATGCTCTTGGTAACCTGGTAACCTTGGTAACCTTGGTAACCTACATCCACTTAGCCCACCTCTGCGTTCTGCTATAGCTGTAGTGTACTTCCCCATGCATGATGACAGAATCCCATCATCTCATCTCTCCGACTTTCTTTCCCAAGTCTCTCTTTTAAACAATGGGAACTTACACAGCTGTGTGCAGGGCAAGCCCAAATTGTAGGGAAGAAATACCTCTAGGCATGCCTCAAGCAATGTAGTATGGAAGCCAGGGGATTGTTTAGTTTCCCATTCTTTGGAGGGACAATTCTGAGGTACATCCTACATGATTCCTCAAAGGATCTTCAGAAGACTTGAGCCCCATTGTACTCCATGGTAGTTAGCTCAGTAACATACCCTTTGCTGGATTTTCCATCTTCCTTTTTTTGATAAGCTCACTTCCTTCTTCCAATCTTCTGGATTCATGTCTGAAATAAATTACCTAAACTCAAGTCCTTACTTCAGGCTCTGCTCTTGAGGGGACCCAAACTAAGACAGTAGTACTAGATATAACTCTAAAAAGTAGACCCTCTGGCTAGTATTCTGGAGATGGTTTACTCACCAGACAGATGGAGACAAAAACTCCATTGCTGGTGGTAATTGTGATGTCCATACTTCTGACATAACTACCATAAGCTTTGCTTATCTAGTATCTCTAATACTGGAATGAAAAGAGGCTATGATAATTATACAAGTAGTAATATTGGCTAGCTTTTGTAAACTGCCTTAGAAGTCTTAAAGAATGCCTTAAAGAAAGAAAGACAAGTTCAGTTCAGCCAATTATCAACTCAAGGAATTCTATGAAAGTCAGATGTCCTCCATGACAGAAAGTAAACAGACCTTATAGCAATATGGCAGACTGTGCTAAAAATCAGGTTCAGAATTTAATCTTAGGAGTAGCAGAATAGCAAAGGAGATTGAACATGTGGGTCTCCTATGTTAAAGATAAATGTTCACATCATGGCTTTGACAGAGAAAGACTGGGACCCTGAGACTTTGGATGAAGGATATGTGTGAGGGCCTTAAACCCTGAATGCCCTTGAATAATGGAGGCTGAAGAAACCTGTCTTTCCCCCTCACTAGAAAACAGCCTTCTTCCCTTGCCTGGAGAGGACGAGCACCTCCCTGGGTTGAATGTCTTGCAACATGATGATTATCCTCCTTGGAATCTTCTTTACTGACTCTTCCAAATGCTCTGCAGATTAATAATGAGAGTCAGGTTCCAGAGTACCATATGAGGGAAGGTACAGTCTCTGCTACAGGAAGAAATAACTTACTGAAATAATTAGAGAATCTGGCTAATATGTACTGACAGGAACGAGGGAAAGATCTATGGGAATAGATTTGAAGGTGTTAAATAAAATAGGATGAGTGGGATATAAAGCAGAATAGGGAAGTGTTTGTTGGAACATATAACATGACTTAGGGTTTAACATCCTGTCAAGGACACCTCGATTGTCCCAACACACTGCTGAGATGGTGCCTTTAAGTTAGGACGTGAGAATGGTGTAGAGATGCCAGACTGCCCATCAGAGTACTAAGGAACAGATCAGAAGACTCAAAGAGGTAGACATATTAGAATGAGGTTTTTATGTGAGACCGACTGCCTGACAACATTTCCTGGACTATTCCCTTCACTGGGGTAATAAAAAATGTGGGAGCATTTTTTTTAAAAGCTCAGTGGCAGTGTACTCTATGAACCAGTGCTCATGGAAGAAAATGCTGCCGTAGAATTGGGTTCCCAAGGGTCAATGGGAATGAAAGAATTCCATGATATTAGAGGCCAGGTAACTGCACTTAAACATCAAAGACATAGTTACTGTAATAGACAATAAAACTAGAGGGGTAACCCAGGTTTCCTGGACCTCAGAGATTTGGGGTAATGGCTAACAGACCTTTGTATTCTTAGAGGTAAGATAGATAGGCAACCTGTGAAACTATTACTTGACTTGACTTTCATAATTAAAAAAAAATCAAAAGCAGGTGAGCAGCAGACTAGGATCAGCATCCTGATGATAGAAAATCATAATTTTTTGTTGAGTTTCCATATCTGAGGTAGTTCCCAGACCCAGAGCCCAATGGCTGAAAAGGAAGCCTGATCCGCTCAAGGAAAGACCATGCAGCTCCCTCATAAATATATACATTAACTCTTCAATTTTTCCCACAAAGGAACTTGTATTCATTTACTCAGACTTTTCAAGGGCTTTTAGATACAGAATCTAAGATGCCACTCATAACAGGGGACCCAAATGCCATTATGCCCCCCTCAATAAAGTGGAGGCTTCAAGAGGCCAGGGGATAAATGGAGTCCTGGTACAAGGCATCTCCAGTGGGTTTGCAGGCCATCCTGTGGTCACTCTTCCAAGCCCCAAATGTATAACTAGGATAGATATCCTTAGTTATTAAAATTTGCATTCCTAACACTTAGCAAGAAATACAGCACAAGTTTGGTCTCTTTTAATTTTAGAGGCAGCCGATACTGCCCCAAACCATTTATTGAGGGACATGGAAATTTTCCAGTTTCAAGTGAGACTCAAAGAAGCAAAGGCTCTGCAGCAGTTCAGGCAATGGTACAAGTTTCCTTGTTGCTAGACTATTTGACCCAATAGATTCAGTGATTGGTAGAGGTATCCAATGGAGAGTGGCAATTCAGAGCTCTAGAATTCTGAGTCAAGGTCTGCTTCCTGCCACAGAGAACCACCCACTATTTGAAAAGCAATTTCTGTTATACTACAGGGTCCTAGTAGAGACTGAGCACCTGACTATTGGACATCAAGTGATTGAAAATGTAAGTATATTGTCAAATCATCTAAGTTATAAGGTGAGCTTAGACAGCAGTGATCTATCATATGTTGGAAATGATACATACAGGATCAGGTCTAAGAAAGTCCAGAGGGCACAAGTAAATTTCACAAGCGGATGACTAGACTCCCATGTCACCACCCTCTGTTGCACCAGTGATTCTCTATCATTCTACACCTATGGTCTCATGAGATGTTCCCTGTGACCAACTGACAGAGGAGAAAAAAAAATCCAAGCCTATTTTAAATATGGCTTGGCTCCATATATTGGTACAAGTGAAAATGATCTGCTGTTGTGCTATATCCCATCCATAGGACTACTGCCACTAAAAGACAGTGGTAAAAAGAAAGTCTCATTGTGGGCAGAGGTTGGAATAGGCACTTCGTGTATGGAAGAAAAACTAGCCTAATATAAGGATATATACGCTCTCCTGTGCAGTGGTGAATTACTTGGCTGATTGGTCAGAGGCCTAGGATGAATAAGATTTTAATATTGAGTATAAAGTGGGAGAGAGGTATATGGAGTATAGGAATAGAAACAAACATGCACATCCTTGTGTCTTACACTAATGTCTACCAGAGAGTATCTATGACCCCCAACAACCAGGAGTCTCCTCAAGCAAATGTTAGCCAGCCTCTGTTCTTAGTACCCCAATGCTAGTACACTGGACCCATGCACACAGTAGCCTTGTTAGTAGGTATGGAGGCCATGCATGGCCCCAATAATATTGGCTCTTTCTTACCAAACTGAAATAGCTACTGCTTCTGCAGAAGTTCTGACTTGCCAGCAGCAAAAACCAATACTGAGCATTCAATGAAGTACCAATCCTCAAGGACACAGCCAGGCACTTAATGGCAAGTTGATTACATCAGATCCCTCACCCCCTTCTGGAGGAAGAAGTGATTCATCCTTACAGGAAGCATCTCCTATTCTGGATATGTTCTTGGCTTCCTTGCCCATAGCATCTCTTTCAGGATTATTACCTGAGGGCTTAGAGAATGATTTATTTACTGACATGGTATCCTAAATAACATCCCTTTGGACTAAAAGAACCATAGTGAAGGAGATACAACAACAAAACAACAATGAGTACAAGACCATAGGATCCACTGTTCCACCACACACGTTATCTAGACAAAGTTGATCTGATGGAGTGTAACAATGGACTAGTAAGGGTTCAGTTAGTTTGGGGACAACACCCTGTATGGTTGGGAGTTGTTCTACCTGATGAGGTATATGCACTGAGCCAATGATCAATATATGGTGCTGTGTACTCAATAATTATAATACATGGGCCTGGAAACCAAAGTGGGGAAGTAGGAATGGCTCCTCTCACCATAATATCCAGTGAACCTATTGCAAAATTTGTGCTTCCTATTATCACATCCCTAGGCTCTGTTAAATTATAGGTCTTGGTTACTGTTGGCGGGAAGAAAAAAATCTCTACTACTGAGGGGTACAACAAGAGTCTCACAAAACCTATAGCTACAACTACCACCCTCTCACTTTGGTTCTTTAAACCAGGGTACTAGTAGATAAAGAAGGGCATTTTTTATACTGGCAGGTTAATTGATCTGATTATCATCAGCACCTGGGATTGCTGCTAAATAATGGGAACAGGAGGAGTATTTCTAGATCTCAAAAGATTCACTGGGATTCCCCTTGTTCTTTCATGTCTGGTGATAGCACTGAATGAAAAGCTGTAGCAACCTCAGCCTTACATGAGCAAGTCATTCAAGGGCTTAGCCTCAAGGATGAAAACCTAGATCTCCCCATCAAACAAACAATTCAGCCCAGCTAAAGTGCTTGCCAAGGGTGAGGAAAATCTATAATGGGTGGTAGAGAAGGGACCTGATGAATATAAATTATGGTCTTTGGACCAGTTGCAGCATGGGACATCTGCTTGCTACACTAACTCTCTTGCCTTAAGTCCTTTTGAGAATTAGCAACTGGTCATGATCTTAAAGAATTGATGACTGAATGATTTTATATAGGCCAAAAATGGATCTGAAAAGTTTAAATGATAGATGGTAGCAGATACTTTTGGTGTCCTGTGGCACTTCCTTTGATTTCAGCTGCAGAGGTGTTGGACAGTTCCCACACAAGCCACAGTTCTCCCCCAAGTGCCTGGGGCATCTACCTTCCTGACTCACCACTCTCTCCAAAGCCACAGAAGCTCACTAAGCCTACACTGAATGACCAGACATATAAGGGGACTAATTCCCCTGAAAGCTGCCCTCAATTAATAAGTGAAGAGAGTCCGTTGATAAATGCATCAGCCTTTGTCCTTGGGCGGGAAAATTCTAAGATGGATTCTATATGGTTTCTTGGAGAGTCCTCAGTAAAATTGAGTTCCAGTTGATCGATGTGGTAGCCAACTCAATAATGTGTTCTCGAATGGCTCTTCTTTCTTATCTCTCTCAGTTTCTCTGCTTCCCAAGATTACCTATCAAAGAAGCTACCTCATTCAGTCTGCTTTCTGAGGAACCCAAAGTAGATAGATAAGCCAGTTAGTTGCTGATTGATTATGTTTATAGAAAGTGTTGGCTTTGTTCATAAAGAAAAAGCTAATAATTATGTTGGTGGAGAAAGTGAAATTATTTAAAATTTGGAAACAAACATTTATTGAACACTTTTTATGCATCAAACATTTTAGAAGTATTATACCACTTTCAATTAATTGATGTGACTGGGATGAGTTTTCTAAGCTCATGGGGAAGGAACAGAAAAAAGAGAGAGAAAGAGAAAAGAACACAGACCAAGACATCAGTGAGTGAGAATCAAACTCCTTTACAGTAATGTCTACCACTTATCTAGATAGATCTACAAACTTTTTGGGGACTATACTGTGTACTATGCTTTGGGTGTGTTAAGAGGTGAAATTGAGAGTTGATACATGACTGACTATAGTATATCCAAGTAAGTATAATAAAATTATGTGTTCTAAAAATATGAAATAATTCAACCTGTAGTATGTGGGAAATATAGGGAATCCTAAGATCATTTAGTCCAATGTCTTAACTTCACAGATGAAGAAAAAGAGTTGGCTTAGTGGCACAATCAGTCCTGGAATATAAGGATTCTGATACTCACCATTATACTTAGAGACTGGCACCACAGGAATGGTTATCAATTGGAAAATGTTTAATACAAAAAAAATGTTCTCTACTTATGTGAAGTTTTACAGAGATATGGTGTGTTTATTGATTCCACTAGAGTTCAGTTTCTTGTACACAGTCTCTATTGACTATGAGTCCCTTATGCTATTAAGCCTTGTTGCATGACCTTAAATTAAGTTTCATTCAAGTACTTAATGTTCCTAAGAGGCTTAACAATGCAATGCAGAAGAGAAGTGAGTTAGTAGGTTCCTTGGAGATCACATACCCAACCCCACCTGTCAGGCAATTTTGTAGATATTTAGTTCCATTCTCAATTGACTGATTTGAATTCTATGACTCTTCTGGCCCAAATGGGAAGGATGGGAAAATAAAAACAGAGAAAGAAGATCATTTTCCAACCTCTTCCTTCTTTCCAACTTCATATCTAGATGTCCTCTATAGCTGACCATGACCTGGGATGGGAAATGACTATTTTACTCCATAAAGGAAGCATTCAATAGATACTTGTTGGTTGATGGGAACAGTATTTTCTAATTATCTGTTCTCTGGTATGGATATCCCAAAGGTAGTGAGGGAAACTTTCATTGAAGAAATCAATGTCCATTTTTTTATTGTAGTGAAATATACATAACATAAAATTTACTATATTATCCATTTTTAAAAGTACAATTCAATGCATTAAGTGTTCACATTGCTGTGCAACTATCACTACCATCCACTTCCAGACCTTTCTTATTTTCCCAAACTGAAACTCTGTGCCCATTAAATAATAACTTCCCATTCTCATCTCCCTCCAGCCTCTCGCAACCAGCCTTCTCTTTTCTCTATCTCTGAATTTGACTACTCTAAGAACCTCATATAAGAACCCATATAAGTGGAATAGGTGGAATCATACAGTATTTGTCCTTTTGTCCTTTTGTGACTGGTTTATTTCATTTAGCATAATAGCTTCAAGGTTTGTCCATACTGTAGCATATGTCTGAATTTCCTTCCTTTTTAAGGCTGAATAATAAGCCATTATATATATAACATATTGTTTATCCATTCTTTTGCTGATGGACACTTGGGCTTCCACATTTTGGCTAAGTTAATAATGCTCCTATGAATACTGGTGTACAAATTTCTCTTTGACTCTTTGCTTGTAATTCTTTTGGGTACATACCCAGAAGTGGAATTGCTAGATCATATGGTAATGCTATGTTTAATTTTTTGAGGAACTGCCATACAGTTTAACACAGCAGCTGTACCATTTTTAATTCCTACCATCAATGTACAAGGGGTCCAGTTTCTCTTCATAAAACTTATTTTCTGTTTTGTTTTTACAACTGTCATTCTAATGGGTGTGTAGTAGTATTTCATTTTGATTTTGATTTTGATTCTCATTTCCCTAATTATTAGTGATCTTCAGCATCGTTTCTTGTGTTTATTGGCCATTTGTATATGTTCTTTGGAGAAATATATGTGTATTTAAGTCTTTTGCCCATTTTTTAAAAGTAATCTCCACACCCAACGTGGGACTCGAACTTACGACCCCAGATCAAGAGTTGCATGCTTCATTGACTAAGCCTGTGCCTATTTTTAAATCTGATTGTTTTGTTGTTGTTATTGAGTTATAGGAGTTTTTAGAAAAATTCTTATTATTATTCCCTTATCCGATATATAATTTGCAAATATCTTCTCCCATTCTGTGGGATCCTTTTTTACTCTGTTGATAATGTCTTTTGATGCACAAAATTTTTAAATTTTGATGAAGTCCAATGTAGCTATTTTTTCTTTTGTTGCCTGTGCTTTGGTCTACTAACTTTTTTTTAAAAGATTTTATTCATTTATTTGACACAGAGAGAGAGAGCACAAGCAGGGGGAGCAGCAGAGGGAGAAGGAGAAGCAGGCTCCTTGCTGAGCATGGAGCCCAATGTGGGTCTTGATCCTAGGATCCTGGGATCATGACCTGAGCTGAAGGCAGACGCTTAACCGACTGAGCCACCTAGATGCCCTTGGTCTACTAACTTATAAGCTTACATTTTAATGCTAATATTAATTCTTAACTTCAGATACTGCTGGTTGGGTTAACCTAGGTTTTCTAGAGTCTGAAGTATATACAATTTGGGAGACTTGAGAGAAAAATACACAGAAGTGATTTTCCTAATTTTTTACTAAATCTTGTAACCATGTTATCACTAGTTAGGACCCCTTCTGGAAGGAGTCATGGAAGCTTCATTAGCTTTATTATTAACCGGCCTTTATTGCCACCACTACCACTTTATTCTTCCCTCCCCAAAACACCTCTAACAATTCAGAGAGTGTGTAGGGAATTTGAGAGTCTGGGAGACACCATTCCAAGTATAAATCATAATTGAAATATCAGTGCATGGAAGTTTTAGAATAAGAGATTTCTAGTCAAAGAATATCAGAAGAGATTCTCCTATAAATAGCTTTAAACTATTGTTTAGTAAACTGGATAGAACTGGGGTTTAAAATATCTAGGTCATAATTCTAGCTCTATTACTAACTGGTTTTGAAAATCTGTGCAACTCAAACTTTCTGATATTCAATATGTATAAAATAATGGATTTGGATTTGAAGTTCTCTTTCAGCTCTTATAGGCAATAATTCTTACTTCCAGCTTATTCTTCTACCTGCTTTCAGTGACTGTTCCCCTGCACCAACCTCTACTCCTGCTTTACTATAAGCCCATGTCTCCGGTATTGTTCCCTTTGGCCATGGGTTATGACCATCCATGGGTTATGACTCCTCTTCATAGAGAAGTTCTAGGATGTCATAGATGACAACCTGCCTAGACAGATGTTTCTTTTCATATACCAATAGCTTCCGGTCTCTTGTAAGCAATATTTACTTTCTCCTGTTATATTCAAATTTAATTACTATATTACCTCTCCTGTTCTATATTGCACTGCACCTGAACATCTCCATTTGGATGTCCCACAGGCACCTCAAAGGTAACATGTTCTACTCTGAACTTATTACTTTTCCCACCTGTCCCTCCTCTAGCCCATCTCAGGGGGCACCCTTGACCACTGGTCAAGGCTGAGGCTATTTGCCCCTCAAAGTCCTGTCTGTTTTACCTTATGGATGTTTCAAATACATCCATTTCTTTTTATTCTCACTGCTATAGTTTAAGTCAATGTTTTATCCTCTCTCACTTCAATAAGTGCAATAGCCTCATAACTATTCTCCTTGCCTATAAAGTTGCCTCTGAAATCCATTTTCCATAGTCACAAGAATTGTTACTAAAGTGCAAATCTGATTATTTCATTCTCCTGCATAAAGCTCTTCAGTGGCTCATTATTACTTTCAAGATAAAGACCCAACTCCTTATCAAGGCAAATAAGCCCTCCCCCCACGAATAATCTTGATACCTGCTTTATCTCATATTTTGACATCCCGTCAAACTCTTTGCTCCAGCCATATTGTACCTCTTGCTGTTCCCTAAGTAGATTATGTTATCTCTCATCTTCAGGGCTTTGCCCTTGCTATCCTCAGAGCTTGTAGTCCACTTTCCTACCACCCCTTTTTGTCCGAAAAACTCATCCTTCAGAAATCTGTTCAATTATTGCCTTTGTGTGTGTATGTGTGTGTGTGTGTGTGAAGTCTTCTCTGACACCTCAAGCGAGGTTAAGTGTCCCTCTTCCTTTAACACCACATTGCATTGCACCTTATTCTTTGCAGGTCTTTTCCACTAGATTACTAACTTTTTGAGAACAGAGACTGATCCTTAGTCATTACTGCAGCCTCAGCACCTAACGCAGCACCTGGCACACAATAGGCATTTGATAAATATTTTTGCATAAACCATCTTGTGAGAGAAACAGGTGCTAAATAAAGATATCTTGCCTAACTATCTTTTCCTGTTACTCTCATATTGCACACCTCCTCTACTGGATTTTTAAAAAGTGAGATTCTAGGTAATAGGATTATGGGTGTATTATATTGTTATGTTTCCATTTATTATTTATAATTGAATAGAACTCTACACCAGATGACCTGTGTTATCCTTTTGTGGTAGGGCAAAAAATATTAAATTCATGGAATGACACTGGGTGTCTTGTGAGCATGTTGAGGAAAATGGTCCTCTCAGGTTATGCTGTATAGTGATGGCAGGAACTCATGTGATAGGGTTCAGTGTAAACCAGGGCCTCAATCTCTAACTGCCAAGTTAGAGTGGGAAGAGACTGGTAAATATTGTCTCATTTCAGAGGACACATTTGAGGGGCAAATAGCCTCAGTGACTCAGCTGAGGCTATACATTGGTCTCCTTATTTCCAGTATTATGCTCTTTCCACTATATCATAGAGACAAAACCAGAAACACCTTCGTTGCCCTAGCAAGACTTAGTTATAAAAATTTAAGGAAACGGGGAGTCTTTAGAGCATACGTTTCCACCTAGAATGTAAAGGATCTAAGAATTCTAAAATGATTGTGAATCTTCTATGCCTAGAATTTGATGGAATAACACTAACTCCTAATTCTCTTTAATTTCATTGAATTATTAGAGCTTAAGAACAGAGCAAAATTTGCATATTTGTTTCTGGCCATCTGCTCCATTCAGAACCTTGGAACTAGACAACTTATTTTCTGGGAGGTCTATTGGGGATGGAGGAATGGGGGGGGGGGAAGGGGACTGAGTACCTAGCATCTGGGAAAAGATGTAGCCAATTTCAGTCTTCCTTTCTGGAATTCCAACAATTCTGGAAGTATTTCATGATGCTATTCAATCTTCACCTTGTTGGTTTAGATTTTGTCTCAGACACTTTATGATAATTTGGCTGCCAATTGGATTTGTTAATAATGTCAGATTTTATGATTGTTAGTTGCATGCTGAAGAGAAATCACATACTATAACATGGGGGAATTCAGTTCTGCAAAACTGCCTGGATAAAAGAGTTTTTAAAATAGGTACAATTCTACATTTTTAAAGTTTGTGTTAAGATTGTCCTAAAACAACTGATTTACTTCAACACAGGATACACTTAAAAAAAAATCATTTGACCTACAGGAGTAGAGATGTTAGGAGACAATCAGTAAGAAATAACACATTTAGAAAGGTGAAAATGCACAAGTAATGACACACTTTGGCCCAGTCCCCAAATCCTTAAGGAGCTGGCATCTTGTTACATCTTCTGTTTTTCCCCTTTACTTCCAGCCAACGAGATTTCATATATAATTGTCTCGGTCTCCATTAAGACTGGGAAAAAGTAGGAGTGTAGTGCCACACTAATTGATGAGTTGTACTCCCTCCACACACAGATACTGGCGTTGAATTTAGGACAGTGATCGGCCTAGTACATTGTGACCATCATATCTGTATGAGTTTGAAAGGGTCCAGGCAGGGATTATTGTATTCCGGGCTATTTCATTACCATGTCCGAGGTGCTGAGGCCGGCCTTGGGAGGGAATTGGATGTGAGCTTGACGCCCTTCTTGGGGAAGAGCCACTTGGCCCCAGTGCACGCGACGTTGCGCGTGGAAAGACTCAGTAATTCGGCACGCGTTCTGCAAACCGAAAAGACCACAGATAGCCGCGTTCTCTTTCGCTGATTTTTTTTTTTACGTAGAACAGCACGCGCGGCACACGGGGCTCACCGCCCAGGTGGGGGTTTGGGGATCCCCACCGCAGGGGGAAGCACCTGGCAGCGAGGTCCAGGCAGGCCCTCCCGAAGCGCCTGTGACCGGCGAGAATGCGGGGCTGGCGGCGGCGGCGCGGGGCGGGGCTTGGCTGCGGAGAAATGACGTCGCCGTCCCCGCGAGCTCGGCGGGCCGCGCGCCCTGGTAACGGCAGCTCCGCGGCTACCGAGTCCTCCTCCATGTCCCCGCCTCTCCCCGCACCAGCCCGCCCCGTCTCCTCCTCCCTCCGCAGCCCCGGCGGCGGCCGTCTCGCTAGGTCCCTGGTGCCGGGTGGGAGCAGGACCCGCGGGGCCACGCTGCCCACGACGCCTCCGCCAGACGTCAGCTGAAGAGCGGGAGAGAGCGGGCCGGGCCCGGGACCGTGCTGCTGGACCCTTGGCGTCTGTCCCGCGTGGGTGTCGCCTGCGGCCTCGATCCGGCGGGGCTGCCCCGTCCCTGGACGGGGGTGACTGGAGGGTCGTGGACCGGAGGGCGCCTGCGGCCGCACCTGACACACACCGGGGATCGGGTCCGGAAGCGGCCGCCCCGGGTTTTGCCTCCCAGACGCCGTTGCTCCGCGGGCCGCCCCCAGAGCGCGAGGACAGGTGCCCCGGCCGGGGTCTGTCGGGAAGATGGCGACCCCGGGCATGAGCTGGCAGCCGCACTATTACGGCGGCTCGGCGGCCGGAGCGGCCAAATTCGCGCCCTCGCCGGCCGCCGCGCAGCAGGCGGGGCACAGCATGGACTATAGCCAGGACCTGCACCTGAAAATGAGCAAGAAAATCGCCCAGCTCACTAAGGTAAGGGCGCGGCGGCGGGGTCGGCACGGCGGGGACCCCGTGCGGGCCGCGCAGCGGCGGGGCTGGGAGGCTGCGCGCTCTCCGCCCGGGGCAGTTGAAGGGGGCTTCTCTGGGGAAGCAACAGCCGAGACTAAGCTCCAGGAACCGTTCAAACTTGTGGAACGCTGGAGATGTTCATTTAAACTAGACAACTCAATGGCACGGCCGGGTTTATGAGACTTGCACCCCGCTGCCCTTTAGGGGCAAGCCAGCACAGAACAAATTAGGATCTACTTCTTTTATTGCACGATAATAAATCACTTTAGTTTTGGGTTCATGCATCTGCCCAGACTCCACGAGCCTTTACACTACTGTATGAAGTACAGTACCGTTTTTACCTAACATGACCCGGAATCTTCTCAATTAATCAGTATCTTCTATTGTTTATGTACTTAAGGGGAGAATAAACCTGAGCAATGTAGGAGGGTAAAACATACTTTGCGTGCCGTTTGGGGGATTTAATGAGTCATTCCTTATTCTGACAAAATGTCAAACAAGCCTTCTTAGATGAATCATATGTCTGCACATAGATGTTTCAGTCTATCAAAAGATAAATTTTCAAAGAGCTTAAGCCTGCAGATTTGGTCAACTGTAGTTTAGGATGGTGAGCTTTTTTCTAGTTAATGTTGATGATAAGTAGTTGGTATCTGTGAAGCAAGAGCAATTCAGATCGATTGATTCTGTTGCTCTGTTTACATCTCACCAGCAGTCTTTCAATACCCCTTAATTGCGAACAGGTGATTCCTGGTGTGTGAAAGTTAATAGAGGTGATCTTAATGTGTTTAAGCTGAGTCAGCTAACCACTTGTTAGTGGCGTGGGTATGATGAAGAGAGGTGGGCATCCTGGGCGTTTACTAATAGGTAAGCCCTGAAGTCTGACTCTTTTCAACTCCAAAATTCCCATTATATAATTCCAGTACTAGTTGACACTATTGAGAGGGTAAAGTAAAACAGAGCTGGAAAAAAGGAACTGGGAGTGAAAATGGGGATCAAAAGAGGGTAAAAAGAAGATTTAGGTGAAAAAATATGATTGACGGTAGAAAGAGAAGTAACATGAAAGGACTGAAGAGTGAGGGCTCCAACAGAAAAGTAAAGGAAAAGGAGCAAGCACCTAAGAGTTAAAACTCAGCCATGCAGAGCAAGGCAACACTGGGGGAAATTTTGTTTTCTGATTTTTGTTTTAGGTCCGTGCTGTCTGAGAGTTTGCTCTGTGCCCGGTTTTTACTGTTTCCTCTTCTGACAGTCCCCATATTCAGAGAAAGGAAGGCCCAAGAAGAAACAATAGTATATCATCAGGGCATTTATACATTTGGGAGCTCAAAGCCAGGTTTCCTGAAATCATGTTTGTTCTTCAGAATAATGATGTTCAGAATGAAGCACATGGATGTTTATGTATTCTGACTTTCTTTTTTTTTTTTAAGATTTTATTTATTTATTTGACAGAGAGATAGCTAAAGCAGGAACACAAGCAGGGGGAGTGGGAGAGGGAGAAGCAGGCTTCCCGCGGAGTGGGGAGCCCGATGCGGGGCTCGATCCCAGGACCCTGGGATCATGACCTGAGCCGAAGACAGACGCTTAACGACTGAGCCACCCAGGCGCCCTATTCTGACTTTCTTATGGTGTGTCCACAACACCCATTGTTCTGATTTTAGATTATAACCCTCTAGGTTCCTACTGTAAGTAATAGAAACACTCAGTAAGTTGGTAGTGGAACTCTGTGCAGTTTAATGAGGTTTCTCATCTCTCCAGTAAGCTGCTTTTCTTTTTACTTATGCTTTTTCAATTATCTGTTCTTTTATCAGAAAAATAATTCACAACTGTTAAAGGTGAGAGTATTGATAGAAGCTGCTGTCACGTTCTGTTTACCCACTTTAAATCTAATGAGGCAGGAAGCTGCCCCCATACCAGTGCTCGTCAAGGCTTGAGTGCTATCTGGACTCTCTGATTTAGTGTTTATAGTTACAATCTCTAAACACTCATGCCACCTCCTCTGCTAAGTGCCTCGGACATTTAATCCCTTATACTAGAGTTTCTCAGCCCTAGCACTTGAGCGTTTTGATTTGGCTAATTCCTTGGAAGCAGGCAGGGCTGTCCTTTGCATTATAGAATGTTTAACAGCATTCCTGGATTCCTGGTGCTACCTAGTAGATTCCAGTGGCACCCCACACCTGCATGACACACCATCATGACAATAAACATGTCTCTAGACATTGCCATATGTTCCCTGGGAGGTGTGAGGACTCGTCCCATGTTGAGAAGCACTGACTTATACTGGAATATCTAGGGTTTCTCTTGCATTTATTACTAAGATAAGATGTGAGAATGAAATAATCAGATAATAGGACTCTGTTGCAGCCAACACCCTTTAGTTTCTGAAACATACAATAAGACATGCTTCCCTTATGTATCATTTTGGAAACTGTCAAATTTTACAGTCACATATACTTCATGTAAATACTATACCATAAAAATGATATCATGAATAATATTTCAACTGTTAGAAACTTTACTGGTATCTACTATATAGAATTTTCATTCATCAAGCGTTTATTAATGAATTCACATCAGTAGAGGTAGGTTGGAAGCTTAGCTTATATTTCAAAATTAAACATAATCATTAAAATAGGATTTTATTTCTTTTGGTAATGAGTCAGTAATACTCAACTCTTCAGCATTATAGTTAGCATGGCTTGGGAATCTGACTGTCTTGATTTAAAACTCCTACTGCTTACTAGTAATACGACCTTGGGCAAGTCACTAAATTCTGAGCCTCCGTTTCCTAATCTTTAAAAGAGGGGTGATGATACTACAACTAAGATAGTAGGCTCTTAATTCAGGCTGTCACTGAAAAGAGAGAATCTGTGCCAACAAAGTATTAGTGAAATACTGGATAATATATTTTTTTAAATGTTCCTCTCTTCTTAAACTAGTCTGCATTTAATAGCATTGTTATTGTATGTCTTTTGAGAGTTTTCTATGAAACGCTCTAAAAATATATACGGTAATTGTTCTATTTGAATAGCAAAGTTTAAATTTTTCACATGTATCCTGCATTGTTATAGTACAGTATTGAAAATACATGCATTTTCCAGATACTTGGCTGGCTATGAAAGGATAAAGATGAAAGTAATCTGTATTACAATTTTGTACATAGTAAGACTCAATAGATGTTTAACTAAAAAGCCATTCAGCTGCAGACATATTTGTTCAGATTCTGTTTCCTTAGAACCTAACATAGCCATCTCTTAGGAGAACAGTAGTTTTTAAAGTACCTTTTTATGTAAGGGATGCTTTGCTAAGTGTTAGAGATACAGTAGGGAGCAGGACACAGTCTCTGCCTTTAAAGTGAATCTATTATATTTAGGCTACTCTTAGTAAATTTTAAGAATTACTGTTAGATTTTTGAGTCATGTAATGGCAAATTTCTGGGACTGTTAATGGCTGAACCATCTCAGGATAGGCAGAGAAGCTGGATGGGCTGAGTTACGTTTAGTAGGATCACATTTGTGTACTTCTCTACTCTCCACTGTGTTGCCTCTTTAGTGCATTAGGGTGAAAAGCAAGAATTGTGGAAAGCAATTATAAAACAGCTTTTTTTGTGTTACTCACTGTCCCTTTCAGTTTACTCTGTGAGGCTGGCTCATCCTCTGCCCATAGATAAACTTGGCTTTTCTGGTTGCTTTTAGAAAATATAAATTGTCCTTCAGTAACTAAATTGCAGAAGTCTCAATTTGATTATTAAAATGTCCAGGCACCTGGCTGGCTCTTTTAGAAGAGCATGTGACTCTTGATCTTGGTGTTGTGAGTTCGAGCCCCATGTTGGGTGTAGAGATTACTTAAAAATAAAAAAATCTTTAAAAAAATAAAAATAAAATGTACAGTGCCAACAAATAAAAACCCTAAACCAAACCTAAATTAAGGATGAAGCTTCTCCCCCATGCCCATTCCCAGCCAATAATCGGGGAAGGGGGACATCATTGACTTTTTTCTTCTGACTCGGCTTTTCTATTCTTCTTGCTTTGTCTTGCCAGTCCTAGTTTAACACCCTCCCCTCCCCCACTGGGCAAAGAAGAAGGGAAGAGGGGAAAGACTAGCAGTAAAATTTATTTGAATAGTTCATGGTAATCTAGCTTCAGTGCTGTTGTAGACTTGGCACACATTTAAAGCTCATTCTTTCACTCCTGCATCTTCCACCTCCTACCTCCATTGCTCAGGATTCCTCAGCTCAGGTTGCTTGACAGTGAGAATGCATGTGTATTCTGGCTGGTTGCTTACTCCTTCCTCAGCCTCTTAGATCTGGCAGGACCTTCATGTTTATTTTGCCAAGGTCTGTTCAAGCTTCAGGTAACCCTCTTGGATAGAACCAGATGACCCCACCCCAGCTTACTCTGTTTCTTTCCCATAGGGCCCATCTTGGTCCATAGGGAGCATTCATTCTATGTCCAGACAGACTCTGATAGTGGTCTCAATTCAGCATCTCTCATTCAGTCTCACATACCTCTTCATCCAGTTTCTCATCCTTTTGATTTTCCAAGAATGAATCAGATGCCACTTCAGTATGCTCTTCTAAGTGCTTGAGACACATACCAAGATCTTCAAGTGGTCCCATCAAAGCCTTTTCCTCTAGGCTTTAGGTGAGTGACAAGCATCCATCCTTTCTCTTAAAGGCAAGGACGCTTGTTCCTGTAGCTCTCCCCAAGGAAACCTTCTCCAAAACCCTGCTCTGTAACCTCTTTGAGGCTTTTCTCACTAATATTGGGTGTAGGAGGTAGCACATCTCAAGACTGCTCTCTTTAGACTGCCTTTTTTTTTTTTTTAATTTTGAGAATATTCTGTCACCTGCTTTGACATGTCAGTTGCCTTTGGTTCTCAATAGAAACTTCCCTTTTAATATCTTGTTATGTTAGCTGCTCATAAGTGCCTCCTTAGTTGATTGTACTTTTTTAATACAGTTCAGTCTAGGTATCACTAACTGACATGACTAGTATAAGGTAGGGTATATGGTTCCAAAGAGCAGGAGTAGTTTCTTTGTGTTTTCTGTGCTCAGCATCAATCATTCTTAAAAGTCTTCTTTTAATACTCAGCTTATGTCTCCCCCCACCCCCACCCCTCCTGAAAACTGCCCTGTCCAACCTAGGCCTTGTTAGGCTTGCCTTACTCTGAATTACTATAACATTTATTGTCTGTTGTACTTATTGGTACTTAATACAGATTTGTGAAATGTTTATTTTGTTTATAAATATATCTTGTTTCTGTAATTTGAATGTAATTTCCTTAGCTGTAGAGACTATTTTTCATGTAACTTTAATATGAATACTTTGCACGTAGTATAAAAGCTTAATAAATATTTATTGAAGGTGATGGTGGTGGTGTTGATGGTAATGATGCTGTACCAAGTAATTTTGTTATACAGTAGGTTTAGTAAATATTTCTGAGGACCATATCTGCTATTCTTCTGGGTTAATGTTAGATCATTTCAGCTGAATTAAATTACTTTTAAATATTTAAATGTTTATTGGTTTCCTCTTAAACTGTTTCAAAAGCTATATTATTTCATAATATACTTAATATTTTTGATGCAAAAATAAAAAATATAAAGCACTCTGTTTAAAATATAAATATTTGTCATTGCAAAAGTTAGGTAATTGATACCAGATTCTTAGCAAATAAAAAAAAAATAGTCTTGTGATCAGTCATTTAATACTAACTGCTTTTACTATATCCCAAATCAGACTATGTTAATATACTAGTGAAATTTTCAAACAATTGTGTTTTCTGTTCATTAAATACAACCCATTTTTCACTAGTTTGAATTACCTAGATATTGTTTGATCATACTATTCAATTTTAGTTATGACCTGGGTTGTTTCGGTTTAGCACATATCAGATACTGCATCTTTTTTCCCCTCCTTTGTTTCACTGCAGCTTTGCCATTCTCTTATGTAGTAGCTTGGATGTAATCTTTTAGTCATAGTTGAGTGGTTTGAATTAATTTCTTGTATTTTACCAATGGGCACAAAAATGTGATATATGGTTTATCAATTGTCCAAATGCTTATAAAGGGACTCCCTTTAGAGTTAAAAGGTTTAGAGCTGGAAGAAACCCAGATTCTGACCAGCCTAACCCTCTGGTTTTATAGGTGTGGAAGCTGAGGGCCCAGAGTCATTTGAAGATTACACAGTTTGTCACTAGCAGAACCTGAACACGAACCCAGGCCTCTGGATTGGTCTAAGAGAAGGGCAGCTCTGCTGGCAGGTCTCTTTTCCCTGTGTCTGCCTTCTTTCTAATACTACTCATTCATTTCCTGAGAAGCCAGAGTTGTCTTGGTGGTGGTTTTCTCACACTGGAACCATGTTTTGTTTACTGTCTGAATCACAGACTTCTGGTGACAGTGAACCCATGTGCCGCCCCTCCCATACACTGAACAACCTCTGGATTTATAGGTTGTACAATATGTAACTGTGGCTTTGGTAAATTTGTAACAGCTATTTTTATGTATTCTCAGATAAATGTCATAATATTTTTATGTTTTTATTAACAGCTTTAGTCATTCCCGACTAAAAAAATGTTTTAATTACTTTGATTTGGAGACTGTCATGCTTGGTGTCAAAGTTACTACTGGATGGTATTTTAAATATTTTTCCTTTGACTGCTTGCTTGCTTAATTGGATTATTGCTTAGGTCTCATTCCCAAAGACAGGAAGGAAGTTGGAAGTTTTCCTGTTTTTCTCCTTCCGTCCCTCTCTCTGTGTTGTTCATGAAAATCCTTTGCGGTCTTCTAATTGCCAACCTCTTAAAAAGTGGTTAAGAAGGATAAAGGTTCAGCAAAATGCGAGTGAAGCAATCTGGTAAATTTTTTTAAGATTTATTTATTTATTTGAGAGAGAGAGAGGGAGCGCATGCGTGCATGGGGAGGGCCAGAGGGAGAAGGAGAGAGAGAATCTTCAAGCAGACTCCCTGCTGTGCGAGGAGCCTGACCTTGGGGCTCCATCTCAGGACCTGGAGATCATGACCTGGCGGAAATCAAGAGTCAGCCACTCGACTGACTGAGCCACCCAGGCACCCTGCAATCTGGTCACTTTAATTCTGAATGGCAATAGGAAGTAATTGGGGTGGGGAAGGGAGGAGGAATTTTAAAAATGATATTCTATCCTTTCAGTTTATCTTATGAGATCTAAAATGTTTCTAATCCTTGAGCATTCAAATAAACTTGGATATTATGCCATGAAATGGGACTGATGTGAGTAATGGAAATTTGTTAAAGCCATACTTGTTTTTTCAGTACAGGAAGTTTCTATTTTGTAGACCACTTATGGGTGAGAAGGACATTAAGTAAGTCTGTCAGAATTGTTACTCCCCAGTCCTTTTTGGAGATAAACACCTGAGGAAAGGTGGGAGACAATTGCTAATTGAATTCAGAATTTTTTTTTTGGTAAATAAAAATGATGTTATAAATGGTAGTTTGATGTGGGGGAAATATTACTATCAAGTTTTATTTTGTATTGCAAGTGTGACCTGAGCCACAAAGGCTTTTTTAGATTGACCTGGAAACTTACAGTTATTTAAGTATTACTGGAGAATAGCTTCTGACTGCCAATCAGTGTTAATATACAAAAGTGAATTTTGGGAACACCAGTCTTTGCAGGTTGGGGATTGCCACTTATAGTCAGTATTTTGGTATACTTAACATTTGAGACCGAAGCAAATATTTTAGAAGATAAGCTTTTATTTTTAGCTTTCTATTAAACTACAACAGTGTGCACTGTCATTTGTAGGTCTCAAGCTTCATTATTGATTACATCTTTCTTTCCTACTAAAGCTTTGACAAAATGTACAAAATTAGTGAAGTTGAATATGTAAATTTTTTATCCTACATCTTTTACCTTCATCTTGCGATGTAAAGGGAGGTTAAAACTACCAAAGGACCTATAGTAGATGGAAAAGCAAAAGGTTTAGTGATCAACCAGAATACTTGGGATTTGAACAGTTTAGACTCAGGTCCTAATGTGCCACCTAATTTATTACAAAGGAGATACTATTTTTAATGACTTCTAAAAATTACAAATCTGTATTTTCTAATTTATATGTACCATTTCTATTTTGAGGTTTAAAAAGGTTTGAAAATGAAAATTTGGTTTACGAAATACATTGCTAATATTTAAGTTATCTCTAAAACTGACAATTATAGTAAAATATTAGGATAAACCCTATTCAAAATTATTGGAGAATGAGTTATTTTAGTTGATTAGAAATTACCATAAGTACTGATAATTTTCTACCTTCCAAAATAATATACTTACATTTAAACCATACCATTCATAAGTTACATGGAGTCCTTTATTATCTCTGGATCATTGTTAGAATCATCAGTATATGCATTGAAGATTAGGCCAAACCTATACTAATCCTATGGCAAATGCTGAAATTTTATTTCTGAATAAATTCTGTTACTTTTTTTATTTGCCCTGTCTCTCTTATAAAGTGAAGTGCAAAGTTTGAATATGCACAAATTCTAGACATTGACTTTCTGGTTGGGAAGATTTCGTTTATTCTGCTGAATGTGTCTGTGTGCTCACAGGTATTTGCATTTTTCATCCTGTTCCTTCTGAAACACTTCATAACAGAATTTCATCTCTCTCAGAAAACATTTCATAACTGAAACCCTAAATAGTACCAAAATGCATGTAATTTTGAGGGGAAGTTTTGTGTGTGTGTGTGTGTGTGTGTGCATGAGTGTGTGTGCATGTATATACATGTGTTTGATATACTGGTCTACCCAGAGTAACAAAAGAAGGTATACTTAAATATGACTAAAATAGAGCATATAGATCCATATGGTTGGTAAACTTTTTTTTTTTTTTTTGGTTGGTAAACTTTTGTTGAATGCCTAGTCCGTGAAAGATGCTGTGTTAGGCACTATTGATTATTTAATACTAGTAATTTATCATTCCACTTCTGGACTATATTTTTCATTCTTTTCAGTAGACTTGTGAGAAAATATCAGAACAAAGCAGGTGAGCATTTTAATCAACAGATTAATCTGACAAAAAATTTTTTTAAAGATTTTATTTATTAGAGAGAGAGCACAAGCAGGGGGAGCAGCGGGGAGAGGGAGAAGCAGACTCCCCGCTGAGCAAGGAGCCAGATGCAGGGCTCGATCCCAGGACCCTGAGATCATGACCTGAGCTGAAGGCAGACGTTTAACTGACTGAGCCACCCAGGCGCCCCTAATCTGACAAATTTTAAATGCTTAATTATTGGCAACTTTTTGGTTGGTTTGTTTTGGGTGGAATTTATATATCTAATTTTCTTAGATAAAGAAGCTAGTGCCTTCTGGTGTCTTCTTCAATAAGGTTTTTAATAATAATTTAAAGAATAAGGTTGACACATTCTCTGGTTACAAATCTGTAACGTATTTGTCCAGGGGATAAAGGAGGTAAGGGAAACTTCAGTCTTCTGAAACCCAGGAGTTAATGGGTCTGTATTAGGTTTAGGTGTCTCATGGGCAGGCCAGAGAGCCACAGTCCCAGAGCCATATGACCCAGTGAGGCAGCAGTGTCTATCATGTAGGTCAGAGGTATGGGGTCAGTGGGTTAGACAGACCCCAGTTTGAATTTCAGGTTCACCACTTATTAGTGTTTGACCTTTAATAAATTTTAACCTGTGAGAGCCTCAGTCTTCTCATCTATAAAATGAGAATAGCGAAGCCTACCTCATAGAATTATTGTAGAGCTTAAATAAGATAATTTGTGTAGGAAAGAAGGTCAGTAAATGTCAATTTCTACCCATTTTCTGGGCTCCTACCCCTTGGTTCAGCCTTTAACAGTTAACAGTCTTTAGCAATTAAGTATGTTGGGGTGCCTGGGTGGCTCAGTCAGTTGAGTGTCCGACTCTTGGTTTTGGCTCAGGTCATGGTCTTGGGGTCCTGGGATCGAGCCCATGTCAGGCTCCGTGCTCAGCAGGGAGTCTACTTCCCCTCTCTCTCTCCCCATCTGCCCCTCCCCCTGCTCAGGCACATTGTCTTTCTCGCTCTCTCTCAAATAAATGAATAAATAAATAAATATGTTTTTGTATATATTTTCTCTTTTGATGGAGATATATTCTATATTATTAGGGACCACAGCTATCAAAAGTAAAGGTTTAACAGCAAATAAAATACTGTTGATTCTCACTGAGATGGTTATATTCTATCAAGTTATGTTCTAGGGGTAATACAGGGTTATGTTCCTGACACCCTCTGGTCACATTTTCATCAACCAGTAAATATATAACCTTGTTTTATGTGTGTTTCTGTTTAATGGCACCTTATTTAATACATATTATCTATTCATTAAGAGTGAACTCATAGAGGGCACCTGGGTGGCTCAGTCGGTTAAGCATCTGCCTTTAGCTGAGGTCATGATCCCAGAGTCCTGGGATCAAGCCCTGCATCAAGCTCCCTGCTTTGCGGGGAGCCTGCTTCTGCCTCTCCCTCTGCCTGCTGCTCCCCCTGCTTGTGCTTATGCGCACCCTCTCTCTCTCTCTGTGTCAAATAAATAAATAAATAAAATCTTAAAAAAAAAGTAAACTTATAGGCAACAGCATTATAGCTCATGCGTGAATGAAGCTTATCTAACATTCTGTGAGTGTTAGATTGTGAGGTTATATATAAATTTTAGCAAGTAGGCAAACTTGGAAATATGGAATCCACAATAATGAGGATGTACTGTATCTAAAAATGGATACAGAACTTTGCATCTGCTGTTTACTTAGCCCCTGCTCTGGTTTTTCAGCTGTTGCCATGGACCTGTGTGACTATGACTCTTATTAATACCCTGAACACCCTCACATGAGTGTGACTTTGACTCTTATTATCTTGCTAAGCTCCCACAGATGAAAGGGTGTGGAAGGGATAGTGGGGGCAGGAATACTCATCTTTTGTGTGAGTTGCCAGTCACCAAGCAGCTACCCTACAATCATAAATAGGGCACAAAATAACATGATTCTCTCCTTGTGTATAAACTGTGATCTTCATAATCTGAACTTGAATCTACTACATTGCCCTAGGTCAGAAGGAATAAAATATATAAATTATTCCACAGCATGGAGTGAAACCTTTGGAAGTATAATGTTGAACACTTAATTAAAATAAAGTCTTATTTTTTTATATTCATCATTTGCTTAAAATATGTTTGTGGTTCCTTCCCAATACAAACTGTCAGTGTGGGAGTTGTTTTTGTTAAAAGCCTTTGTCTAGATATCTAAAGATAACTAGGAATCTTATATTTTCTGGGTTCAGCGCATTTGGTTGGAAGTCTCTGTAGTAACTTTATGCAACATACAGGAAACTTAAAATATTTAAATAGAGAATATTTTGGCAGATAATTAGGCTTGACCTATACCTTTTTTAAATGACTTAGAAGAATGTGTATTTTCGATGTTGTTAATAGTAGAGATTGTTCATATCTGTCAATACCTTCTTATCCTAGTCCCCCGGTGATTATCAGAAAATGCTGGTGAAAAGGAGGCTGGATAAGAGCACTCTGTGGTCTTCAAGGAGTTAGTAAGGTTAACTGGCCTAGAAAAAGACTTTGATCTGAAGCCAAGCCTGTCACTTTGATATTGCTCTCTTTAGGACCCTCCATATCTTTAATTTCAATCCTGAGTCTCTCTTGCTATTTATTTTTTCTGTTTCTGGATTGTGGAGCATTGTCAGAGAAAATTATGGAACTGGACTCTGGCAGAAAAATGCTACCCCTCACTTCCTTACCCCCAAAGGATTCTACATCCCAATCCCTGGAATCTTTGAACATTTACCTTACATTTGCAAATATGACTAAGTGAAGGATTTTGAGATGGTGAGATTATCCTTGATTATTTGGATGGGGCCAGTGTAATTACAAGAATCCTCCTGAGTGAAAGAGGGAGGGAGGGAGGAAGGTAAGTCAGTGCCAGAGTGATGGGATGTGAGAAGGACTTGACTAGCCATTACTGATTTTGAAGATGGATTGTGGCCATGAGCCAAGGAAGGTAGGTGGCCTCTAGGAACTGGAAAAGGCAAGGAAATGAATTCTCCCCGAGAGCCTCCAGATTTTAGCCCAATGAAAGTTGTTTGAGACCTCCAGAATTGTAAGATTAATAGATCTGTGTTGCTTTACACCGCTAGCTTTGTGCAAATTGTTACAGCAACAAGAGGAAACTAATGCTTGGACATTGATAGCTCTCTGCAACATCATGTGACCCAATTCTGCTTGATCATGTAGTGTTGGTGCATAATGTTGCTGTCTCTCCGAATTGCCTCCTGTTGCTTCCTCTCATACACATCATGTAGATAAGCTGCTTTCTATTTTACTAAAACTGTCAAGACTATCAAGCTTCAGTTACTTGTCTACAAAGATACTGGGGTCATTCATTCCTTGAGAGAACTTTCTCCTGGTCCTTCCACCTTAACTCTTATGTATATGCTGCTTCTCTATGTCTTAAATAACTCACTCTTGGCAGGGATAGATGGGAATCAAGGAAACTAATTGGGAGGGTATTGGAATACAGTATTGATGAGAGATGATGAGGGCCTACATTAGGACTGTGGTAGGAGAGAGAGAGAGATTTGGGAAATCTTGAGGGGCAGATTTAAGAAACATTTAGGAAGTAAACTTGTCAGGTCTTTGTGACAGTCTGTTGTAGTGGAAGATTGAGGATAACAGATCTTTTGTCACATGGTAGATACTCATGAATGAATGTTAATGGATGAGTGACTAGATGGATATTAATGTCAACTGAGATAGGAATATAGGAAGGACATCTATTTCTGTATAACAAGTTACTCCCAAATTTAGCAGGTTAATACAACAAACATTTATTATCTCACTATTTCTGAGGTTCAGGAATGTAGGGGTCAGTTAGCTTGGTGGTTTTGGCCCAGGGTTTCTCATGAGGTTACAGTCAAGCAGAAGATTTGACTGGCTCTGGATGCTCCATTTTTTTAGTTAACTCCTCTGCTGTTAGCAGGAGACTTTAGTCCTTCACCACATTGACCTCTCTCTACATCAAGTGATCCTAGGGGATTGGGGGAGAAAGAGACCAAAATGCAAGCTGTGGTCTTTTTGTAATATAATCGTAGAGTGACATATTATCACCTTTGCCATATTCTTACACAAACCAACCATGGTATACTAGAGGTAGTGACTACACAAAGATTTGACTATCAAGAGACAAAAATCAGTGTAGGCCATTTTAGAGGCTGGTTATCCCAAGAGAGAAGCAGAATTAATGGGAGAGAGAGAATGAGTTCAGTCTGAGATGGCTGTGTATATCCAGGTAGAAATAGTTAGCAAATGTTTGGATATTCATTTTAAGTCAAAAGGAGAGATCAATACTAGAAATAAAAATTTAAAAGTCATTAGCACATAAGTGATAATTAAAATCATGAGTGGCTGGGGCCTCAAACAGAGTAGAAATTATTTAGTATAGCTGCTAGGGGAAAGAAGAGAAAATCAATGGCCAGATCTTTTCAAAGAAAAGATCCAGGGAGATGTGTTGTTGTCCCAAGAGGAAATTAGATGTGGTATTTGGTCTTAATTTAAATGCTTCACAGTTTTCTGGAAAGTCCTATGGAGAGGATCATTGTTCACCAAATGTAGGAGAGAAGAGGGCAGTTATTAAAGGATTATTCCAGAGTCTGTGTTTTGCCTGATGGGTATAGCAGAAGGACTGGGGTAAGAGAGCTAAAGAACTTCGATAGACAGTTCTGTTAATCTACCTTCAGGCTGCATGGGGAAGGAAGTGAGGTTAGGACAGAGTTGACAGATTACGGAAACTTTAGGAATTGAGAGGACCATTGGTGTGAATGTAGATAATGCTCAGAGGCTGAGGGTTTACAGCAAGGAGTTTTAACATGAGAGGGGGGCTGTTTCTGAGGTGGAGTAAGTTAAAATGAGATGCAGGGTACAGTCTTGAGAATGTTTATAGGGGAGTGACAGTTGTTGTATAGGGGAGTGACAGTTGTTGGAGTTAGGAATCCCAAAGAACTGTAAGTCTGGTCTTTTAGATTCTACATGCATTTTTGAAATCTCCAAAGGTAATGACAGTTGGGATAGGAGGGAAATTTGTGAGTCGCAATGCCTAGGTTTACACTGAATGTAGACAATATGACAGGCCATGGCTACCCTGACCCCAACTACCTGCAGAATGTGCTGGCAGAGCTGGTGCCTGGGGGTGACCGAGGACTGCCTGGGGCAGCAGTGACCCCCAGCCTGACCAGCCCCATCTCCACCCGCCTCCGGCTGGCAGCCAGCCACCCTCTCCCCATGCTGCCGGCTGGGCTTCCCTGGGATGGGCAGGCGGGAAGGTGCCTTTCCTCAGAGGCTGCAGTGTTTGTCGGGGGCCTGCCTTACGCCCCCCCCCCCCCGCCGCCCCAGGCCTGGATCTGCATGAGAGTTGGACAAGCCTGGGGAGTTGTACTTGTGTGGGCTTAAGATGCAGCTACCTCAGTGCGTGGGACCCTGCCCTTGGCGGGCTGCTTTGCATCCATAGTGCCGGGGGCCTGGCGTGGGGTGAGTGAGACTGCCCCATTGTAGCCAGGGCAGGCGTGGGTTCCAGGTCAGCTTCTTATACCTCAGATATTCTTTTGTAATAAATGCCCTATAGCCAAAAAGAAAAAAAAAAAAAAGATTGAGTCTGGTTTATTACTATCATGAGGCAGGTGGAGTGATAAAGCTAAATAAGAGAACAGTTTGTCTGACCGTGCCATGTTGTGCCTTTTAGAAGGCAGCACTGGGTGGCTAGGTAAATGCCCAAGTCACTTCCAAATCCCATGATGAGTTAGGTGCAACATGGAGTATGGCTTCTGGTGGAAGAGACTCCGTGTCTTTGGCCGAGAGGGGCAAAAATGAGGTTCTGAAGGTGTAAGAAGTTAGTTTTATTTATGTGGGCGGGTGGTGGGTGTTTGATCTAATACTTAAATATTGGCTCAGAGATTGAAAAGAGTACAACAAGAAGAGGGTGGGAGACCAGCGATGGAGGAATCAGGGGATGAAGATGGATACCAGAATTTAGCTTGCAGCCGTTCTGCAGTCATATGGCTAAGTAAGGTGGAATATATTGTCTTAAAATGCAGAATCTTAATTTGCTTAAGTTTTTTTTTTTAATTAGCAACTAGAAAATCATAAGTCTTCATATTAAACAAGAAACTACAGGGCGCCTGGGTGGCTCAGTCAGTTAAGCATCTGCCTTCGGCTCAGGTCATGATCCCAGGGATCTGGGCTCGAGTCCTGCATCAGGCTCCCTGCTCGGTGGGGAGCCTGCTTCTCCCTCTCCGTCTGTCTGCCGCTCCGCCTACTTGTGATCTCTCTCTCTCTTTCTCTCAGAAATAAATAGAATCTTAAAAAAGAAGAAAATAGAATTTTTAAGAAAAACATGAGGTATTTGTGAATTATTTGATCAAACTGTCTTTTCTAACTGATTAATGTTTTAGAACTTTTAAGAAAAATATATATTTGTGAATTATTTGATCAAATGGTCTTTTCTAACTTGATTATTAATGTTTATATAAAATTTCTGCATAGTTTGTCATCCTTAAAATAATAGCATGAATAAATATACCAATATTCTATTTATTAGATATATGGGTATATTTTTAGGTTTTACCTTTTGTTGGTTGATACTTAAATCTGAAAGTCACATTTTATAAAATCTAAACATCTTTTAGAAAACTAGCATAGAAGCTTTTTAACAAAAGAAGAGGTATTGTGCCAAATACAGCCTCTGGAATTAACATGTCTGAGGTATGGAACTTTGCCTGTTTTACTTTATTCCTATATGGATAGTCGTTCAGTAGCCATTTTGAGTGTCTAATAAATGCTAGACACCAGGGGTGGGGGGAACAAGTAAGTCCTGGAGCTCATCCTTCAAGAGCTTGCAATTTAACAGATGTACAAGGCAGAACATACCTGAGACAAAGCAACATTTGGCAATGCTCTTAATGTTTTATATTATCTGAGTGAAACTCTGGCCAGATCAGTAAGCGCCTTCTGAGTCCTTTCATTCCCTCTACTGAGCACGACTGCTTCTACCACAAGATGGGAGAGAGGAACTGAGAGGACCATTGGGGTGAATGTCGATAATGCCCAGAGGCCGAGGGTTTACAGCAGGCTGTCTCGTGCATACCTGGTTACAGTTTCTTGGAAGGACCATATCAATAAGCAAAAACAATTAAACCAAAAAGTGTACTGTGCAATACTGTGTGTTGGACACTGTGTTAAGCACTTTACATACATTATGTTGTTTCACCATCATAACTTCATAAACTAGATACTTGCTCTCTAGAGCTCTTGCTCCCTGCTGAACAGACTTCTCTGCAGCCACATCTCTTCATCAAATACTCTATCTGCTTATTGTAATTGAAAACCTGCTCTCTCCCCAGGTTACTGCTTTTTCTGCTGCCTTTGCAGGTGACCACTACTCATTTCACACATTGCATCAATCAAAGGTCCTGGAGACAACATTTTTCTTCTAGCTCTCATTGCAACCTGTAAACCATTACTGCTAGACTCTTCTGTAAATACAGTTCTTGAGATTTAGGCCAACTGTCTCTTCCTCCTGCACCTCTCTCTTTGTTGCTTCCCATGCTCAGCAGAGAGTTGCTGTCTATGGGTGGCCCATCTAACATCCTAGTCTCACGGTTCTTGACCTTTGCAGATTCTGTGATCTTTACCTTTACTCAAGCTACTCGTACACATTTTCCTCTCAATCTTAAACTCCAGAATACCCATATGGAAGATGCTCTAAATATCTGTTGATTAAATCAATGAACTTCTCCCTTCCTTTTTCACATTGTACCCATTCTCCAGCCCCTCTGGTTTTTTTTCTTCCTGTTCATGAGCCCTTCCTTTCTTCACTTCGCTCTTCATCTGTCCTAGACTGCTTGCACTATTACTGCAGCCACTGTCGTGCCCAGTGTTTTTCCACCACACTTTCCAGACCAGCAAGTAGATAATAGTGGCCAGATGTGCAGCTTGTTCACCCTAGCATCTGTCAGTAAGAAAGCGTAATGTCCTTGCACACACCTCTAGAAGGGCCCAGCTGAGTGGGGTGAAAGCAGAAGGGACACTGGAAGGGGTGCTTAGAAGTGACTGAGTTCCAGGGATGGGATGTAACTAGGATGATAACACCTGGTTTTAACTGAATATCTTCTGAAAAGTCTAAACTTTAATTAGAAGTGACTAAACACTTAGAAAAACAACAGGACTAAGTTCTTCTCTGCCAAGTAGTTACAAAGATTCATAAAGAAAATGAAGTTCTCTCAGGAAAATGAAGAGCTTGATTTTTTATGCTATGATTTGTGAGTGACCAATTTGTCCTTATTAAATATAATAACAAGTTATAAAATAGACTATTTATAAAAATGCAATGGTTTGAAGAGTTTGTATTAAGATTACATATTAAACAAGAATAGTCTTTCTTAAACAGTAAAATGAGCTTTTTCTGGCAAAATATGACTTGTGATGAGAGTAGATATATAGAATTCAATATAGCTAACTCAATAATAAAGCGTTTATAATGATAAAATGTGAAGTACTGGTATAGTGCTTTGTTTACGACAAGTGCTGAATAATTCTTATGCCTGACGGAATGTTTACTTATCATGGTTATAGTTGGGTGCACAACATCTTGCTTCAAGTAATTATGTCTTTAGTCATGACCTAATTCAAACATAGATTGCAATAAAAGGGTGAAAAAGACTGAAATAATTCCAGTAAGTGGAGAGAATGTTAGAAACAAGCTTTTAAAACAAATAAGCTGGAAATCAAACCCTAGGAAATGATTTTATTGGATATGATGGTTTCTAAAGTTGAATTGTCAAAATAAATGGGGAAATTAACAAAACTGACAAAAAAGAATTTCTTTGGGAATGGAAGTTTCAGTAAAGTGAAGGGGAACAAAAATGTGAAATTCAGTCCCTAAAGTGAGTGGGGACGGGCATGTTACCCACCATACACATTCCAGTTAGCTGTTGCTGCTCTGGTTTTCCAGTGCTGCCTTCACACCACCCAAGAGTCTTGCAAAACCAGCCACCACTTTATTCTCGCAACTTCTTGGGTCAAGAATTCAGACACAGAGGGGCTGGTTTGTCTGTTCAATGACGTCTGCATTTTCAGATGGGAAGACCGGAATGGATGGGTGTGATTTGCTCCGCGGGCAGTTGAAACGACTGGGGTTGGAGAATCTACTTGCAAGATGACTTCTTTCTTCCTCTGGTGACTTGAAGGCTGGGCTCAGCTGGGGCAGTTGACTAGAGGACCTCATGCCCTCGCATGTAGCTTTCATCTTTCACAGCATGGCAGCATCTGGAGACTGAGTCTTCCAGAGACTGAGAAGGAAGCGGCAAGACTTCTACTGATCTGGGCTTGGAAACCATTCAGTATCACTTTTGCCACATTTTGTTGGTTACAAATGAATCATTAAGGCCAGCCTAGAGTTGAGAGACTTGAACTCCTTGTCGGGGGATTGGCAAGATCATATTGCAGAAGAGCATGTGGGAGGGGAAATATTGTGACCCTTTTGGGAAAACACAGTCTGCTAAAATGTATACTTTCTGGGAATGGGGGAAAATTTAACCCACATTTATAGCTTTTTCAGTGATTAGCCACAGACTTTTTTTTTTTTTTTAAGATTTTATTTATTCACTTGAGAAGGAGAGATGGAGAGAACATGAGCAGGGGGAGCAGCAGAGGCAGAGGGAGAAGCAGACACCCTGCTGAGGAGGGAGCCCGACATGGGGCTCAATCCCAGGACCCTGAGATCCTGACCCGAGCCGAAGGCAGATGCTTAACCATCTGAGCCACCCAGGTGCCCCTAGCCATAGACTTTTAAGAGAATAAAAAAATAAGAGAGATGGTAACGTAATATAAATTATTAGGAAAAAGCTCTTCCTGCCATTTGAACACAAATATAGAATCCTCAGATTAGCAGAAACACTTTCCAGCAGCATTTTAAAAAGGCATTATTAGATTTATGATAATATATGGAATAAGAAGGACTTTTTTATTATAAGCATAGCAGAGAGTTAGAGCTTACACTATATAATTGCGTGCACTCTGGGTATTGTCACTCCCTAACCGCTGGTCAGTTTTCTACCTATTGGGACAGTAAGCAAGAGGACCATAATTGAAGACTTTTTGAGATGTTGGACTTGAGATCTTTGAGATTTTGGATCTTTGCCTCAGTGGTGATAGTGCATGTGTATGTATTTGGGCAGCAGCCTTTACTGGTTTCAAGTTATGCTACATTAATTTTTAACCATATTGTGGAATGAAGTTCTCAATCTGACTAAGCTCCTTCTTCTATCCTCCTAGCCCCTTTGAGAAAGGGGCAGATGGTGACACAGTAGTGGCTGAGTCAGGAAGAAAGCAAGCCAGATCTTTAGCACACTGGTGAGGGCCTCCCAGACCAGAGTCACACAGGACATAGTCCTATCTAGGAGGACTTAAGAGGGTTAATGATCTTGTGGTTTGAATGCTGAATATTTATGATAATGCTTGTCTCTTTTTTTTTTTTTTTAAAGATTTTATTTATTTGAGAGAGAGAATGAGAGCACAAGAGGGAAGAGGGTCAGAGGGAGAAGCAGACCCCTCGCTGAGCAGGGAGCCCGATGTGGGACTCGATCCCGGGACTCCAGGATCATGACCTGAGCCGAAGGCAGTCGCTTAACCAACTGAGCCACCCAGGCGCCCGATAATGCTTGTCTCTTGGTTTCCTTTTATCACTATGTAAGTGCTCAGCATGTGTGAGTGCCCAAGTTTACATTGCTTTGGAAAGGAAGGAAGTTCTTAGTAGATCATATGAAGAGCATCAGTTTGGGAAATGTTTGAAGATTTTAGTGATGGAGCTGATAAACTAAGTGCACAGTAGAACCCTGGTTCAGTAGCCAGTTACTTTGATGCCCAATGCCAAGTGATGCCCTTCAGTAAGACAAGGGATACATTCTGGTGAGCATAAAATGTTGCTGTGGGATAGTAGAACCCTAAATTAATTTTAGGAAGCTTCTGTCCATTTCATCTTTTAAGACCGTCATCTGTACCTGGATGTCTGCCATCACCTCAAATGCCACATGTCCAAAATTGAATTAATCATCTTCTCCATCAGACCTCTCCCATATGCCAAAGAATAAAGAAATAAACCAAAAAACCTAGTTTCCTTTCTCAACTGTAGCATTTCTGTCTGACCCTACTCTCCTTTTAGAGTGGAACTTTGGAATTAAATTTTCTTCTTTTTTCTTGCATTTTTGTTTCTCTGATATTTTTTTTAGATTTTCAAATTGCATTTGCCCAGGCAGGAATCCACGTAGGCCTTGTTTTTGTAGTCTCCTGACTTTTGTACTCTCCCTATTTCAATTTGTCTTGCTTAGTGATGTTGTACTATTAACAAACGTAAGCCCTACACACGTCCTCATTGTCTCTTTTTTGTTCACTGGAGCAAATCTAAATTCCTTTGCATGAATTTTGCTTATTTGCTTATTTGTTTGTGGGGTAAGGGGCTTCTAAGGCTCAAGCACCTGTATTAGTCAGGGTTCTCCAGAGAAACAGAGCCAATAGAGTATGTGTATGTGTATATGCCCTATGTAAGCAAACCAAAATCTAAGCCTGTAAATGTCTCAAGGTTATGAAATCTAACCCTAAGGATAACCAATCACAAAGAGCCAACTAGGGTTTATGCTATAGCCAATCAGATAATTTCCTTGCTTTGCTTCCACATCTTCACTATAAAAGTCTCTCCCCTAGCTCCTGTCAGTGGAATGTTCCTAATCACTTTTGGTTTGGAACCGCCCAATTTGAGTTGAGTTTTGCTCAAATAGACTTCAAATTTTAAATATGCCTCAGCTTATCTTTTAGCAATATGTGTTAGGAAATATAAATATGATTTATTATGAAGTGTTGGTTCACATGATTATGGAGGCTGAGAAGTCCCAGGATCTGTACTCCACAAGCTGGGGACTCAGGGGAGCTGATGATATAGTTCTAGTTCCAGGGCAGGAGAAACCAATGTCCAGCTCAAACAGGACAAAGAAGTTAGTTACCTCTTAGCCTTTTTTGTTCTATTTGGGTCAAATAGAACCAGTAGCCTGTTTTGATTGATGAAGCAATCTGCTTTACCCAGCCTACAAATTCAAATGTTAATCTCATGCAGAAACATCCTCACAGACACACCCAGAATGATGTTTGACCATATACCTGGGAACCCCATGTTCCAGTCAAGTTGACACATAAAATTCACCATCACAGCTCTTCAGTTGGAAAGGTTTTTTTTTCCCATCATTGCTTTTACTCACAAATCAAATGGCAGACTGCCAACTAGTGAATAACAGGAATAGAGAAAGAATGGGATAACATTTAATAGTACCAAGGACAAAGGGTAGGTGAAGGACTAAGTCTGTAGGGCTTGTCGCCTATGCATATTAAGAAGGAAGGACGTGGAGGAAGAGAGAGGAGCCTGGAGTCAAAGGGAGAGGTGGTTTAGAATGTGGAAAAATTAAGAAGGACTTTGGAAATGTGGAACATGAGACTGGGAAGCAGAAGAGGGAATTGAGAGAAAGGGAAAAGTTAAAGTCTACAGAGGTAGGCCTGAGAGAGGCTGCTGAGATGAGGGCAAGGCTGTATGAAGGAAAGCTCAGTATGGGTTGTCCAGGTGGGAGCAGGAACATGATGGGGAGTAGGCCTCAGAGATGAAGTGGAGACTTCAGGCTTTGCAGGAGGAAGAAGAGAGTAGGCTAATAGACAAGGACCATGGCTTTTGGGGAGGTAACCAAGACATACAAATAATTAGTTGCCATCACTAGTCACTAGGGAAATGCAAATCAAAACTACAATGAGATCACCCACTAAGACAGGTATAATAATTTTTAAAAAATAGACAGTAAAGTGTTGGCAAAGATGTGGAGAAATTGGAACCTTATATATTGCTTATGGGATTGAAAGATGATGCAACCACTTTGGAAAATAGTTTTTCAGTTTCTCAGTAAGGTAACGTAGAGTTACCACATGACCCATCAATTCTACTCTTAGGTATATACCCAAGAAAATTGAAAATATGTCCACACAAACACTTGTACATGGATGTTCATAGCAGCATTACTTATAATAGCTAAAAAGTGGAAACAGCCCAAATGTCCATCAACTGATGTGGGTGAACAAAATGCGGCATGTCCATATAATGGAATATTATTTGGTCATAGAAAGGAGGGAAGTACTGATCCATGCTAAAACACAGATGAACCTTGAAAACAGTTAAGTGAAAGCAGCCACATATTGTTGATTTCATCTCTCTCAAGTGTCCAGAATGGGCAAATCCATAGAGACAGAAAGTAGATTAGCTATTGCCAGGGGTCAGAGGGGAATGGGAGTAACTACTAATGGTTATAGTTTCTTTTAGGGTGATGAAGATGTTCTGGAATTAGATAGTGGTAATGGTCGTACAACCTTGTGAATTTACTCAAAACAATTGAATTGCATACTTTAAAAGGGTGAATTTTATGGTATGTGAATTATATCTCAAAACTGTTATTTAAAAAAAAATCGCAATGTTTAAGGCTCAACAAAAGCATTTTTTGAGCATAGGGCCTGTAAGATAAGAAATCTGTGAATTCCTCCTGCTTTCATCTTTCCCTAAAAAATAATGGGTGATTTCACAGATTTGATGAGCTACTTGTGTTATTTTAGTGACTGTTAAGGTAAATGTATTGATTCCTTAAAGTCATCTCCTGTGCCACACTTTGGGAAAATCTGGATCACTGCACGCAGTTGCCAAGCTAGGATGCTTTATTTTATTGTAATTCACTCATTTACCTTAGCTTCCCTTTCAGAGTTACATATAGTATTTTCTTTAAAAAAATTCTGTTAAAGCGGTGCCTGGGTGGCTCAGTCAGTTAAGCGTCTGTCTTCTGCTCAGGTCATGATCCCAGGGTCCTGGGATTGAGCCTCACCTTGAGCTCCCTGCTCAGCAGGGAGCCTACTTCTCCCTCTCCCTCTGCTGCTCCCCCTGCTTGTGCTCTCTCTCTCAAATAAATAAATAAAATCTTTAAAAAAATTCTGTTAAAAAAAGTAGAGATGAGTCAGTAAAGGAATATGTGTTTTGTTTGTTTTGGGTCACCAAATTAAATATGGATTTTTTTTCTGTAAAGAATTTGAATATTGACAACTTTAAAGCTCTCTCCTAGAATTTCATTACCTTTCTTAACTTCAGATCCTTTCAGAATGGTACTGAAATTTTCTCAGTAGGGAGAGCATCATAATATTGGTCTCATTAAACTCTGTGTAGTTCCTGCTGAGAAGTAGATTGAGACCTGAAAATGTTTATCACCATAGGAAACAACAGAAAAAATATATCAAACATACAGAGTAACTTCTCTTAGAATTCAATTTGGAACACTGCTGCTACATATCTGAATTCTTATTCTTATAAAATAGGTTAGTAAAGCAGTAGGTGGTTCTCAATCTTTTTTCCACTTTAATCCCTTCCCTCTGTGGGTGTGTTGGTAGCCATCAGAAAGGGAGAGGGGAATGAGTGTGTAGTTTTAAAAGGCCACTTGGTGATTCTTATACTGCAACCTATCCCTAGATCAAAGTAAGAATGTCTGCCACAGTGATCAAAAGTTTAATGGGAGTGAAATATCCCCTTGGTTGTTGGGCAGAAAAATGGTTAAGGACAAGTAGCCTTAGAAAAGGCTAGAGAAATTTGGGATGATGTGCTTTTACAAGTGCCTGCTCTGCTGGGAAGGTAGAAGCTAAAGACAGAACTGCAGACCTGGGAGCCAGAGGCTCCTGAGTTCTGTCCCATTCCAGCCCAGGTCTGTCTGAACAAAGACACTCTGGAGGTGGGGGTAGGTGGCAGAGGGGTGGGACATGTGAGTAATATCATTTAGTAGGCGCTGAACAAGTCCCCTGTAACTCATCAGGTATGAGCCCTGGTTGAAGACAGAATGAAATTTGTAGAAGTACATAACCTCCCTGACAGACCGAACAACTGGGAGAAGCTCTCTCTCCTTCCACTTTGATTCCCTTGCTGTGTGTGACTTCCTAAATAGCTCTGAACAATCAGGTTATCATCTCTCCCTGCCAAGGGTTTGTGTTAGGAACCTCATGAGGTTTCCTGAGTTAATTTAATGCATTTTGACTGTTTTTTAGTCTTACCCCATCTAATGTATCCTCCACAGGGCAGTCAGAATTTACTTTCTAAAATGCAAGTCAGATCAAGTTATTTTTCTGCTTAAAACCCCTCACTGATTCTCCCATTACTTATTAAAAAAAAAAAGGTGTATTTATTGAATTTCTTTTTTTTTTAAGATTTTATTTATTTATTCATGAGAGACAGAGAGAGAGAGAGAGAGAAGCAGGCTCCCAAGGAGCAGGGAGCCCGATGAGGGACTCGATCCCAGGACCCTGGGATCATGACCTGAGCCGAAGGCAGACGCTTAACCATCTGAGCCACCCAGGCGTCCTATTTACTGAATTTCTTAAAAGGTGCTGGCACCTTGACTTTTGATTGATTCATTATATTGGAGTACTTTCTTTAAGAAAACTCAATATATAGAAATCCAAGTTCCTCATGAGTTTTACACACATTGCTTCTCAACACAGCCTGTGGAGTACTGGTCTCTCTCAGCTAGTGCTGCTTCCTCCCTTGTCTCTGGTGTTATGTTTGTTGAATCATTTGGGGAGAATGGCTTAGGTCAGGAATGGGGACCAGATCAGGTACAATTTTGAAGGTCACAAAAAAAGGATATTTTTTTTTGTATTTCTGTGATGAAAAACTATTAGAGCATTGTTAAAATGACCTCAGCTCTCCGAAAAGTTCAAGAAAACTTACGATTTTGTAGGTATAGCTCATTCCTTTTAACACTGAGTAATATCCCCCTGTCTAGATGTACTATGGTTTATCCCTTTACCTACAGCAGTATAACTTGATTGCTTCCAAGTTTTGGCAGTTATGAATAAAGCTGCTGTAAACATAATGTATGCAAGTTTTTGTGTGGACATATTTCCAACTCATTCGGGTAAATACCGAAGAGCAAGTTGCTGGATCATATGGTAAGAGCACATTTAGTTTTTTGAGAAACTGCTGAACTTTTTAAAAATATAGTTGACCTACAATGTTATACTAGTTTCAGGTGTGCAACATAGTGATTTCCACAGGTCTATACTAAACTTAGTTATACTAAGTTTATAGTAAACTATATTAAGTTTATACTGTGTTTACTAAGTCTATACTGCCTGTAAAGTAGCTATTCCATATTGCATTCCTACCAGCAATGAATAAGAGTTCCTGTTGATCCTCATTCTCACCAGTATTTGGTGTTATTGGTGTTCTGGATTTTGGCCATTTTAACAGGTGTGTAGTGATATCTCCTTGTTTAATTTGCAGTTGCCAAATGTCATGTGATGTTGAGCATCTTTTCATATGCTTATTTATTTCCCTCATATCTTCTTTGCTGAGGTGTCTGTTCAGATCTTTTGCCCATTTTTTAAATCAGGTTATTCATTTTCTTATTGTTTGTTTGAGTTCTTTGTATATTTTGGATAACCATCCTTTATCAGGTATGTCTTTTGCAAATACTGTCCCCACGTTGGCGGCTTGTTAGATTTTTCACCAAATCCTCTGCTCCTAGTCCTATGCCTCATCCCTGCCCTCTTTTGTGCCCAGTGTTATCCAGACTGGAGATGTTCCAGCTGACTTTTCCCAGTTCACTTCCCTTCTAATTTTTATCAGTGTAGAGAAGACTTAACTGTTTGTCTACTTGATCCAAGAGATGACTTGGGGGCTTAACTGCTCTTGACAAACTTGGGAGCTTAACTGCTCTTGACAAACTTGGGAACAACCTCCCTATCATCATACCCTGATTTTACCCCCTGCTTTCCAGAGCTCTGCTGGAAATGGCATCTCTCTCTCTCAACTCAGGTTTTACAACTTCTACTCTGAAAAATAATTTACGATTTCCACATCTGATTTCTATCCTCTGGTCTCAACTCTTCACTTTCTGTGAGGACTCAATTTCAATGTGTTCCTGCCCCTTCCTGCTGTAGACCATCTGATCGTTTCTGTTTCTTGTGAGCAAGAGGTTCAGGCAGTTTTTTGGAGAGTTACAAATTGACTATGTTCTACTTTAAACATAAAACACTTTTTTTCCCTCATCTACTCTTCCTAATGACTTCATAGCACTCTTGATTCATAGTGGTTGATTTTTAAGATGCATCATTGTTTTATGTACCACTAAGGGGGAGAAAAGTTGCTGTCCAAATATGATACACAATTTATTGCAAGATTCATCCAAATTTAAGAGATGTTTAAGTGTGGAAAAAAACAAAGTACGTCTTAGAATCATTGTCCAGGAGTGCTTGGGTAGCTCAGTCAGTTAAACATCTGCCTTCGGCTCCGGTCACGATTCCAGGGTCCTGGGATTGAGCCCCGCTTCAGGCTCCCTGCTCAGCAGGGGAGTCTGCTTCTCTCTCTCCCTCCCTGCTCATGTGCTCTCTCTCTCTCAAATAAATAGCATCTTAAAAAAAAAAGAATCATTGTCCAGTACCATAGTAAGCATACAAACAGGAAAATATGTATAGATCTAAATCTAAAATTATTGGAAAGACCTGTTTCCCAATTAAATTACAGGGACAAAATTAATCACTGGGAACTTTTTATTTTTAACTTTAACTGACTTACCCTAGCACTCACCATTCTGTCTATTCAGGATTATCTGACCATACGAACCACCAGAATCATTCTTGTCTTATACCTTAACTCAGGCTGCTTTCTTCACAGTTACTGCAGTCTTCATCTAGTGAAACTCCACTGAAAACTTCTCATGCTGTATGTGGTGTTTTGTGCTCTATAGCTTGACACTGAATATATATTATCTAAAATTGTCTGCCATTATTTTATGTATGTTTTAAGTAGTTCTATTTAAGTAAGATTAAGTAGGAACATGTATACTTTTCTTTGCCAGAATGCATATAAAAATGTACTGAGCACATAGGATGGTATTCAGTAAAAGTCTGTTGATTTTTAAGTTTTTTTGGTTAAAGTTCAGTAGCACAGATCCTGTTGCTCAAACCCTAAATAATAAACCTTATAATAAGATTTTTGTTTGCTATTTCAGAAGTCAAGTTAAATCTTCTGGGGAAACAGATGTATTCTACATTACCATAGAGGAAGATATGTCCAATGTTTCTAGATTTTATGAATATTTTTCAAAAGGCTTTTCCAACAATAATTATAGATAGCATAGAGAACAAACATATCTCTAAAGGTAATTCTTTCTCAAAGCAATTGGGCTTTAAAGCTCTTTTTAAATTAGGGTTTTATAGTGCCCTTGGCTTAAATAAATCCAAATGAGCTTTTTGTGTTAACTGCCTTGTAAATGTTTCATTTGGACATAAGTCTATTGATGGAATTAATTTGATTACACAATGTATGAAGAACAACCTTTGTTTTTTTATTTTTCTATCTAACTTAAAACAAAAGAACCTGGACTAAGAAAAGAAAAAATATGGAAGCGATTCATTGCCAGGACTAAACTACTCTATTGTTCCCTTTCTACTCACCTTAAACTCCACATCTTCAGTGTATCTCCCTAGTTCTGCAGTCATTAGTGGCGACGCGATGTGGCTGAATATTTTGTGAGAATATGGGTTAAGAGGGCTTACATCTCACATCATATTATAAAGGAGTGTTAGGATCCTCTCTAAATACCCAGCCTGCTTGTCTCCTCACCACTCTCAAAGACTCTTAGAAAAATCCCCTCCATACTAATGAGCAGTTCAAGCCTGGCCTTTGGCTTACAAACTCCACTCAGGAAAAGAAAGGACAAGTAGCCCACAGGAATGATTATTATTCAGACAATCCCTCTTGAAGGGCTTGCCACACATAGGTAGGATGCTTTATCTTAGGGACTAAACTTTTTGTAAACAAAATTAAATTAATTTTGTAATTTTTGTCCTCATTTCTAAATGGCTTTAAACTGAGTAGGACATCATAAAGAAGGGACAGTGGGTTGGAAGAGGGCGGAGTTGGGGGGAGAGTTATATTGGAAAAGCAGATTGATAAATGTGCCTTCATATTGTGGTACTAATACCCAAAAACTAATAGGATGGGTTGAGAAAACACAACATAAAATTTCCACAAAGAGGAACTTGACATAATTCTATAAAAATCTTTATCATATGCATTCTACAAGACAACCTTAGCCTGGTCTGTTAAAGAATGTCAATGTCATGGAAAAAAGGCTTAGTTTTGCTTCTTGTCTTCAATACAGTAAAGGAGACTGAAGTAATATGACAGCTCAGTACAATATGGGATCCTTGATTGAATTTGCATCAGTAGAGAAAAGCTCTATAAATTTCACTATTGGAATAATTTGTAAACTTGAATACAGGCTGTGTATTAGATAATACTCCATTGGGTTAAATTTCTTGGGTGTGATAATGCAGTTGTCTTTGATCTTGGGAAATATATACTAAATTAGAGGTCATTAGTCCTGATATCTGCAACTTATTTTGAGATGGTTCAGACAAAGAAAATGTGTGGTGTGTATGTGTGTGTGTGTGCATGTGCGCATGCATGCATGCACGTGCATGTGAGTGCACGTTTGGTGCTGAGTTAGGGGTTTTCTCTTTCAGACATTTATTTTACACTAAGTGATGTTCTGTGTGTTTTGCTTCTTGCTTTTTTTTCTTTAGGATGCATGCTCATTTGTGACTTCCTAGTTTTTATTTTTTCCTTGTATCCGTTCTGCTACATGGGCTACTTGGGACTAGTTTTTTTTTTTTAAAGATTTTATTTATTTGACAGAGACACAGCGAGAGCAGGAACATAAGCAGGGGGAGTGGGAGAGGGGGAAGCAGGCTTCCCGCGGAGCAGGGAACCCGATGCGGGGCTCTATCCCAGGACTCTGGGATCATGACCTGAGCCAAAGGCAGACGCTTAACGACTGAGCCACCCAGGCACCCCTACTTGGGACTAGTTCTTGAATTGAGTTCTATAAACCTATAGTTTATTTTTAAACTGTTTCTTTTCTTACACTGCAATGATTAAGCCTGTAATCTAGGCTGCGAAAATACATGCTATTATTACCGATAGAATAGGTAAGAAAATATGGAGGGATTTGTGCAATTTAATCACCTCTAAAAGAAAAAGTTTTTTGTTTTAAAGATTTTATTTATTTATTTGAGAGAGAGAGAATACAAGCAGGGAGGAGGGGCACAGGGAGAGAGAGAAGCAAGCTCCCAACTGAGTAGGGACCCTGATGTGGGACTCGATTCTGAAGGCAGACACTTAACTGACTGAGCCACCCAGGTGCCCCTAAAAGAAAGTGTTTTTAAAATTGAAGTATAATTAATATGTTAATTAGTTACAGGTATACAAACATATTGATTTGACAATTCTATACATTACTCAGTGCTCACACAAGTGTAGTTACCGTCTGTTACCATACAGTGTTTTTATATTACTGACTGTATTCCCTTTACTGTACTTTACATCTCTAGGGCTTATTTATAAGTGTAAGTTTGTACCTCTTAATCCCCTTTATTTTGCCCACCCGCCTAATACTCTACCCTGTGGCAGCAACCAGCTTGTTCTCTGTATTAAAAATCTGTTTTTTTTTTTCTTCTTAAGATTTTCCTTATTTATTTTAGAGATATAGCACGAGAGCATGTGTGTGAGTGGGGCAAGGGAGAGAGGAAGAAGAGAATCTCAGGCAGACCCCACACTCAGCGCAGAGCCCAACGTGGGGCTCCATCTCATGACCCTGAGATCGCAATCAGGGTTGCGAAATCAAGAGTTGGTAGCTCACCCCACTGAGCCACCCAGGCGCCCCAAGAGTCTGTTTTTGTGTGTGTGTTCATTCATTTGTTTTGTTTTTTATTTTTTTAATTATTTTTTAAGATTTTATTTTTTTAAGGGATCTCTGCACCCAATGTGGGGCTCGAACCCACAACCCCGAGATCAAGAGTCGCATGCTCTACCAGCTGAACCAGCCAGGTGCGCCCATTTGTTTTGTTTTGTTTTTTTAATTTTTATTTATTTTTTTTTTAAAGATTTTATTTTATTTATTTGACAGAGAGAGACACAGCTAGAGAGGGAACACAAGCAGGGGGGAGTGAGAGAGGGAGAAGCAGGCTTCCCGCCGAGCAGGGAGCCTGATGTGGAGCTCGATCCCAGGATCCAGGGATCATGACCTGAGCCGAAAGCAGACGCTTAACCACTGAGCCACCCAGGGGCCCCTGTTTTGTTTTTTAGATTGCACATTTAAGTGAAATCATATGGTAATTGTCTTCTTTTGTCGGACTTATGTTGCTTACCATAATACCCATTAGGTCCCTTTGTGTCACAAATGGCAAGATCTCATTTGTTTTTTTGTTTTGTTTTAATTTTTTTTTATTATTATGTTGTGTTAATCACCATACATTACATCATTAGTTTTTGATGTAGTGTTCCATGATTCATTGTTTGAGTACAACACCCAGTGCTCCATGCAGTATGTGCCCTCTTTAATACCCATCACCAGGCTAACAATCCCCCCACCCCCGTCCCCTCTAGAACCCTCAGTTTGTTTCTCATATCTCATTTGTTTTTATGGCTGAGTAAAATTCCATTTTGTGTATGTATCACATCTTATTTATCCATTCATCTATCATGGACACTTGGGTTGCTTCTGTATGTTGGCTGTTGTAAATAATGATGCAATATACATAGGGGTACATATATCTTTTTGAATTTGTGTTTTTATTTTCTTCAGGTAGATACCCAGTAGTGGAATTAAAAGATTGTATGATAGCTTTGTTTTTCATTTTTTTTAATTTTTAATTTAAATTCAATTTAATTAACATATAGTATATTACTAGTTTCAGAGGTAGAATTTAGTGATTTATCAGTTGCATATAACACCCAGAGCTCATTCCATCAAGTACCCTCCTTAATGCCCATCACCCAGTTACCTCATCCCCCTCCAACCTCCTATTTTTAAATTTTTAAGGAACCTCTATACTGTTTTCCACAGTGGCTGCACCAATTTCTATTCCCACCAACAGTGCACAAAGATTCCTTTTCCACATCCTCACCACCACTTATTTCTTGTCTTTTTAATACTAGTCATTCTGACTCGATATCTCATAGTGGTTTGATTATTTCCATTTTCCTGGTGATTAGTGATGTTGAGCATCTTTTCCTGTGTCTACTGGGCATCTGTATGCCTTATTTGGAGAAATGTCTATTCAGGTCCTCTGCTCATTTTTTAATTGGATTGTTCATTTGTCGTTGTTGTTGTTGTTGTTGTTGCTGAATTGTATGAATTCTTTATATATTTTGGTTATTAACCCCTTATGGGATATGTCATTTGCAAATATCTTCTCCCAGTCACTGGGTTGCCTTTTCGTTTTATGGTTTCCTTTGCTGTGCAAAAGTTGTTAATTTTGGTGTAATCCCAATAGTTTATTTTTGCTTTTGTTTCCCTTACCTAAGGAGACATATCTATAAATACATTGCTAAGGTCAATGTCCAAGAGATTACTGCCTGTTTTCTTTTAGGAGTGTTATGGTTTCAGTCTTATATTTAACTCTTTAATCCATTTTGAGTTTATTTTTGTATATGGTGTAAGAAAGTGGTCTCATTTCATTCTTTTACATATGGCTGTCCAGTTTTCCTGGCGCCATTTATTGAAGAGACTGTCTTTTCCCTTTGTATATTCTTGCCTCCTTTGTCCTGTACTAATTGATCATATAGGTATGGGTTTATTTCTTGGCTCTCTCTCCTGTACCATTATTCTGTGTGTCTGTTTTTGTGCCAGTATCATACTAGTTTGATTATTGTAGCTTTGAGTGTATCATGAAATCTGGGATTGTGATACCTCCAACTTTGTTCTTCATTCTCAAGATTGCCCCGGCTATTTGGGATCTTTTGTTGTTCTTTACAAATTTTAGTAGTATTTGTTCTGATTCTGTGAAAATACTTACTGGTATTTTGATAGGGGTTGCATTGAATCTGTGGATTGTTTTGGGTACGATGGACATTTTAATGATAATCTTCCAGTCTGTGAGCATAGTATACCTTCCCATTTGTATCATCTTCATTTCTATTCATCAGTGTCTTACAGTTTTCAGAGTATAGGTCTTTTACCTCCTTGGTTAAATTTATTCCTAGATATTTTATTCTTGTTGGCACAATTGTAAATGGGCTTCTTTTCTTAATTTCTGTTTCAGCTATTTCATTTTTAGTATGTAGAAATGCAACAGATTTTTGTGTATTAATTTTGGAGCTGACAACTTTACTGAATGCATATATTTGTTCTAATAAGTTTTTGGTGGAGTCTCTAGGGCTTTCTATATATAGTATGTCATCTGCAGATAGTGACAGTTTTATTTCTTCCTTATCATTTGGGATTCCTTTTAGTTCTTTTTCTCATCTGATTGCTGTGACTAGGGCTTCTAGTACTATGTTGAATAAAAGCAGTGAGAGTGGACATCCATGTCTTGTTACTGATCTTGGAGGAAAAGTTTTCAGTTTTTCACCACTGAGTATGATGTTAGCTGTAGATGTCATATGTGGCCTTTATTCTATTGAGGTATATTCCCTCTAAGCCTGGTTTGTTGAGAGTTTGTTTTTTTTTTTTTAAATCATGAATGGGTGTTAAATTTTGTTAAATGCTTTTTCTGCATCAGTTGAGATGCATCTATTGAGATTTTTATCCTTCTTCATGTTAATATGATATATAACATTGATTTTGCAAATACTGAACCACTCTTACATCCCTGGAATAAATTCCACTTGATCATGGTGTATGATTTTTTTTTTTTTTTAGTGTATTGTTGAATTTGATTTGCTAATACTTTCTTGAGGATATTTGTATCTGTGTTCATCAGAGATATTAGCCTGTAGTTCTCTTCTTTTGTAGTGTCTGTCTGGTGTTGCTATCAGAATAATGCAGTCTTCTTAGAATAAATTTGGAACTCTTCTGTCCTTTTCTATTTTTTTGGAATAGTTTGAGAAGAAAGGTATTAACTCTTCCGTAAACGTTTGGTAGAATTTACCTCTGAAGCCATTTGGTCCTGGACTTTTGTTTGTTGGGAATTTTTTAATTACCAAGTCAATTTTGTTAAAAGTAATTGGTCTGTTCAGATTTTCTATTTTTTCCTGATTTGGTTTCAGAAGATTGTATGTTTCTAGGAATTTATCTATTTCTTCTAGATTGTCCAATTTCTTGGCATATAGTTTTTTTTATAATATTCTTTTACCATCCTTTGTATTTCTGTGCTGTCAGTTTCCTGTTTTGTATCTATTTATTTATCTATTTATCTTTTTTTCTTGATGAGGCTGGCCACGGGTTTATCAATTTTGTTGATCTTTTTGAAGAACTGGCTCTTGGTTTCATTGATCTTTTCAATTGTTTTTTTAGTCTCTATTTCATTTATTTCTGATCTAATCTTTATTATTTCCCTACTTTCTACTACCTTTGGGCTTTGTTTTTCTTCTTTTTCTTGCTACCTCAGGTGTAAGGTTAGGTTATTTATTTGAGATTTGTTTCTTGAGGTAGGCCTCAAGTTTATGTTAGAACTTCTTAGAACTGCTTTTGCTGCATCCCAAAGATTTTGGACCATTGTGTTTTCATTTTCATCTGTTTCCGTGTATTTTTGGTCTCCTCTTTGATTTGTTGGTTGACCCATTGGTTGTTTAGTAGCATGTTGTTTAGCCTTCATGTGTCTGTGTTCTTTCCAGGTTTTTTTTGGTTTTGTTTTGTTTTGTTTTGGGTAATTGATTTCTAGTTTCATACTTTTGTGGTTGGAAAAGATGCTTGATATGATTTCAGTCTTCTTAAATTTATTGAAGCTTGTTTTGTTGCCTAACGTGGAGAATATTCCATGCACACTTGAAAAGAATGTGTATTCTGCTGTTTGGGTATGGAAAGTTCTGTATGTATCTGTTAGGTCCATCTGGTGTAATGTATCATTTAAAGCACTGTTTCCTTATTGATTTTCTGTCTAGATGATCTATCCATTGATGTAAATATACCATCCCTTACTATTATTTTATTGCTGTCAATTTCTCCTTTTATGTCTGTTGTTTTCTATTTAGGTGCTCCTATCTTGGGTCCATAGACATTTACAGTTGTCATATCCTCTTGTTAGATTGATCCCTTTATCATTATGTAGTGCCTCTCTTTGTCTCTGGCTTACAGTCTTTGTCTTAAAGTCTATTTTGTCGGATACAAATATTACCACCCTGACTTTTGTGTTTTTTTGTGTGTTGGGGTTTTTTTGCTTCCATTTTTCTATCCCTTCACTTTTAGTCTGTTTGTTTCTTCAGGTCTGAAATAAGTCTCTTGTAGGCAGCATATAGCTGGGTCCTTTTTTTTTTTTTTTTAATCCATTCAGTCACCCTGTGTCTTTTGGAGCATTTCCTCTATTTACATTTAACCTTGCTGGGTAGAGTATTCTTGGTTGCAGGTTTTTCTCTTTCAGTACTTTGAATATCCTACTCCTTCCTGGCCTGCAAATGAATATCCTACTCCTTCCTGGCCTGCAAAATTTCTGCTGAAAAATCAACTGGTAGCCTTATGGGGTTTCTCTTGTATGTAATTGTTATCTTTTATTGCTTTAAAATTCTCTCTCTATCATTACAGCTTGCCATTTTAATTATTATGTGTCTTTGAGTGGACCTCCTTGGGTTCATCTTGTTAGGGACTGTCTGTACTTCCTGGACCTGAATGTCTGTTTCCTTCCCCAGATTAGGGAAATTTTCAGCTACTGTTTCTTCAAATAAGTTTTTTGCCCCTTTCTTTCTCTTTTCTCCTTTTGGGATTCCTGTCAAGTGAATGCTACTATGCTTGATGTTGTCACTGAGTTGCTTTAACCTGTTTTCATTCTTTATTATTTTTTTTTTGTTTTTGCTCTTCAACTTGGTTGCTTCCCATACACTGTCTTCCAGAGTGTGGATCCGTTCTTGTGCTTCCTCTAGTCTGCTGTTCATTCTCCAGTGATTTTTTTCAGTTACTTAATTCTTCTTCTCTGACTGGTTCCTTTTTATATTTTCTATCTCTTTGTTGAAGTTCTCACTGAGACCCTCCACTCTTTTCTCAAGTCCACTGAGTATCTTTATGACCATTACTTGGAATTCTTTATCAGTCATATTGCCTATCTCCATTTCACTTAGCTCTTTTACTGTGGTTTTGTCTCATTCTTTTATTTGGAAAGTATTCCTCTGTCTTCTCATTTTGTTTAACTCTCTGTGTTTGTTTCTATGTATTAGGGAGGTCAGCTATGTCTCCTGGTCTTGAAAGTAGTGACTTTGTGTAAAAGAGGTCTGTGGTGTCCTGTAATGCAGTACCCGCTGGTACCAGAATGAGGTTTTCCACTGAGTGTCTCCTGTGTGGGCTGTGTGTCCCCTACTGTTGTGACTGAGCCGTGTTTGCCTGCAGCCCAGATGGCTTCACTGACCTGCTTTTCCTACTGTGGGCATATTGGGCAGGGTTTGGTCCCCACACAGTTGAAAGGCCTCTCTCAGGTTGCCTAGAGCTCATTGGTGGGTGAGGTTGGGGTCAGGCTATTTATCTACAGTTAGCCTCTCTGCCATAACTACAGGCATAGAGGTTAACAGGGCTTGCTCCCTGTGTGGGCAGCTAAGAGGCTCAGCTGCTGGATCTGCAGACATGCTGATGTGCTGGGTTCCATCTCCCCCTCTCCTCTGAGTAGGAGTAAAACTTTAGGGTGGCACATGTCCCTGCTAGGGCTGCTTGTAGGGAGTGATGGGGCAGAAGCTACTTTGGAGGATGCCTGCTGAGGTGGGTTCCCAGGGAACGCAGTGCTAACAACATCAATGGAGAGTGTTAGTCTGGCTCCAGCAAGTGTCAGTTATCTAGGCTGGGGGAGGGGAAGAGAAATGGTGCCTGTCAGCACTATTATTCCTGGAGAAATCTGAACATCCCTGCCCCTCCAGTGCCCGTTCGGAGATTAGTAAATAAACCTTCATGTATAGCATAGGTGCTGTGTCTCTGGTTGAGTTAGTTATTATACTGGCTCTTTAAGGATGGGGACCCAGTTTCCTATTGCCCTTCAGCTCTCCTGGAGTTAAGCCCGCTGATTTTTTTTTTCTTTTTTCTAAGATTTTATTCATTTATTAGAGAGCAGGAGGGAGAGGGAGAGAGAATCTGAAGCAGACTGTGCTGAGCGCAGAGCCTGACGCAAGGCTTGATCCCATAACCACGAGATTATGATCTGTGTCAAAGCCAAGAGTCAGTGCTCAACCAACTGAGCCACGCTTAGCTCACTGAATTTTAAAACTCCCAAAGTTAAGGCTCATCGGTTTTCAAAGCCAGGTGTTATAGGGACTTGTATTCCTAGTACGGGTCCCTAGTGCCTAGAGTGCCTGGTGTGGGGTCTGATCCTCTCGCTTCTTTGTGCTTGTGGTGTTCCTCCTGTTTGTGGTTAGTTTCACAGAGGGGTTTGGTTCTCAGCCACGCCTATGCCCCTCCTACCCTTTTCGATGTGGCTTCCTCTCTATGATTAGTTGTGGAAGGTCTGTTCTGCCAGTCTTCAGGTCATTTTCAGAGTTAGTTGCATATATGTAGTTGTTACATCAGAGTGTCCATGGGAGAAGGTGACCTCAAGATCCTGAGAAGAAGTCTTAAACACATTTTATTAACATGCCCTTATATAGCTAAGTATGCTAATAATATGCCAGCTTCAAAAGATGAACCATTTCACAGAAACATTAGATTCCCTAATAAGCCACATAGAGTTCTTCGGTAATATTTGATAATTTGTGAAAATTTTACTTATACAGCTGGTCTGGGAGTACTTTTGAATATAAACGGTGGCATAGAGCAATGGTCCGTGTTACTGCTCTGGAACAGATAGGATAGATGCTGCATGGCAGAGTTCAAGAATCCACTATTTTTGAGAAGTTTTCTTAAGGCTCGAAGTAGCTTTTTGGTGAGTAGCTCAGTTAGAAGAACTGAGTGTTTAATAATAAAAGCATATTCTTCGTTCGTTTAAAATGTACAGGATCTTTTTTCAATTAATCTGAGATTGCTCTTTTATTACTTCATAAGTTTCCTTGTGCTTCATATAGTGCTTATGTACTTGAGGGTAAATCCTTTCTCCCTCCCTCCTCTCTCTCTCTCTCTCCTGTTGGTACGTTTTCTGTCTCTGACATTGATAAGAAAGGGAAAGTGAACAAGTTTCCAGAATTTTCAAATAAGCAAAAAATCAAGATTGAGACTGGCAGGAAAACATTTGGAGGAGCAGTGAGGAGGAGGATCTGCTCACGGTTGCTGTGTGTCTGAGTCTGTCCTCAGTGAGACGTACTGGGAAGACTGGGACTGGCCTCACTAGTAACATTAGTAGCATTGTCTACGGCCAGTGGGGAGAAGGTGCTGACGGCTCCTGTGCTCTATGAGGATGATTTCATCTCCCAATTATGGAGGAGTGTGAAGCCATCGGAAAGTAGTTGTCCATCTTCCCGCTCTCTCTACCTAAAACCTCAGTCTTCAGCTTTGCTCTCTTGGAGGACTTTTTCCTACTCTGAGCCAACACCAGTCTTTCCACCTGTGTTGGGGAATCCTGACCTTAGCCTTTCTCCATGACTTCGGTTCCATAGTTGACCCTTCCTGGTTCACATTTTCAGTCCCTCTTTTAAAAAAAGCACTCTCCCTGGATTCTGCTGCCTCCTAGTTGTCCCTAGTTGTTTCTCTTACCCACAATTTCTTGGAGTTTTTTCTCTACTAGTGGACTGCCTCCATTCACTTACCATCCACTCACCCACTTTTGCCACTTATCCTCCAGCTCTTCCCGCCCCATTCTACCAAATGTGCTCTCAAAGACCTACTTCTGAGATTTAGGTTCTGAATGCAGGGGCTTTGAGTCCTCATTTTTCTTGATTTCTGTGCAGCCTTCGACAAGATCTACTGTCCATCCCTTGCTTCTTAGACCTTGGTCCTTCGTCTAAAGGTCCTCATCTCTCCAGGACGATGCCTCTGTCTGTGGGTCCTCATCCTCCCTGCCACCCCTGAACCTGTCCAAGGCCTGGTCCTCAGTCTTTTTCACTCTTTCTCAGTAGTTTCTTCCCTCTGGATCCCATTCAGCCCAACAGCTACAAGTACCTCTGCAGTGTGAGCATGTCTACCCTTCCAGCTCTGGAACCCATTTTTCCCTTCACAGAGTCCTGTGCTTTTTCCATCTCTGTGCCTTCTGCTCTTACTGAGCCTTTGGCCCAGGATTCTCTCTCTATAGCTTCCCGCTTAAAATTCTCACTAAATGAAGAGATCCTGGTTAAGATAAAGTAAGCATTTCACTCAGAATAAGGGGAAACTCCTACATTACCATTGTCACTCCCACCCCTTGCAAAGACTCATTTTGTATTCTCCTTTGTATAACTTACTGAAATTTTACTTTGACTAATGGAGTAAATATTTCTTTAAGGTTGTCTCTACCAAGCAGCATGAGAGCAAATACCATGTATGTGCATTCAGTTCACAGTTGTGTTTACTGTGCCAGTTATAGGTCTTGGCACATAGCAGGTGTGCAATATATTTTTGCTGAAGGGAAGAATAAATGAAGTAGGAATTGACCGTTAAAGATTTGCCAGTATGTTATCAAATTTTAACTAGGTAATTGGATTTTTAAAAATTTTCTCAAGGGGCGCCTGGGTGGCTCAGTCGTTAAGCGTCTGTCTTCGGCTCAGGTCATGATCCCGGGGTCCTGGGATCGAGCCCCACATCGGGCTCCCTGCTCTGCGGGGAAGCCTGCTTCTCCCTCTCCCACTCCCCCTGCTTGTGTTCCCTCTCTCGCTGTGTCTCTCTCTGTCAAATAAATAAAAAATCTTAAAAAAATAAAAATAAAAATTTTCTCAAAATACATGTTCTTTCTCGTAAGTAAAATGATTAACATTCAATATTCTTTAAAAAATTTAAGAATGACTTTTATAAATGTTTTATTTCAGTGGGTGATTTTTAAGGAAATTTTCAGGGTATCTGTTGGTAATTAATGAATGTTTCTTTAATTTTCCCTTTCAGTTTGATTGTTAGGTTTTTCTAAAATGAAAGCATTTTGAGTATTGATTATTATTTTAGCATAATTAATGTTAATCTTTTAAAAGGGTTTAATGTTTTCTAACTGTAATAGTAACATATATTCATTATTGAAGGTTCAGAAATACTGAATATCTCCAATTAAAATTTGGTTTATTTCTTTACATACCTTTAATATGTATCTGCACACACATACACACATTTTTCCCTCTATAAGATTGGATCTTATTGATACAGCATTATGGTCTCTTACAGGCTTTTTCTTATATTATGAAATATTCTTCTAAATAAGATGTGCATTTTAATGGCTTCACGATACTACATTGTATGAATTTACCATCATTTATTCAATGATTCTGTTACTTTAACAGTGTTAAAACTGTTGGTATAACATGCAACAGTTTAGCTTAACATTTTAAGCTAATATACACACACTTTTCAATGAAAGTACTTTATTACTAATGAGTTAGATTTTAGTGGGAACATATTTATATATTGCCAATGTATTAGTTCAGTCTGCCATGACAAAGAACCATAAACCTTCCCACTGTATCTTCACATGGCTGAAAGAGAAAGGAAGCAAGCTCTCCAGTGTCTCTTATGAAGGCACTGATCCCATCATGAGGACACCACCCTCACAATCTTGTCTAAATTTAATTATGTCCCAAAGGCCCCATCTCCAAATACCGTCATAATGGCAGCTCAGGCTTCAATAGATGAATTTTGTTCGGGGAGGGAGATGGACACAATTTGGTCCATAGCAGTCAACAATGAGAACTATTTCAGAAACAATTTGTTGTTCCCTAAGTAGCATTTTAAAAACTAGGACATAGAATTGTTTTTATTTTATCCATGGGTAAGATTATCTGAAAATCTTCATAGAAAAAGTAAAAATTCTAACTATTCCTTATTCATCATGGAATATATAGTTAAATTATGCATTATTGGCATAAAATGGCACTGTGAAATTACATGAAATTGCTGAAATGATTGTACTGTCCCATTCTCTGAATGTTCATAGTTCCAGAAAAACTGCAGGTGGCTCTTAATGTCTAGAGACATTAGAGACTTTCCTTTTCCTGTGTGGAAAATAACAGCCAATTTTATGGGTGATTATTATCACTTACTGAAGTTTCTTCTAAAATTAGTCTCATTCTGTCCATAAATGATACAACTAATAAAAACGGTTTACCATCTTATAGTGCTTTATATTTTTTGAAAAATCTTTGTTTAACATCATTTTTTAAATGTCAGTGATAGATTGATCTTATAACAATGTCACTAGAATAGAATAAATATCTCTATTTAATATTTGAGAAACTTGAAGCTTGGAGAAATTAAGTTATCTTACCTAGGGTCAAAAATCCAGTTTGGATCAATTCTATTACTTCAAGTCATATCTTCTATGTGTTCAAAGAATCTACAACATTTCTGTTTCTTTGGTCTGAGAAATAGTAATTAATCAGAGAAAGATACTTTAAAATGGTTACCTTTGTAATTATGTAGAAAAGTGAACAGTTAGAGGATACTACATCTTGTTAATGTTAACTCGAAAATTCATATATAGCATTCTCATTTAAAAATAGTATCATTAAATAGTGGTATATTTTAAATGGTCATTTAAGAGCACTATTGGGGCCCCTGGGTGGCTCAGTCACTTAAGCGTCTGCCTTTGGCTCAGGTCATGATCCCAGGGTCCTGGGACCGAGCCCCGCACTGGGCTCCCTGCTCAGCAGGAAGCTTGCTTCTCCCTCTCCCCCTCTTGTGTTCTCTCTCTTTCAAATAAATAAATAAAATCTTTTTAAAAAAATAAAAGCACTATCGGGGCGCCTGGGTGGCTCAATCGGTTAAGTGTCTGCCTTCGGCTCGTGTCATGATCTTGGTCCTGGGATCGAGCCCCACATCGGGCTCCCTGCTCAGCAGGGAGCCTGCTTCTCCTTCTCACTCTCCCTCTGTGCTCTCCCTCTCTCTCTCAAATAAATACATGAAATCTTTAAAAAAAATAAAATAAAAGCACTATTAATTTGTTATTATGCTTGGCATCCTTTTATTGTTCCATTTTAAGTTTTTAGAAACTTTATTTTAACATTGTTGTCCTGAAGATATTGTTATATGGCCAGTAGAATATTGTATTTCTTTTATATAATATAGCTTCAGAATCAAATAATTGGTTTTCTTAATGTGTGAGTTGTTGTGGTCGGAACCCTGGACTATTTGAGACTAAACAAAGCTACTGCAAATTCAGATATTTTTTATTTTTGGCTGATAAGATGGCATGTGTATATCATCAGAACAGGAGTCAGTAGTAAGGTCTCTTTTTTACAACTCCTCAACTTTGCTGTTGTAGTGGGAAAACAACTGTAGGCTATCCATATGCAAAGGGGAATAGCTGTGCTCCAATAAAACTATTTACAGAGACAGGCAACAGCCATATTGGGCCTGCAGGTCCCAGTTTGCTGACCCCTGGATTAGAATATCAAGTGAAATAGAGCTCTTCACCATACTATTTCCCTATTATTTGTTAGCTGCTTTATTTACTTAAATTCTATTCTTTTTAACTTAATGCTTTCATTTTGTATGCTACTGTGCTTTTATATCATCAGCTATTTTTCTAGGCTCTCTAACATAACTCGCACAGCTTTCCGACACTGTTGTCAAGACCCCCAAATTTAATCAACTGAACGTTTACTGAGTTTCAGGACTGAGTGGTGGTAAGGAAATGGAGGTACTGGATTTAAAGAAAGACAGACTCCCATGGATTTGGGTGGTCTTGGAAGACTTATTAAAGGATACAGGACTTGAGGTGACCCTTCAAAGACTGCAAGGAAATGAAGTATTAGAAAAAAGAGAAGAGTATTTAGAGGCACCTGGGTGGCTCAGTCAGTTAAGCATCTGCCTCCGGTTCAGGTCATGATCCCGGGGTCCTGGGATCGTGCCCTGCATTGGGCTCCCTGCTCAGCAGGAAACCTGCTTCTCCCTCTTCCTCCCTCCCTGCTTGTGCTCTCACTCTCTCTCTCACTTTCTATAAATAAATAAATAAATAAATAAATCTTTTTTAAAAAGAAGTTTATTATATTTTTAGAAGATTTTATTTATTCATTTAACAGAGCACACAAGCAGGGGGGAGTGGTAGGCTGAGGGAGTCTCATCCCCAGTTATGTGGAATCCCACCAAGAGTGGTCCTTTTCAAGATCATTTCCTGGGATAAAATGAGGAAAGTGTGACTTGTTTTTCTCTAGGGATTCCTTCTCTTTGCATTATCTCTTTTCCTTCCACGTGCTTCATATGATAGATAAGGGATGCACACAGACTGCCCTGGGAAGGTCTGAGACCTGTGGCCTGTAGCACTCTAGCAAATGGACTTCTTTCCAGCTGGTTGGTGTGTTTTTCCCTAGTGCCTCTTTTAGCCTTTTCTGGGCATCCACATGCTAGGCAGGTATGACCCTGGGGGAGGGTTGTAGGAGACCACCAACTTTCTTGGGTTATAAGCTACCTTTAAGCTTAAATGTGTAAATGAAAGGAGTCTTCCATGGGGATCTTTGCTAGCTCATTAGGGACATAACCTGAGATTTGGAATTAGAGTTATTTAAAAAAAAAAAGAGAGAGAGAGAGAAACTATAAATAAGCATTTATTTCCCTCTGTTGCACATATTTTCCTTTGGAGGTAGCTAGCAGGAGAAGTAGCTGGCAAGAATAATGGGGTCTTGCCATCTCTCAGTCTTTTCGCCTTTGTTATGATTACATCTCACAAAATAGAGCAGACCAAGTGAATATATGGTAGGGAATTGATTCTGGAAGACAGGGCCCTGTGTGGAAAGAGTGAAGCCTCTGCAGTGGGGTAAGTCTCCAACATTTCTAAAGCCAGAATAAGATCACATTAAAATGAGCAAAGCTCCAGGACACTGATTTTTAGCTTCTGGATAGTTGGATTGTATAGTGTTCATTTCTTTTTACTTCAGAAGAAAGTGGGTGCATCTCTAAGCCTTAAGTAATAGTCATGAATATTGTACTATTTGACTACAGTGGTATGATGGAGGGTATCAAAGAACATGCAAGAATGGGAGCATTACTATAAAGGGACTATGTTGTCATTTGGAATTAAGGTCGGGGAAATCTTAATGGAATCACTAAAATCCAAGGACTAAAATGAAAATAAAGACCTGTACCCAGGACACTCTGGTCTAGGGACCTGGCTTGCCTGGAGACAGGAAAAATTAGGGAGTGAGTAAAACTACAGTGTTTGATTTGTGAGCAGAAAAGTATGAATTGGATTTTGTAAGGAGACGACTAGGAACTTGAAGATAAGAGGATTAGCCTTAAAAACAGACCATAGGGGAATTAGAAAAGAAAATCTCTAAATTTAGAACCTACCAGACATTAAACAGTTGAAAGAGGCCTTTAGGAAGAGTTAGGGCCTAGATGCAAAGCGTCTCTTCCTCTGGGACACTTGTGTAGGGCAGATACTTACTCTGAGGCTTTTCTCCTGACCCTCATCCCCAAGCTAGACTGGGCCATATGGAAAACTCCTTTCTTCTAGGCCACGGGGCCTCCTTTGTCTCTTTTCTCCTCACTGTTTGATTTGTAGTGAAGTCTTCCGGTGCAACTTTTAAGGTTGGACTAAGGTAAAACTAGCTAAGTAAATCAATCTATGAATCCAAAACGATGCATGAAGCTTCAGTATTTAGTATTTACCATAGCCAATATTATGTGTGTTGAATAATATCAGTCCAAATGAAAGAATTAACTTCCAGTAAGAAAAGAACATGGTTTGCTGAATTTCTTCTCCCTTTTTCAAAATCATGCAGGTAATATATGCTTTAAACACTAAAAATGATGAGCATGAATCTGCAATCCAAGCCCTCAAAGATGCTCATGAAGAAGAAATCCAACAGATTCTTGCAGAAACAAGAGAAAAAATACTGCAGTATAAAAGCAAAGTGACAGAGGAGTTAGACCTTAAGAGAAAGATTCAGGTTTTAGAAGCATCATTAGAAGATCACATAAAAATGAAGCAGCAGGCTTTGACAGAATTTGAAGCTTATAAGCACAGAGTTGAGGACATGCAACTCTGTGCAGAAGCCCAGCATGTCCAACGCATAGTAACCATGTCTAGAGAGGTTGAAGAGATTAGAAGGAAATTTGAGGAAAGATTACGGAGTTTTGGACAACTCCAGGTACAGTTCGAAAAAGACAAACGCTTGGCATTGGAAGATTTGCGAACTGCTCACAGACGGGAGATCCAAGAGCTGTTGAAGTCACAGCAGGATCACAGCGCCTCGGTCAGTAAAGGGCAGGAGAAGGCAGAGGAGCTGCACAGGATGGAGGTGGAGACTTTAAACCAAACACTGGAAGAGCTAAGACTTGAACAGAAAAAGCTCATTGAGGATTATGAAGGCAAGTTGAATAAAGCTCAGTCCTTTTATGAGCATGAGCTTGATACTTTGAAAAGGTCACAGCTTTTTACAGCAGAAAGCCTACAAGCTAGCAAAGAAAAGGAAGCTGATCTTAGAAAAGAATTTCAGGGACAAGAAGCAATTTTACGAAAAACCATAGGAAAATTAAAGACAGAGTTACAGATGGTACAGGATGAAGCTGGAAGTCTTCGTGACAAATGCCAAAAGCTTCAGATAGCACTTGTTACAGCAGAGAACAGCGTTCAGGTAAGTAAAGCATGTCACATTCAACATACAGATTTTTCCCCCCAGTTTTGTCTTTCTCTTTCCAATTAGACTACTTTAACTTTTTTTTTTCCATTTTGCTTTCTCCTACTTTTCCTTTGTGAGAAAATCCATAAAGGGGTAATTTTTACTACTCTGTAGTTATTATTTCCAACTCTAACTTCAGATATTAAAGGCCCATAAAGATAACTTAAAATCTTACTGATTATGAAAGGATTTTATTGAAATAACATGTTAATATTTTTCACAAGTGGCTTGGGAGAGTTAAAATATTGTTTTCTCCTTTACCTTCATTAATAATGATCTGCCCAGACAATGAACAAAAAATTGATTGCTTTATAAACCTGAATTAAATAGGCATATGGCACATGTTTGAAAAAAAAAGTCACGAAGTCCCTACAAATTTTGTTTTATTGGCATAGAAAATTTCAAGGCTGTTTTTAATATCTGTGCAGTATTGAGTGGATTAGAAGGGGTAGAATAGTCTTTCATGATTGAGTCATACGATTTATGAAGATAAGTTATAAGTGTTATCAAAACAGATTTAAAAGTAGGTATTATTAACTGTGACTTTTGAATAAGAGAAAGTTGATGCTTGTAATTTAAGTGAATTAGCATCATTAGCTTAGCTAATTAATTAGCTCAGCATCATTCTTGCATTTTAATAATGGCTATTTGATCATTCTTAGGTTCTTCAGAAACAGCTTGATGATGCCAAGGAGGGAGAGATGGCCTTGTTGAGCAAGCACAAAGAAGTGGAGAGTGAGCTAGCCACAGCCAGAGAACATTTACAACAACAAGCTTCAGACCTTGTCCTCAAAGCTAGTATGTGCGACCACATTTCTTGGTATATTCCTCAGCTAAAACCAACAGTAAAATGTTAATTCAAGACAAAATTTGCTTTTTCTTCTCATACTTTAAAATTATTTAGACTCTAAACATGTTAAAGGACTCTAATTTCTTCTTAATCATAAGTTAGATAAGCAAATGATAACTTATTTTTAGGAATATATATTTATAGAAAAATTAAGAGATAGCAAATCATTCACTAAAAGAACAATGAAGCATTCTTTCTAAAAGGTTTTTTGTTCTTTAAAAACATATATTTAAAAAAACCCATATGTTTTAAAGTATTTAAATATTGGAACTTTGTGTGAATTACAATGTTTCATTTCATTTGGTTTATTAATAGGGGTCATTTTACACACTAAAGCTGAGTTGCCCATCCTGCTATGGCTGATGTGCTCATTTCATAGCCCATAATAGAGGAGGTGGTGACCCATGTCATATACCCAAGTGTTTATTGTGCCAGGTAAAGCCATTTGAACTCGTTCTCTGAGGATGTCATTTGATTGGCTCATCAGCGAATCCCATATAACCTTTCCCCTAAGTAGGAGTTTTTCAACTTTAATGTGTATGAAAATCACCCCAAAGGGCTTGTGCAACCACAGGTGCTGGGTTCCAGCTTCAGAGCTTCTGAGACAGTAGGTCCGGGATGTTCTTCATTCCCAGTGAGGGCTCCAGGTCTGCTGGTCCAGAGCACATTGAGAATCACTGCCCTAACACAAGCTTTCTGAGACCCTTTTTCTCATACTCATTGTTCATCTCTCTTTCTCTCTCATCGCCCCTTCCCTTTTTTGTTGTTGTCATTTAGTTTTTCTTTGATAACCTCGCTGTCCTTATCTGTCTCTTAATCCACCTTAGTTCTTTATCACATCTCTTGTCTAAAACAATTCAGTTTCAGCCAAATAGCTGCCTGCCGTATTTACTGCCTACATACAGATTTCTTTGTCTTTTATGAGAATTTGAAAAAAGAAGAGATTAGAAAAGAACAGAGTACTCATTTTGGTGCCATAGTACTAGTCAGTACATCCTCTGTTTTACTCCCAAGGATATTATATACATCCCTGAGGAGTTGCTTCTCCTTCAACTTGTTTAGTTGGAAATCTTAAAAAAAAAAAAAATGATTCCTGGGTATTGGGGGCAACATCGGTGATATGAAAATGGAGTTCTTTTTTTTTTTTTAGGTTCTTTCAACTTTTTTTTTTAACCATATGTTTTTTTTTTATTTTATTATGTTAATCACCATACATTACATCATTAGTTTTTGTACATCATTAGTTTTTGATGTAGTGTTCCATGATTCATTGTTTGTGTATAACACCCAGTGCACCATTCAATACGTGCCCTCTTTAATACCCATCACCAGACTAACCCATTCCCCCCACCCCTCTCCCCTCTAGAACCCTCAGTTTGTTTCTCAGAGTCCATAGTCTCTCATGGTTCATTTCCCCCTCCGATTTCCCCCCCTTGGGGAGGGTATGTGCTATGGTGAGCACTATGAAATGTGTAAGACTGTTGAATCACAGACCTGTACTTCTGGAACAAATAATACATTATATGGGAAAAATGGACTTCTTTCTAGTTTAAATTATTCTACTTGGATAAGTATTCCCATGGTATTTCTATTTTATACAGATTTCTGAAGAAATCAAAGTACTATTTGTACATGCAGACTCAGATAGTAAGTACAACTGTGTCATTAAATATAAACTGTTTTATACCACAATGCAATAGATTTTAAAGTGAAGGTTTTCTTTTGGGGGCATAGGTCATATTGGAATGCTTCAAGCAACTCAAATGACCCAGGAGGTTACAATTAAAGATCTAGAATCAGAAAAATCAAGGGCCAATGAGAGATTATCTCAGCTTGAAGAAGAAAGAGCTTTTTTGCAAAGCAAAACTCAGAGTCTGGATGAAGAGCAGAAGCAGCAGATTTTGGAACTGGAGAAGGTAAAAAGCAGTGGAATCCCTGTCCTCTCTCCCCGCCACCAAAGAAAGGAAAAGAAAAAAAAGTTCAGTTTTCATCTTTTTCAAATTTGATTTAAAGTGTTTACTTCTTCACGGTAACAGTCTATCTCTTAATTCTAGTAAGTTTTTGTTTTTGAGGAAAAATGGTATATAGCTGTACTATCCCATATTGTGTATGTGTTCAGAATATTACTAACAATTTATAATGTAGAAACTTAAGACATTTCAACCTATTTCAACCAGAAACTGAATAAACTTTTATTCCGGTGGAATGTACATTTGTGGTTAATCGTATATGTTTTTGTATTAATGAAATATATTATTGCATATACACCTAGGAAATTTCTATAAAACTAAAAAGAACAACAAGCATCAAGATCTGAAAATTCATACACCAACATATTGAATTTCTAGATTAAACAAATCAGACCTATCACTTGTAGAGTAATTGCTAAATATTTATTGCAATTTTTCAGATATTCACAATACTGAGTGGGAGTTTTGGATACTTCTTTTTCTTTCCCTCAAGAACCAAGCATATTCAAAACCTTGCCCCTTGCTCACCTCCTATTTATTCCTTACCCAAGTGTCGTGTGGTTTCTCTTAGCACCACTCCACAGAATCTATGTTTGTTCCAGCCTCCAGTGACATTCTGGTTGCTGGACTTGGTGAATCTTGTCCAACTGTGGTACTTAACTCCTCTCCGATTTACAGCGTCTCTGTTTTGGTGTTTCACATTCTCGCACGTTTTCCTCCTGTCTCCTCGGCCTTGAAGTCTTATTTCAGAGCTTCCTTCTTCAATCTGTTCCCTATCCTTGATGCTCCCCAGCATTTTCACCTCATTCTACAGGCTCATCCATTCTAGAAGCATAAAACTTGTTCAGTGATCGCTCCCAAATCTTACTCCTTTTTTCAACCGGTAGCACTAAAGTCCATCTAGTTTGGTAATTTCAGTCATTATTGACTGCTTTTATCTGTTACCAAGTCCTATTGATTTTCTACTCCCTGTCTTCATACCCTTTCACAGATTCTAGATTTAGGTTTAGGTAATTGTGGCCTGGATTTCAGTTACAACTTCCTAAACACTCCCCCTGCCTCAGTCAACTCACCAGCCTACTGCCAACGTGATTGTTGTGAAAAATATGTCAATTATGTAATTGCAATGATTTCTCATTCCTATCATAATGAAATCCGGAGTCCTTGGCAGAAAAGACCCTTTCTCATCATTTGACTCCTGCCTCCTGCTGAGCCTTATCCCTCACCACTGTCAGCCTCGTATCTTCTGTTCTGTCCATACTGCTCAGCTGCATGGTCTTCCTGTCTTACCTGAACTTCACCACCGCAGACTACCGCTCATCTTTCAAAATGCTGGAAATGGTTGTGAATTCAGGCTTTTGACATCAAATCTAGGTTTGAAATATTCTCATCTCTCATTTCCTGATGGGCTTGTGAGAATTAAATGAGAGAATGTGTCATCAGCAGCTCACATGTTTTTTCTTCTGGAAAGCTTTCCCTGATGTATATATGTATGTATGGGTGGGTGTGGGTGTCTCTCTCTCTCTCATACACACATCCTTTCCCACCCCATCCAGGTTCTCCCTCTCTCTCTTTCTCTCTCTCACACACACACACACACACACACACACACCCTTTCCCACCTGTTCCAGGTTAGACTCCTTTACTGTATACTCTTACAACACATGATGTACACTCCTTTCATAGAATTTATAAAATTATATTGCCACTGTCTTTTGCCTTTTTCCCATCATTAAACTGGGGCTGCTTAAAAGGCATATAACTGGCACTCAATAAAATTAGATTGAATAACATCATCTGAGTGGGTAAATTGGTAAGCCATTTTGTGTACAGCTTTGACATACAGGAAGCCTTTCTCGTAAGCTCACAGATGTGCTAACTTGCACTTGGTTCTAACCTAATAATACTCTACTTTATCACTTGTGTTAAAAGTATTCATTTTGCCTGTGCTACCCTGTCATTTTCTGAGAACACCAATGATGTAATCTCATGTCCAAAGTGTAAATCCCGTAGTGCTCAGTTCATTCAAGTTTATGTATTTATTGAGTATTCAAAATACTAATATCAGTAATGAAAAAAGCAGGTACAGTTATTGATCTTTATTTGCTTTAATTTTAGAAAGTAAATGAAGCAAAGAAAACTCAGCAAGAATATTATGAGATGGAGCTGAAAAACCTGCAAAATAGATTGGAAGGGGAGGTAGCTCAATTAAATGAGGCTCATTCTAAGACTTTGGAAGAATTAGCTTGGAAGCACCATGTGGCAATTGAGGCTGTCCACAGTAATGCAACTAGGGATAAGAAAAAACTGCAAGTGGTGAGTACAAATTCAACGTAGCCTTGCATTGTTAAACTGGAGGGGTTTCTGTAATGATCCAGTGTGACCCATATTGTGGAGTAAATGAGTTGCTTCATTCTGATGGCTGCTCTCTCATAATCACTTTGTAAATCGTGATTCAAAGAGTAACATAGTTAAAAACTGTTGACAAGAGATGTAGTTTGGTAAATTGATATGAAGCATTCCTACTTTGTGTAAGCCATAGTAGAAACACTCCCTTGATCTTGAGCTGTCTCTTCATGAGACAGCATCTTAGATGTGCTCCTCAGGAAGCCTCAACTAGTTGAAGCACTTTCTCCTGTAGATGTAGAAAAAGCAAGGTGTCTGACAGATGTGGGCCCTACACTGAGCTCTTTGCTTACTAGCTGCCTAATCTTGGCTCTCAAAAGCCACACCTCAAGCTCCTCATCTGACAGAGGAAGATAAAATCCATCTTGTAATGTTCCTGTGAGGGTTAAGTGAGATAAAGTGTTGAGAACTCATACATGTCCTAGCATATAGTGATAAATAAATGTTAATTATTGGGGCACCTGGGTGGCTCAGTCGGTTAAGTGTCTGCCTTCGGCTCAGGTCATGATCCCAGGATCCTGCGATCGAGTCCCATATCAGGCTCCCTGCTCAATAGGGAGCCTGCTTCTCCATCTCCCTCTGCTGCTCTCTCTCTCAAATAAATAAAACCTTTAAAAAAATAAATAAATGTTAGTTATTAGTATTTCTTACTGTGTGCCAGGCACTGCAGTGATGTTTTCCTTCTGTTTTATTTAATCCTCACAACACTCGCATAGGTTTAATTGCTATACCCTTCTTCCTGAAGGAGGGTAGATGATGGGGGATGGAGAGGTTAAACACTTGCACAAACACATGCACTAGTAATCAGTCAGGTCTTGAACTCAGGTCTCAGATATCAAATCCTAAGACATTTAACCACCACACATAGGCATGTATTCATGATGGTTGTTATATGTTTTATGTAATAGCATTTTACAGTTTACTAAGCATTCTTGTATATTCTTTATTACTTAAGACTTGGAGATTAATGTCGTTTTATTATATAGATGGTGAAATAGGTTTAGTAAACCTAAATGATTTATTCAGTACCACTAACCTAGTAAATAGTAGAGGCTGTATCTGAATTGAGACCTTTGCCTCTATGTCTCTTCCTTTTGTGAAAACTAGTTGGAAAAAATATTCAACACCTGAACTTAATTAAAAATTCAAATAAAACTTCCAGTTAGAATGTTATTTCTATCTAAACTTATTATTTTATGTTTATGTAGCTGGAGACAAAACTTAATGACATGTTATTTCTCAAAATTGTGGTTGTTGGTTTCTCTGTGCCAGCTCACTATTCCAGAACAAATTTGTACAGCTTTAATTATGTGGTACATGTGCATGCTTACTGACTATACGTATGTGCCAAGAGCTCAGGGATTTAGAGGGAAGTATTTAGTGGTAACTGCTGCTTCAGTTAGCTCTTCCATAGCTATTTTTTGTTACTATTTTTTTCATTTCTACATCCCTTATTCACCTTAGCCTTTTCCTCTCTTTTCGTAGTATTTAACTTGCAGGTGTTCTGCCTTTTGTCTCTCTTTATTCCTCTGTATTAAGTTCTAAGTACTAGAATCTTAGACTAGAATCTAAGTACTAGAACCACCCAGGTGCCCCAATAATTAACATTTATTTATCACTATATGCTAGGACATGTATGAGTTCTCAACACTTTATCTCACTTAACACTCACAGGAACATTACAAGATGGATTTTATCTTCCTCTGTCAGATGAGGAGCTTGAGGTGTGGCTTTTGAGAGCCAAGATTAGGCAGCTAGTAAGCAAAGAGCTCAGTGTAGGGCCCACATCTGTCAGACACCTGTATTAAGTTCTAAGTCCTAGAATCAAGGCATCTTTCATCAATATCATTTTTGCCTCCTTACTTCCCTCCTAATTATCCCCCTGCCTGTTGAATTTCAATTTCTGAGCCACCTAAAAATCTGCTTTATGCTATTTACATTTCTTGCAATCTTTCTTTAAAATGTGCTTGCTATAAAACAGATGACATGAATTTCCTGTGTGTGAACATAGTCAAAACTCATGATAGCTTTATCTGTACCCTTCTCTTTTCTCAAAATAACTTATCACTTGCTGCTTCATTCCTCTCTTGCCTAGCTAGCTCATGTCTGAGCCTAAGCTCAAACCACCCTCCTTTTAGAATAGTCTTTCTCCAATGTCAAATTATCTTTTATTTATTTATTTATTTGACAGAGGGAGAGAGACAGCTAGAGAGGGAACACAAGCAGGGGGAGTGGGAGAGGGAGAAGCAGGCTTCCTGATGTGGGGCTGGATCCCAGGACCCTGGGATCATGAAGTGAGCTAGAGGCAGATGCTTAATGACTGAGCCACCCAGGTGCCCCTGAAATTATCTTTTAAAGAATATTTACCGAAAGGTGACTTCTCCATTCCTTATTAGTTATCAAAAGGGATTATATTTTCTTTCATAAATCTAGTTTACCCACCGTATTTGAAAGTGAATATATAGAGAATCCATGCAGAAAAGAGTTAACATAGCAGGCCTGAAGCTGCTGTCCTTAGAAAGGGGGGGGAGGGCAAGTTTGGCCCTTGCTAGTATCTGGGAACTTGAATTTCAGGAAGGTTTCCACCATTCCCTAATAAGAATGGCTCATGTGCCTAAAGGGTTTATGCAAACAATATGGTTTGTGCTGAACATCTGCTTTCCTTCTTGAAGTCTGGAAGTTTGGCACATGCTAGTCAGAGGGTACTACGTCATTAGCTCCCAATGAAAAACGTGGGCACTGAGTCACTCATGAGTTTTTCTGGTAGACAGCATTTCACATCATTGTCACAACTTTCTGGAGAGTCCTGTGTGAGAGGACTCTTGAAAACTTATGCGTGGTTTTCTGCAGACTTCGCCCCATACACATTTTCCCTTTGCTTAGTATCCTTTTGCTGTATGATAAATTATAGCTGTGAGTATGACTAGATGCTGAATCCCGTGTGTCGTCCCAGCAAATCATCAAACCTGGACTTTGCCTTGGGAATTCCATAGAACCCTGTTTATTCCTCTTCCTACCTTACACTGTAGAAACATTGAATTGCTTGTAACATACCAGGCTCTTTGCACCGCCGTGGTTTTTGCACAGGTTTCTTCTGTCTTCTCTTTCCCTCTTTCTTCATCACCTTTTCTTACTGATGCACTCCTTCAGACTTGACTTAGGAATTGTGTTCTCTGTGCAGGTTTCCTCACCAAGCTAGAACTTATCAGCTCTCCATCCACATATCCCTGTAGTCCCTATGGTCATTTTAATTTTCATCACATATTCTTTAATTGCTTGTTGACCTTTAGCTTGTTAAGGGCAGACCCCATGTCTTACTGCCTGTGTATCCCAAGTATTATTAAGTAGCATGACAAATAGTAGGCGTTCTTCAGTAAGTTTCAATTTTACCGGTATTGCTTCTTTTGATGCCTTAATTTTGTACTTAGTAATTCTTGACTATGTTCCAGTGTTCCAGAACTGTTCCTGGATTTTTTTTTATGTAAATATAAAAGAATTCTGCATTCAAAAGATAGTTAGAATTTTTTCTTTATCTCCCCAAATTATCACTTACGTCATACATTTCTGTTGTTGGCTTAGCTTGATCTAGACCAAATATTCTAACCATTTAAAATAATTATTTAACCACATCCTAAGTGATTCAGAATGATAGAATCTAAGCCCGTAGGATTAATTAGACTAATAACTCCAATATTATTGTTTAAGGATAAAGCTAATTTGAAAAGCCAAGTATCAAAATATAAAACAGAATGGCCTTTTTCTTGGAGTCTTTGAAGTATATAATATTGACAGTTTTGTTAATTTTTAAAAATGTCTTTTCCTAAGGAATTGGAGGAGCAATATAAAAAGGAGAAACTAAACCTGGAAGAGGATAAAAGTCAACTTCAACAAGAGCTGGAAAACCTGAAGGAAGAGCTGGAAGACAAGCTAAATACAGCCAATCAAGAGGCAAGAATTCTTTAGGCTTGTCACCTGTGTTATGTCTTATTGGTAACATCTTATTTGGTAACGTCGTATATGTAGGTGAGCCTCACTGATGGTAAAATATCTAGAGTAAAAATAATCACACACTTTCACTGATGCTGAGTTTTTCATAATACATTGGTTATATCTCACCAGGTAAAAATTTACTACCCAAAACATCAGACCAAGGTGACTTTGTGGGAAAAAACAAAACAAAGGATAACATCACCTTGTAAGAAAGAAAACAGAAGAGGTTATCTACCTTTTGTAAAACAGTGACTTACTCTTCTCTACACTGTATCTCTGTTTTAAAAAGGGGCGCCTGGGTTGCTCAGTCCTTAAGCGTCTGCCTTCGGCTCAGGTCCTGGGATCAAGCCCCACATCGGGCTCTCTGCTCAGCCAGGAGCTTGCTTCTCCCTCTCCCACTCCCCCTGCTTGTGTTCCCTCTCTCGCTGTGTCTCTCTCTGTCAAATAAATAAAATCTTAAAAATAAAAAGCGAGAGGCTTTATAAGTTCTAGAGAGTGACATCTAAAATAATTTTTAAATGCCATAAGAAAATAGTATTGTTTACTTTAGGAAAGACTAAGAATAGAGTATAATAAGAATGTCATAAATCAAGAAGTTGTGAATAAAATAAATGTAAAGACAATTTTAAAACTATAATACTGTCTGTTCTGTTCCTTTCTCTCTATTGCCCAGGTTCACCTATGCCCTAGAATAGCCTCCCTGTTATCATCTTGTCCTTCCGTTCCAGTTCATCCTTCATGTGGACAGTCTTGTCTTGTAGAGTGGTCTTCCGAAAACAAGTCTCTGTCTGGACATTTCTCATCTTGTCAGCTGTTCCTCCCTTACTAGCGTCATCTCTCCCAAGAGTCTTTAGGTCCTACTTTCTCATCACTCGGCTTCTGCTCACAGAAACCACACCAAAACATGAGTGCCCCAGGGCATGCTAATAATTTGCACTCCGTCTTCTTTAATTATCTTTAAACATTTATCCAGAGAAGGCACCAATCACCACGTTTGGGAATGACAGAATCAAGATTGTTGCAGGTTTCCCCTGCTTATCTGTAAGTAGAGCATCCTGTGAAATCTTTTGTAAGCTGAAATGGTGTAAAGCGAATAAGCAGTTACCATTAATTTATACAGAAAAAATTTTGAGCACTCTGAGACCCCAAAACTAACCTCTCTTAGGCTTTTCTGATACCTTAGGATCCATCTTGCCAACAGATGCACAGATGCTCACAGTTCAAAACTATGGTGGCATGATACTGAGATGCTGAGTGTGGTTCCAGGACAGGGACTTGGCGGGGCTGCTCTCATTGCTTGGGATGAGCGCTGCCTCTAGAAGGGCTCACTGCAAAGCAAATGCTGAACGCTCTTTTATTTTTTGCCTTTTTCTGTAAAAGCGAAAAATCTCTCCAGATTACTTTTGGTTAGCAGAAAGTACTATGGTAGGTCTTTTATGAAAGTGAAGTGGTGTAACATGAACTTTGAAAAAGCAGGGGATATACCTATATTTGTATTAGTTCAGCCTCTCTCCTCTTGTCCAAGATAATTCACTGCTGGCCCCAGGTTTGCATACCTCTCTCAGCAGAATGTGTTCCTTGTAGTTATGGTGTCCCACTCTCATTAGGAGGCAGTTTAGTGACCATCTGTGTTTCTCAGGAAGGTCCCCCAGGGTCTACTCTCAGTTCGAAATGGTTTAAGTATTTCTCCACTCTATACACTGTAATTTCACTGAGAGGAGTTCTAATAAACATGTAATTGATTTTCCTTTTAGATACATTCTCAATTATGCTTTAGCACCCTAGTGATGTTTTAGTGCCATATTAGAATTGCTCCTCAAGAATCTGCCTGGCTTATCCCTCCACATGCACCTGCCTTCAACCTGGACATCTTTTTACTTGTCCTACTTTGCTGGATAGGATCTCTACAGATAAGCTTTCTTATTTTGTTTCCTGCTCTTAAAGTGAAGGATGTCAATATTTTACAGTTAAATATTATGCTTCTCTAAAGTTTTATTTTGTAAATGCTCTTTAACAAGTTTAGGAAATTCCCTTATAATTCAGGTTTCTTAAGTTAAAAATCACAAATTGACGTTGATTTTTCTGCATATATTGAGATCATACTTTTTTCTTTAATTTGTTGATGTGGTACCTTATATTAATTTTCTAATATTAAATCAACTTTGGATTTCTAAAGAAGGTTCTAGCTAGTCATGATAGATTATATATATCTTTTTTATATAATAACTAGATTTAGTTTCCTAATATTCATTTTGGGATTTTTGGGCCTGGGTTCAGTAAGATTGCTTTGTACCTTTCCCTTTTTGTATCATCCTTTTCTAGTTTTGGAATCAAGGTCCTACTAGCCTCACACAGTGAAAAAAGACTTATTTCCTTTTCTGTACTCTGGGAGAGTTGTGTGAGATTGACATGGTTTTTTAACCTTAACTGCATCATGATTAAAAATTGTGGTTTGTATGAAAACAATTTTTGAAACTTAAGTCTAGTGTGACACATGAAAGAAATGTAATACTCTGGGTGTGTCCAGTTGTTCAGTGTAGTCTTGTATGCCGGTGAAATCAAAATTTTAAGTTATTTTCTTCAAATATTCTGTATTCTTTTTGACTTTTATCTTTTTGATTCATCATTTACTAAAAACTGATTCTGTCATGGTGGATTTGTTTATTTCTTCTTACATTCTGTCAATTTTTGCTTTGAATATTTAGAAGCTTTGTATGTGCATACAAATATAAAACTGTTTAGCCACGTAGTGAATCATACCTTTTCGTTTAGTCTGTTTTGTTTGATATTGTATAACCAGCTCTCCTTTAGTTTGATATGACTGGTATATCTTTTTCCATCTGCTGACCTTTCGTTGTTCTGCAACCTTATGTTTGGCCTCTTGCCAAACACATGTAGCTGCATTTTATCTAGTCTGAAGGTTTTACTATTTATTTATTTATTTATTTATTGAGAGAGAGAGAGTGTGCAAGTGAGAGGAGGAGCAGAGAGGGAAGAGAGGGTCAGGGAGAGAATCTTCAGCAGACTCTGCACCAAGCGCAGAGCCCCTGAGATCATGATCTGTGTCGAAACCAAGAGTCGGACACCCAACTGATTGAGCCACCCAGGCGCACTTTAAGTTTTTACCTTTTAAATTGAGTTTATTCCATTTATATTTATTGGGTGGAAAGTAGGTATATCTATGGAAAGACAGGAGGAAAGAATTAGGGCATACTTCATAAAGACTAAAGTGCTTGTTTTAGAAAAAAAGAATGTAATATCTTCATAAGATGGATCTTGATATTCTTACAAATGATAAAAACCAAAAACATAAATAGGTCAACTGTGGATTTCAGTGATGAATTCATGAATGCCAGAATCATATTAGGATATTAAGGGAAGCTAATGAATCTAAAATCTCAGGTGGAGGATAATCCTGTTATCCCATCAATTGTTATTTGGGATCACCTTTTGAGGACAAAATACTAGGCTGAATGGTCAATAAATCTAACTATTACGGTCTTTTTAAATGTTTTTATAACATTTAAGTTGTAGATTTTCTTCCGGATGTAAGTTTTTTAAGCGTATATATAGTTCAGTGTTTTGTTAAAAATCATTTGGATTTATTATAAAATGTTATATCACAGTTGATACACTGCCTGACACATAGTAGGAGATCATTATTTGTGAATGAAATATTTGTCGAATGCGTAAAACTCATCATTGTAAACTAAGTCAACTTAGTTATGGGTCAGGAGTCCAAGTATAGGTTGGCTGGGTCCTCTGCTCAGGATCTCACAAGGTTGAAATCAAAGGGACAGCCACACTGCAGTCCCATGTGAGGCACAGGGTCCTTTTTCAATTAATTCCTTTTTGGCTGTATGACTTACATCCCCATTTTCTTGCTAGCTATTACAGGCCAGAAACTGCTCTCAACTTCTAAAACCCCCCTCAAGCCCTTGCAACCTGGCTGCCTCCTCTCTTAACATAGCAGTTTACTCTTTCAAGGCTAGCAGGAAAACCTCTGTGGCTTCGAACTACTCTGACTTCTAAGGCTTACCTGATTATGTCAGGCCCAACTAGAAGAGTCTCTCTTTTGATGACCTTAAAGTCAATTTAAGGATCTTAATTATATCTGCAAGATACCTTTTGCTAAGTAACATAATACAGTTATGGGAGTGATATCCCATTATTTATGCATAGGTTCTGGGGAAAGTGAGAGTCAGAGAGGGGTCATGTTAGAATTCAGCCTACTGCAACACACAAATAACTCATATCTCTGGCTCCTGTAGTGGGTACACTAGCATTTAGGTAATAGAGGACAAACAGGCTATTTATTCCTATGATTTAGAGAACAAGGATTGAGTTTCTTCCTTTTTTTTTTTTTTTAAGTGGCGGGGAGGGATAGAGGTAGAGGGGGAGAGAGAGAGAATCTTAAGCCAGGCACCCTGCACAGAGCCCAACATGGGGCTCAATCTAACGACCCTGAGACTGACCTAAGCCATAATCAAGAGTTGGACACTTAACCGACTGAGCCACCCAGACACCCCAAGGATTGAGTTTCTAAACTCTGTTCTGGAATAGCTATAATATATACCATTCAGAGACACTGATTGATAAGTGCTAAAATTTTGAGTAGTGCTCTTTATGAACTTAAGCAGTTTTACCAAAAAAAAGTAAGAACCTGAGGAATGTTTTCAGAATTTCAGATTTTCTAATGGTATTTAATATGTATATGTGCATTTTAATATGGTTACAATCTATATTCACAAATGCTTTGTGTACTTGATTTATAAAACTTTAGTCCATATAAATATTTCCACTTAATTTTGTCTACATGTTAGTCATTTAAAATATTCATATAGTGTTCCATTATATATCTTTACCATAGTTGTTTAAACATTTTCTTTGTTGAACATTTAATGTTTTAAATATTTTATTATAAATAGTAATAATTTTAAGGAACTGCCCCCTCTTACTTGAGTGGGGAGGATTGTCATGCAAGGCCAGGGCCAGAATAGCAAAATTGGGTTGTCCTAAGGGTAGTTCCGTGTCCTTATCAGTGACCAACCAAGGCATATTTCAGCCATGAGCCCTGAGACCCTGAGGAGCATGGGGTATTAGAGAGGACTTCTCTCAGCCCTGTTTATCAGGGTCTTATTTTTACTGGTAAGTCGATATATGATCTTTTATTAATACTTTTGTTCATTTTTAAAAATTATTTCCTTTTTGTCTAGCTCTTGCCCTAAATGAAATTACTGGGCCAAAGAGTAGGAATGATGTTATAGGTCTCATATCTTATTACTAAATTGGTCTCCAGAAAAGTTGGAACTAGAGTCCAGTAACATCAGTAATATTTGCATATCTTTTATGATTTAGGAAACATTTATTGACTGCATGGTATCTTCTAGGTGGTAGGGATACTTTGACAAAATGTCAAGCAACTCATAGCTTCAAGTGGCTGTTAACGACTGGTGATAAATACAATGTATTTTTAAATTCCAGAGGAGGGAGTGATTCTCTACCAGAAGCATTCATAAAAGCTCTGGAGAATGTGATATTGGAGAGTTTTTAAATGTGGTATGGGAGGTGGCCTTTGAAAGGTAAATGTAAATTTGCAGATGTACGAATGATGAAAGACAGTATAGGTACAAGGAATAGTGTAAGTATGGTCATGTAGGTACTCAAGTTAAAATGCCTTGGTGAACCATAGAAAGTTCAGTGTCATTACACCATAGTCTCTCAACCCCAGCACTACTGATTGGACAGATAATTCTTTAGGATGTTTAGTAGTATCCCTGGTCTCTACATACTCGATACTAGTAGTGTGTGCCACAACCTTTCCCCTTCCTTGTAACAACCAGACACAGTCCTTGGGGGCAGAATTGACTGTGGTTGAGAATTAGTGTACTTGACGATATGGCACTTGTCAAGAACTGTGATCGAAAGGGAAGCTGAAGCTAAACTATGAGTGACTCTTGCGCTGTAGCAAAAACTTCAGAATTTATCCTGATGATCGAGTGCTAGCAGCAGCCCAGCAGCTGGCTCTCTCAGATGGTCCCAGGAAAAGAATTCTGGTGGCAGTAGGAGGATGAGTTGTATGGGGAGGGGACTGGTAATTAGACTTGGGTAGATGACTTAAGATGCTATAGTATGGGCAAGAGTTGATTAGCTTCTTGACTAGGAAAGCAAAACCTGGGAGTGGAGATTATTAAGAAATAAAATTTACAGGACTTGATGTGGTAAGTGGTAGAAAAAGACTCAGGTGTCTAGCTCAGGTGTTTGGAGAGGTAATTATGCCACTCTGGGAAGCTGGGTATTACAGGAGGACAGATACATAGGAATGGCAAGACACTGAGTTGTTTGGACCTGAGGGGATTGTAAGACATCTAGGCTGGAACTAAGTAGAGAGTTCAGGCTTAGAGCTAAGGATTAGGCAGTCACTGAAGCCATTAACACCGAAGAGCTCACCAGAAGATTGCTGGTAACAAAGAGGAGCACCAGTAGCACCAGGACTGAGTTAACAGAGCCAGGGCAAGAGGTGGAGAAGGAGAAATCAGAAGCATGGGAATGAGAACTAATGGGAGTGAGAAAAACATGAAAACAGATACTTTCAAGAGTTGGAAGTGCCTAGTGCCTCACACTGTCACACAATGATTAGAAGCCAAAGTGTGAGACCTGGAAAGGTCATGCCATCAAGGGTTCTCTGAGGACCTTCCTACAACGTCAGTGGAAAAGTAGGACAGAAGTTAGATTTAATAGGTTTAATCTGAAACTGTTCTTTTAAGACCATATAAATGGAAGAAGAGAGAAAAATGAAGTTCTTCTTCAACCTCATACCAGAGATGTTCTAGATGGGCTAAGGTTGAAATGTAATATCGTATCATGAATATAAATAAAATATGAAAATGCAAGTGACAAACCTTAGGACAAGGAAGGCCTTTCGACACATGATGGCAATGTTAGGAATTAAAAACACAATATTTGTACAGTTAAAGCTACAATTTTTGTATATCGAGATACACCATAAGTAAAATTATGAGAGAGGAAAAATTAGGGAGGGGTGGAATAAGTGATTGGCAAAGAGTATGAGTAACAAAATTCATGTCTTTAACACCTTAAAGATGTATACAAAACATTAAAAAATACAGCTACCCTAATTTTTTTAATGAGCTAAAGGAGAACATGAAAAAAAAATAATTTTAACCGCTACAATTTAAAAACTGGAAATGAAACTAATGAGATGCTATTCCCATTACCATAAAATTAACAATGATAAAAATTGAGACCATGAAGTGTTGATAAGGGTAAAGAAATAAACACAAAAAGCTGCTCATGGGAATATAAAATCGTGTAATTTTCCTGGAAAGAATTTAGCACTATTAAAAGCCTTAAAGATAGGCATGCCCTTTGACTCCTGCATTTCAGTGTATTTAACAGAAGCAAATAATTAAATATTATTGACAAAATTTCAGCACTGTTTATAGAAGAAATTTAGAAACAAGAACAAGTCTGACAAATATTGCAAAATGGTGGTGATTAACAGGGGTTTGCCACAAGAATGAACTGAGGAAAGGTTCTTCAAAGGCCCTGAGGCACAAGAATTTTCTAGGAATTGAAGGATGTCAGTGTGGGTGGAATTGTGATTGCAACTATCATAATAATTCATATTTATTTAGTTCTTACTATGTCCCAGGCATTGTTTTATATAGTCTCTCCTTTATACTGTTTTTTCCTTTAATTCTCTCAATAACTCCATACTCTAATTACTAGTTACCAAGTCACAAAAAAGCTGTGGAACTTGCCCAGTCACATAGTAAGTGGGTAAAACCAGAATTCCAATCCTGGCAGTGTGATTTCAGAACTCAGTTCTTAACTGCAGTGCTATTTTCCCAAGGAGCCTAAAGACCGAGGAGGGGAGCTGCCAAGCCGAGGCTGGAGAGTGAGGCAGGGTCTTGGCTTTGGAGGCCTTGTAAGCCCTTGAAAGATTTTGGATGTTATCTTAAGAGGAACACGAAGCATTTGGAAGATGCTGAGTACAAATAAGTGGATGCTTGCTTGGTCTCAGGGCTTATACTCATGTCCATATTTGTAATTTATAAAAAACTGACACAGGCAATGCAAGGAGATTGGATCAGAGAAGAGCACGCATGAGTGAATATTCCAGGGAAGAGGTTTCTACTTACTGTATTCCCTCAGTGTTCAAGAGGAATCAGAAGATCGATCTCTACTGCAAGTGACAGAAATCCCAGCTCAAACCAGCCTAGGGACATTTATTGAATCATGTTGACTGGAAAAGTCCAGGGGAATGTTAGCATCAGGCATGACCAGATTCAGAACTGAAATTGTTTACGCTGGAACTCAGCTTCTCTTTTTCTCAAATTGGATTTGTTATACATTCTCAATACATTCCCTTAGGTTATATGTGCTACTGGAAAAAGACCTTTTTTAGGAACTCCTGTAGAAGTCCGGAGATCACTGTGAGTAGATGAACTTAAAGCATGTGCCTGCCTCTGAACCAGTCCCCATGGCCAACAGAATGAGATTACCTAACTGGTTTATGCTTCAAGGGAGTGCCAGGTTCATTCCTGGGTTTGGGTTGACATGGACCCATAGGGAAGAAAGGTAGATGCCCCACATGACAAAAAGAGATTTTGATATTGGGAGACAATAGATGTGTTCCTTACATATCCACTTTTATTATATTGTACAAAAACAAAATTTAATTAGTTGTGTTCGTTACTTATTATTTGCTTATGTTTAATTGTGCAGCATTTTAAAGTTTTTGTCTATTTAAAAGTTCATTCTGTCTCTAATTACTTAGTTTTTGAACAGACTTTCTCTTTTAATTCTTTGTGTAATAACTAGAATACTGTTTTTTATAAGTTTTTTCATGTATTCCATTTGTACATGTAATCTTATTCATTTGAAAATTATCTGGATTTTGGAACAAAATTTTTCTCCATGTTGATAAATTTGGTCGTCCCTTCCTTACTGATTGGTACCTGATATTTGTATGTTGCTTTCTAATTAAAGAATCTTTTCCCATATATCCTTGAATTTAAATATTATAATAACTGTGAGGTAGGTATTATTATTCTTATTTTATAGTAGCAGACCAAGAACTTGAAACTAGATTTTTTACTAAGTTCAATACTCTTTTTTTTTTTTTTTTTTTTTAAGTAAACTCTACCCCCAAGGTAGGGCTCAAACTCACAACCCCAAGGGTCCACAGACTGAGCTAGCAGATGCCCCAGGTTCAATACTGTTTAACTCTGTTACGCCTTATATTATTCATTCACCCCTGCAACACATTTATGGCAAGCCAGAGCAACATAGAAAGCAGTTACAAATAAGCCAGGTAGACTAGAGAAAGGGGGCATAAATTCAGGGACAAAGAAAATTCTAAAACATGGTAAATGAATATTATATGCAAATATGCTATTAGATTTTTTAAATTAGGAAAAAAGATGTCTTTGTATTTTAAATTTCTGAAGTGACTTGAAGTAGTTGATCAATCTGATGGAACCAATTATAACCATGAAATAAATACTCCCAACATGTATCTAGAGAGGCACTAGGCCCAGAAGATTTTAATGAATGAATTTTATTAAAATTTTAAGAAACAGATAAATTGTAACTGTGAAAATATTTCAGAGCACAGAAAAATTGGAAGCTTCCCAGCTCACTATATAAGGTAGGCATCCCTTTAAAGATACTAACAAGATAAAATGTTACCTTCACCAGAATTGTTCAGTATATAAACATCTGCATGGAAAGGGAACAGGAAGAGGGGTGGTGAATTGAGAGGAGGCTGAAAGAGAATGTTTGCAGTTTTCCTTGTGATGCCTGTATTTACAATGGGAAAATATTCAGGTGTTATTTTAAAATTAGCAGTTTTCATTCCTATAGAGTTTTGATAAGATTGGATGTTTTATAAAAAGGAGATTTTTACTTCATAACACTTTCCTAGATAAAGTATTTCATTTATTGGTTTTAGTGCTCATAACTCGAAGATATGGATCTGCCTAATCAACAAATTGTCTTATTAGCCCCTAATTTCAAGAGTGTATAAATTCAACTCTTAACAATTTCATGAGGAACTTTTGTATGGAAACGAAGAAATCACAACTTATTCTCATATGCATTTCGCAACTTGTCAGTATTGACCTAAATCAGTCACTTTTATAAACAGCAGGAGAACTGGGCTCAAATGAAGTATAAGTGATTCCATTTTAAAGAGCAGTTTAAAAAAATTTTTATCTAAAAAAATACTTTTTTCTCTCTGTCTTTGATATAATCTTCATCTTGTTTCAGTTCCATTTTGGAGGGATTTGATTATTTGATAGAACCAGGAATTCTCTGTTAAAATGGGGACTTGAGTTATTCACTTATTCACATGGTTGTCATGAAAGAGGGAAATCATAAACAACGGATGAAAGCTATCCTGATTATTTGAGTGCTTCTTCCAAATTCATCAAAAAAGATCCACTCAGTAAAATTACCACTAAAGAAAAGACTAAGAAAAAAAAATGGCTCTTTTGCTGGTCAATAACAATGAAGTATATTAAAAGTACTGTATGTACTTGCAGATTGGCCGCCTCCAAGATCTGGTGAGGAAAAGTGAACAAGGTCTTGGCTCTGCAGAAGGCCTCATTGCTAGTCTTCAGGACTCCCAGGAGAGACTTCAGAATGAGCTCGACTTGACTAAAGGCAGGCTGAAGGAGACCAAAGATGCTCTATTAAATGTTGAGGTAATTTTATAATACCTGCTATAATCTAAACATTAGCAAGGTAAAAATATTTACTTTGCTTAAATATCACATTGTATGGAGTGTATTAGTTTCACAGGGCTTTCCTACCAAAGTACTAAAACTAAGTGGCTTAAAACAACAGGAATTTACTTTCTCACAGTCTGGAGGCTGAAAGTCCAAAATCAAGGTGTTGTCAGGGCCATTCTCCCTTTTCAACCTAGGAGGGCGGATCCTTCCTCACCTTTTCCAGCCCCTGGTAGCCCAGGCCTTCCTTGGTTGGTGGCACATTTCAGTTTCCTCCTCAGTGGTCAGTGGCATTCTTCCTGTGTCCTCCTAAGAAGATACCCTTCACCTAGGACTAGGGGCTCACCCTACTCCAGTATGACCTCCTCTTAACTAATTACATCTTCACTGACCCTATTTCCAAATAAGTTCACATTCTGAGGTACAGGAGGTTAGGACTTCCGTGTATCTCTTTGGGATCACAATTCAAACTATTAACAATTAGGATGCACAAGTCTTTTCTTGGTAAGAGTCCAAACTCTCATGTATAGCAACAAAGCAATTCTCTATGACCTAAAAATTTTGAAAGGCTCTGTGGCCTTCCATTCTCAGGAAGCAGAGCAAATATTTACATTGCCTCAGAAAGTAGAGAAAAGCATCCATAAGAACTAAGAGGATGGTATCCAGAGAGTTCTTTTCCTTCAGAGAGGTGACTGAGAGTGTGGGCCCTGAAGTCAGATTGGTTGGGTGTGAGTTCTTGATCCACCACTTAGTCACTTCAGACAAGTTAGTTATTCTAATCCTCAATTTACTCATCTGCACAATGCAGGAGTGGCAGGGGATAATAATACACTTCACACCACTATTGTAAGAATTAAATGAGGTAAACCATTTACAGCACAGTGCTTAGTAAAATAATAAGCACTCAGGAAATGTTGCCTTTTATTAATATTTCAAATTTAATTTTTTTAGCTTGGAATTCAAATCAGTTTCATTTCTTTAAGGTCCTTGCACATATTTACATTGCTCTTCTATCAGGTAGTAGAACTTAATAAAAACTGTAAGCAAAACCTTAGCAACTGTTCATCTTTTGTTCTGCTGGACAACTTTAATCAAGAAAATGTAGGTGCTGCATCACAGTTTACCACAACTTTAGGAAGGCTCCTTAACAGGTGTTCTGTCTGGATGGGATTTTTTTCCCCTCCTCCCTGCTGAGTTTCTGTTGTGTATTATATAACTGAACCCATCATCAAGTGGATATTGGTCCCTGACTATATGTCATCCTGTTGGTTGGTACCTGTGGGGGATCCAGTCACAGGTAAGGCAAGACTCTGCCCTTAAGACACCTTAGATCATGGTTGGTAAATAAGGGGTAAGATGCTGATGACAATGATGATAATATTAGTTTAACAGTTGCAAATCTGTAGTGTGGAGTTTATAGTTTCTGGCATTACTAAACTTTGCTGAGGCTCCGTTTCCTCACTATCACCTCCCCATGTTGTTATGAGGATCCCAGGAGGTGATGGATATGGAACACTTGAGGGAAAAAAAGAGCAAGTATTTTCTTTACCTCTTTCCTTACCCCACTGATGTCTAATAAGGTACTTTGCATTCAATAAAAGAAATACTTTTTAAGTATTCTATCCCATTTAATGCTGCCTGTGATGGAAAAAGTAATAGTTCCTAGAGGCAGAATACTTTCAGGACCATTGGCTAAGATGGCTGGATCCAGTTTTCAGAATTTACTGTTTATAGCCAGGTCAGCAATGTAGAATGGCAGTTTCAACAATGACGTTCTTCTCTCCCGTTAATCTGGATATGCCCTTCAGCAGTGCTCCAACACCTGCTCTTGGTAAGTGGGTGATCCAGAAAGGGTCATTGGTACAACAGCAGGAAGCACCATCATCTGTTCCTCGTGTGCTGTAGCCGAAGAGCAGCTCCACGGCCGGCAGTGCCCCAGGGTTGCCCTGTTGTCCAAACAGGTCACCTCTAGCACTGGGCTCCAGAGAGCCACAGGCATTTCATCTATATCGTCTTCTCACTTATTTTAATCATGTCAGTGAGGTAGAGCCATAATGCTTCAGTTTTCAATAAGTAGCAGACTTTTGAATATAAATATGAATGAATCTGAATAACATCTATGTAACGTGTATATTTTTATATGAAGATAATAGATACCCATGATATGGAAAGTTAAGATTATTTATTATGCTAGCTTTAAACTATTCAAAATGATTTGTAAAATTATAAGCCTTAATGAAATATAGTTTGCACAAGGACACTTAAAATATATGTGCCATATATTATCTGAAAATCTCCAGTAATCGTTATAGATAGCACTATCAATTATTGTGCTGTAGGAATTTAAGTTATAATGCAAGCGCTCTGCTTATTTGAAATAACCAGCAATGAATTTGCTTTTGAAGACTTGTTTTCATTGAAAAGTTTTTATTCTTCAGGGTGAGCTAGAACAAGCAAGGCAACAGCATGAAGAAACACTTGCTGCCATGAAAGAGGAAGAGAAGCTCAGAGTGGACAGAATGGCCCATGACTTAGAAATAAAATGGACTGAAAACCTTAGGTACATTTTTTACTCTGTAATGTAATCTTATCAATACAGATGTGCAAAAATGTTTTTCTGTTATATGGCTTATGTTGTCTTATCGTTAAAATCATAGTGACAGCATTTTTAATGAATTTTTTTCCCGATTAGATGCAGAGAAATTGTTATTCTCCTTTTCTGCTTGAATACTTTTTCTGATTTTATTTTCTTTATAAAATACTAACCTCAAGTCAGAAGATTTATTTATTCTAATGCCTGTTCTGCCATTAATAGCTGATGAACTAATAATCTTAGGTAAGTTACCAATTTACCTTACAGTTCTGTAAGCCTGACTGAAAAAATAACCACTTTTATTCTGAGTTGACTTTTGAGGAGGATTAATTAAATACTTAAAAAAACCGTGAACAACTATACTATAGCTACTGAGAGGAATAATTCTCTTTAAAAATAAAGGCATTCATTTTATTTTAGACAGGAGTGTTCTAAACTTCGTGAAGAGTTAAGACTTCAACATGAAGAGGATAAGAAGTCAGCCATGTCTCAACTTTTGCAGTTAAAGGAGCGAGAAAAAAATGCAGCCAGGGATTCATGGCAGAAGAAAGTAGAAGATCTCTTAAACCAGGTAATTAATAGTCTATACATTCTGAAGGTTCATTTTCCTTGACATTCTCTAGCCAGGAAAACATTATAAAACATTATGCGTTAATTCACTGTATTTTGTTAATTTTCATATGGCAAATTTAAAATTTTAAAAATGTATAAAATCAAGGAGATATATTCATTAACTTGTGAAAACACTGTACTAAATAATGTTACCTATGCAGTCCTAAATTCTGAGAAGAATTTACAGGTTTTGGCTTAATATTTGAACTGACCACATTAGAGATTTTTAAATGGAAAAGTTACCCATATTTTGAAAGTATAAAATCTTTTTTCAAGCCATTAGCTATCACTTGGGCCCCAGAAGGTAAAATTTATTAAATGCATCCTGATTGCCTAAAGCTGTACCAGAAGTGAGAAGTTTACTTCTTTCTCAGCAGAAGGATGTTGCCTGTTACACTTCAAAATGTTATCAACAAAAGGTAGTGATATCCCTAAGTGTATCTTATGTCCTAAATCTATCTTCTTATGTCAGGTTCACTTATTTCCATTTATAATTATAATTAAATGAATTTTCACTCATTTACACAACTTCTAAATTTATGAATTCTTAGCACTCTCCTGCAAAGCCTGTTATTAAATAAGACTGACTGCATGAGTCACTAGTTGATAAGCAAGTACATAACTTGGACAAGAAGCAGCTCCATAATTTAGTGCTAGAAATCTACTATTATCTTTCTATTTGTGATCATGATGAATTTCAAAATAAACAGGATAGGCTTTCTGTAAGATAACTTATTACAGAGGATACATACATGCAGTATCTTTCAAGAGTACTTGGGGCCTGCCGATTTGTGTCTGATCTTTCATAATAGTTAATAATGTTACCCTGAAAAGGGAGTGTATATATATATATGAATTTTTGTGAATAAATTTGAAACCTTTGAAATTCAGACAAAAATAAAAAGAAAACAACTCTCACTAGAAGTTGGGCACCAGGTTAGCATTGTTTATTGGTTACCTTCTGTATACTTATTTTACATTCCTATTTAGATACCTAGAAGGACAGATTTTCCTGGGTAGAATGGTACTACTCTTCTATGATGTCCTGTACTTAAAAAGATTAGTTCAATTGTATGATAAAAATGAAAAATACTCCTGAGAGTCTGCCTTGTTTTTTAATCACAAAGTATTGACACAGACATTTTTTGGCTGAACTTGGCACTGTAAAGAGGACCTACCACTTCTCCCACCTGTTTTCTCTTAGATTATTTCATTACTCATGTAATCTCTCTTAAAATAAATTGTCAGATTTCATCCATGCTTCTCTGATATTTTTTTTTCTTTTCCAATATCTGTTCTGCATTGATTATTCCTGAGAGGACATAATGTTTTGCCTATTATTTTAGTTCTGTGTCATAAAGTAATTTATTACATAATGGCTCCAATTTTGCCAACTTTACAAAAATAATTTTTTGATCAGATTAACCATAAATATCAATAAGAACCAGGAATTAATTGCCTCCAAAGATGAAGCTGTTCTGTGCTGCTCTATGTCATCAGTCCCATTTCCAAAATGATAATATCTTCCCCGCTCCCCACTTCTAAAATCTAGAGGGCATACACATTCCCGTAGATAAACTGGAAAATAGCTGTTACATCTTGGGATTTTATGTACCTGAAGAAAGTTAGGAAAACAGTTGAACAGACGATTCCACACTGAAGTGAAAGTGGGTATTATGTTATCAAAGTTGCACTCTTTCCAGGTATGTCAGAGGACAGAAACTTCTAGCAGGACCAGCAGTCTTTTTAATAGAACTTTGTTATGGACAAAGGACCCTTCCCTCCTTGGCCCTTTGGATTTGTTCTCTTGATTATTGTGGATGGATTCCTAGAGCCAGTGTGGTGTGCCTGCTCTCCTACTTTCCACTTGCCTGACTCCTACTGAACCCTGGTCCTCATACTGTCCACCCCCAGCTCCGAGCCCTACAACCATCTCAGTCTACTTACTACTACTGGCCTCACTCATCCCCTTGTTCCTAGCACTGCCAGCACCCTTCTGCACTTAGGGAAACCAGATCTGGCTTGGGCTTTGGGACATTTAAGGAGTAAGAGTGGAGAATGGAATTGGAACAGCCAGGCCTTAGGCAGAAACATATTGTGAAAAGTATCAGAGGATCTGTGTTTTCACATATTTTAACTATTTCTGAGTGAACTGAACACAAGTCTTTTTTTGTGCCTTGGTTTACCTATATTTCATTCTGCTTAGAGCCAAGAAGAAATAATTTATCTTTCATGTTGAACTTAATCTCTTGAGAGTTAAATTTGATTTAAACTTACCTATCAAGAAATGGGCAAAGAAAGGCATAAGAGTTTCACTTTTCTTCAGTCAGATGTTCTTTATCAAAATTTCCCAAAGCTATTATTTTTATTCTGTGCTCTGATAAGAGTCTAACTTCATATTTTTAGTTTTTTAATGTTTCATTGTGTTCTTTTTTTTCTGTCCAATGATTACCCCTTAGTCCAAAAACTAGGTATACTTCCTGGGCTAATCAGTGTACATTTGAATTCCTTTAAAGCAAAAGAACTACATTTTTACTCTTCAACTCTGTCTAAAGAAAAGTGAGTATACAGAGTGCTCTGTGATCATATTTTCTGTTTGTGATCCTAAAATGTCATCATATATTCCTTTATTTCACCTTTTTCAGGGCAAATTTTATTTTAGGTCCAGTATGATGACTTAATATTCCAATTCCTCATTCAGATCCACGGACTGAGAAATTTGTGAGACATACAATCATTCAGACAAAGAACTGTGGGACTTTGTAGTTTGGGTCTGACTTCATTTTGAGCTTTGAGGCCCAAGGTTATTTAGGGGGTTATAGCCACCATGTATCTGACACAGTTTTTAGCCTCCACATACCTCCAATCTGATAGCATTTTACCTACAGTAAAAGTCACTGCAGTGAGTGACCATAAATGGTCTGGACAGTTTGTACTCAAGGAGCAGTGATGTGCTGGATCTGGCTCCTCCCAGCTCACATAGCCCTGACTGTGTGCAGGCCTTCTCAACTCCATATTCTGGGACATGTTGGTGGCTAGCAGCCATCGATGGTGGGAGTATTTACAACACAGTACCAGCACATGCTACACATCAGGGCTTTATTTTTCAGACCGCTATTACATGCTTACCAACTTAACCACTGGGTGGGAGTATAGAATAGAGAAAGAGTGACATAGCCAATGTGATTGGGAAAAATTTCATTAAAGAGGTCAGCTTTAGTGTGACGTGACTTTCAAATAGGGTAAAGGATGAACACAAATATTTTTATTCATTTGACATTTTATTGAATATACTCTTATTTTCCAGGCACTATGAGGAATACAGAAAAATGAGGTGGGGACAGTTGGGGAGATAGGTCATTGTGAAAAATTTTGACTTCCAATCATAGGAGTTCAGAGTTCACTCAGTAGGCTATGGGATTCTGTCAAAGTTTATGGATAGGAGAATAACATGTTGAAATTTTTATTTTAGGGACCTTAATGTGGCTGTGATATTGAAGTGAGGAGGAAATGGAGACATCTCAATATAGATAATCCAAAATGTCTGAACAGAACTCTTGAATACACATCATGTACCCAACCATCACCCCTCAACCTAAGCCAGACTGCTCCTCCTAGACACTGCCATCCATCTACTGCTCAGCCATCTCTGACTCCTCTCTGTCACACTGTGCACCCAATCCATCAGCAATTCCTGCTGCTCTGCCTTCAAAGTACACCCAGGATCTGCCCATTTCCAGCACTTTCTCCACTACCACCCTAGTCCAAGCTACTTGCATTTCTCTCCTACAGTGCGAATGGAACCTACATTTGGTCTTCCTGCTTCTTCTCTTGCCCACCTACATATTATATCTCAACCAGCCAGAGTGATGCTCTTAAAATATTAAGTTGGATCATGTTACTCTCCTGCTTCAAATCTTCTACATCTAGATTACAATCCACACTTTTACTGTGGCCTGTAGTAGCCTTATGATTTGTTCCATCTCCTGCCACTCCTCCCTTCCTTTTCTGTAGTCCTACTGGAAGACTTGGAGTTCCTGGAAAAACACACACACACACACACACACACACCCCAAGCTTAATCCATGCGGGGCCTTTGCACCTGCCAGTCCCTCCACATGGAACCCACTTTCCCCAGATCTTCCTGGCTTGTTCTTTTACTTTGTTCAAGTCTCTGCTCAATCCTAAGTGTTCAAAAAGATCTTCCCTAGCCACTCCCTCTAAAATAGCACCCTCCATCACTCTGTGTCCTCTTACTCTGCTTTGTGTTTCTTCAAAACATTTACTACTACATAGCCTCATATTGATTCTTTTCCCTATTAGAATGTAGTTCCATGAAAGCTGGATCTTTATCTGTACTGTTCACAATTGCATATCCAGCTACTTAAACTGCCTGGCATATAGTAAGCACTCAATAGTTGTTGAATGGAATGAACAAAAACTGAGGCATAGCAACTGAAGAGGAAGTTGTCAAATATATGAAGTACAAATAATTCTAACCATTTAGGACCTGTTTCACTGAGAATACAAGAGAAACTATAGAGGAACAAATCATGAAATTTGATAGAATACTTTGCTAAAGGAGAAAGAAATGTTAAAGGTGACTGAGGATTTAAAGCCAGGATAACCAAAAGAAGAGCATCTGAGACAGGGAGGTCAGGAGCTACTTAATTGGGGAAGTCGGGTGGTGAGATGGTAATAAACATATTGATTCTACATCACAGGAAATTTTAGAATTTTTCACACTCAGTTGGAAAGGGCAATGACATGAATAAGAAATAGAGCATTAAAATAAGTGCTGTTGATGAAGAGCAATGGAGAAGCCAGTCTCTTCAGGCTGTTACAGACCATGTTCTGATTTCTAGACCCGTGCTGTCCAAGATGGTAGCTACTAGCCACATACGACTGCTGAGCACCTGAAATGAGGTTCATCCAAATTGAGATGTCACCGTAAAATGTATGCTGGGTATCAGATACTTAGTACAAAAAGTGGATGGAATGTCTCACTAATATTTTTATAAGCTATAATTACATGTTGAGATGATAATGTTTTGGATATACTGGGTTAAATATATGATTAAAAATCTACTTTTTTAAAAATATGGCTATAAAAACTTTTTAGATTACACCCGTGGCTCTCAATTACAATTCTATTTGATAGCACTGATCTATACTATTTAGATCACAAAAATCTGGAGTAAATTTGGCTTAGTGCTCATTCTGCTAGCTCCATCTCTTAACTCTTAAATTAAGTTTGATGTTAGGAAGGAAGGCATTCTCTTTAGAAACTGCATTTCTGCCTACTGAAAAAATATATTTATATCAGTTTTTATGTTTGTTTTAAAAGAATAACAATAATACCTTTTAATGGAAGAATAGATGGATTCTGAGGTAGAGATATTAGAAAGGGAGCTGAAATAATCAGCTCTTCCCAGCTAACTCAAAGACCTTGACAGAGCCCCGAGCAGTGATAGGAGATCAATGAAGCTGACCTGGAAGGTTCTAAATCCTCTTTGTAGAAATTAGGAGAGCAGGAAACTACGTAGAACAAACATCAGAGATCCAGCCTCCGCCCTGGGAAAAGAGACGACTGGAGCAAGGAAAAGGGAAGTCAAAGAAAAAAACAGCAGAAAGAGTGAAGGGAAAGAACATATGGAGAAAGAGAGAAACCAGATAGAAGAGAGAGTGTGAATAGCAGGTAGAGCCCCAGAAAATGTGGAATGGAATTAAAGTCTACCAAAACCGAGCCAACATCCATTATTCTTCATACTTCAGTTCCTGGATTCAAAATTAGTATGCAGTATTTTCCTTAGTAAATATGGAAGCTTGTTTCTAAATTCTCTTCAGTCAAAAAATTAATGATATTATTTTACTTTAACTGTATTTTATCCTCTTTTATCAGACTTAGTGTTGTTAGTGTTCTTCCTCTTGAGACTTTTTTCTCAAGATTAACAGTACTAAATTGTTTTCTGAATTAATTTGCAAATCTAAAAATGTTTAATTTTCTTTTCCCTACCAAAAACTCCCTTTTTAGAATAAGTTTATCCAGTTCTTAAATTGGTATATTTAGGAGAAGAGAGTGAAGAGCTAGAACAGTGATATCTACACCTGGCTTTAAAAAGAGATGCTTAAAATACTGGGAAATTATTAATGTGTACTAAGTATATATCTGTTCTGCAAAATACTATAGTAAGACCTGTGATGAAATGCAGAACAGTTTGTGCCTTCACACCTGAAAAATACTTACAAACATTTAGATAGCATTGCAGTAACAAATCAACTTAGCATATTCCTAATTTCAAATGACAAAATACTAAAAAAAAAGCATTGGGGATCTGAAAGGGTTCAATGGGTATATGATTATAAAGTTATTTAAGATAATCTGAGAAAAGCGTTAAGAATTATCTAACATCTTAGTTTGTCTTCACCTTAATTTCATTTATTATATGCCTGTTACTACAACTTTAGTTTAAATATTGAACACTTGTTCATGAATTTTTCTTTTTTTTTTGCTTTAGGAGAATTATTAAAATTGTGATTGTCAGTTCTAAGACTTAGGTTCGTTGGTTACTTTTCTGTAGATATTAGTAAACCTTGAAATTAATATTAGAAAAAGACTACATAATTTGCTTTAAGAAATTACCATATTATATATTAAATATTGAATTTTAGAACATTTTATTAAGCTTTAACATTTTACTTGAATTGCAGTGTAATATCGGTGTACATATTATTTCAAGGAAATTAAAAATTTGATAAATGACATTTCTTGTATTAGTAATGAGAATTTTATTCTGTGGACATTTGATGGCATTTTGACATTTGTCAAGAATTCAGTGTTTCTGATAGGCCATGTAGTGTGCTAGACCCATAATGGAGTCATAATGATCTCTGCCTTCCCGTTGCTTATAATCTAGAAAGGAGGGCAAAGAGAAATAACAGTTTGACACATTAACTCATTACAATTGTGATACACAGTGTGTGTACCCTGGGGACCTAACATAGTCTGGGAACTTGGGGAAGGTTCCTTTGACTGTGGGATCATTTACCTAGGACCTGAAAGAGAAGGAGTCAGGCCAAGAGGAGAAGGAGACAGCATTCTGAGCAGAAGGGGACGTATATGCAAAGGCCCTCAGGCAGCCCCCAAATACCCTTCCTTGGAGACCAGAGGCTGGGGAGGTAGGCAGGTTGGATCACTTGGCGTTTTGTTGGGACTTTGTCTAAAGGACAATGAGGAGCTGTTGAAAGATTTTAATCAGTAGTGTGAAATATTCAAATGTTATAATTTCAAAACTCTGGCTACAGTATGGAGAATAGACTACAGTGGGACAAGTTAGGTGCCATTCAATGAATATCTTTCCCTCTTGGCAATCTTTCTTTGTTCGGATTAGTATTTTCTGGACAAATATTTACTATACTTGGTATACTCATTAGTTCATTTCTCAGGATACATTTCTAAGTCTTGACTACAGGATTTCTGCATGATACCAATGTATGTATTTTTTCTAAATTTTTTCTTTTTAACTGAAATTTTCTCTTTACTGCTTCCGTTATTATGGGGGAGAGGAAAAGTAAGGTAGGGAGTAGCAAAAACTAAATAAAAGTCTGTATCATTCATTTAGTCTTGAAATAAGTATTTATTGACCTATTTACTTTTTGTCACATACCATTAGGCCCTTTGGATACAAACTCAGAATAAGACATAATCTTTGTCCTTCAAAAGCTGGTAATTCAGTGGATTTCAATATGTATATACTAATATGTTTACAAATGGCAAACATGTAAAACCTTGTGCTATTTTCTAAATGAATAAAGTCAGGTTTAGAACAATGAGATGACTCCTGAGAGCATAGTTTCTTACAAACAAAGCTTTAAATTTCTAATTAAGTGCAGCAACTTTTTAAGTTATTTTTAGCTTTCTCACTTATCTGAAAGTCTGATTATATTCATCCTTCAAGAAAAGAAATCCTGAAACACATTCAGTAAGCCTTCTATGTTGAGGTATGAGTGCTATCTATTGAAGAGGAAGTGCTGAGGCCCTTTTCACTCATCTCAAAAACTGACAAGCTTAAGATGTTTTAAAACAAATTGACTATTATATAGGGTATCAGTTTTTATTAACATGGATCTTGGTTATATAGAATGCTTGCCAAATAATATTTTTGCATACAGATTTTTAGTTCATCCAATATTCTTTCTTTTTTTTTGACAGAGAATTTATTTACTTATTTATTTGACAGAGAGAGACACAGCGAGAGAGGGAACACAAGCAGGGAGAGTGGGAGAGGGAGAAATAGGCTTCCCGCGGAGCAGGGAGCCCGATGCGGGGCTCCATCCCAGGACTCTGGGATCATGACCCGATCCGAAGGCAGACGCTCAACGACCGAGCCACCCAGGCGCCCCCATCCAATATTCTTTCAAGCAGACACTTAACTTGGGGGATCTCATCTAGTGTTGTGGCATAAATACCATCTATATGTCAGTGACTTGCAAAGTTAAATCTCTAGCCTTGACATCTTCACCTGAACTCAGAATCACATGGTTGGCTAACAGGCATCTCAAATTTCACATGTCTGACTCTGAAATACCGGTTCCCAGTCACCATCCCCCAAACCATCATCTTTACTTCTTGGCACTGCTTGTTGCTCAAAACAAAAACTGAAGAGTCATCCTTGATTTCTTTCTTTCCTTTATCTCTCATGTAATCTGTCAATCCTATTCATTCCACCTCCAGAACACCCCAGCTCTGTCTGCTTCCATAGCCCCTAGTAAATACTAGGCCGAGTCACCATTGTAATAGCCTCCTATCCAATCTTCCCAATTTCACTTTTCTTCATAGCGCTCAAAGTAATCTTTTATGATGTAATCAGATCTTACCATTCCCCTCCTTTTAAAATTCTCTCAAGGTACTTCACTCAATTAAGGCTCTTTGTTTTTATGGTCCTACAAGACCATAAGCCATCTGGCCCCTGCAAAAAATCACCCATCTCATGTCATCCTCACAAACCTTCCCCCTCAACACACATACACACATGTACATCCAGTCACTCCCAGCTCACTTCCCCCTCAGGGTCTTTGCGCTGGCTAATCCATTTGCCCGGGTACACTTTCCCCAGGATCATCGCATTTCGTGGCTGGCTTTTTCATTGATTCCAAGTTAAAATGTCACTTCTTTCAACAGATGTTTTCTTACGATCAACCCAGCATCACTTCTAGTCATTTTCTATCACAGCAATCTTTTTTTTCATCATAGCTTTTATCATCAACTCTTTATTTTTTAATTTTTTTTGTATATTTGTTTTATTGTTTTATTCAACTCTCTGTATCACTCTGTACTTAAGATATTTCCTGGAATCTAATAATACTCCAATAAAGATTTTTCTAAATGAAGAAAAATCTACTTCATTTACGTATTAACCAGTAAGGGTTGTGACCCAGTAGCACGAGTGCATTTCCCCATTGCCACAGCCAGGTCTGTGATGTGAGTCACCCCAGGTCACAGCTCAAGGACCGTGCCTTTTGGTTTAGCTATTTCCATGGCTTATAACTAACTGTGTTGACAGAGACAGTGCCCCTGTGAGTTTAGATTCCAAGTGTTCTAATATACTTCTGTTGTATAAAATCCAAAATCTAGAATTCCTAAGGGAAGACCTGGCATGCTACTTTATGATCTGTCATATTAGCCTAGTTTTATCAGTTAGCGCAGGAATCCTAAGTAACATACATATTTCTGTCTGATGATAGCTTACTTAAAGAATGAAAAATAAAATCTACTTCATAAGTAAATGCCATACATTTTAAATTAACTTCTAGTACTAGGACATCAGTTCTGAGAAATACAAAGAGGTAAAACAAAAACGAAAAAACACAACTAAAAATTCCTCAGCTTTTCATAAATTTTGCGAAGCGTGGAGAAGTGTCTTATTAGTATATAAAGAATACTGAGTATGAAAAAGCATAAAGAGAAAGTAAATAAATTTAACACAACTAATATATATAAAAGAAAAATTGTGTATGTATATATAAAATGTATATTATGTTATTACATATATAATTTTATGTATTATATATATATGAGAAACATTAAATTGAGCACTTATAGAATAGCCAGATAGAAACTAATCTTTTTTCTCAACTTATTTTTATAACTATACTATATCCTAAATTATATATTAGTCTAACTTACTAGTAAAAAATTATTTACCAGATAAAAACAAGTTTTAGTTTATGACACACCAAGGAGTAATCACATTATGAAAAAAAATTATTTTCTGTCTGAAAATTTGATTAATGTCCAAAGTAAAAACTATTTCACAGGAACTTTTGTACTTAAATTACTAATATAACTGGGGCGCCTGGGTGGCTCAGTCGGTTGAGAATTTGCCTTTGATTCAGGTCATGATCCCAGGGTCCTGGGATCGAGCCCTGCATCGGGCTCCCTGCTCAACGGGAAGCCTTCTTCTCCCTCTCCCACTCCCCCTGCTTGTGTTCCCTCTCTCACTGTCTCTCTCTGTCAAATAAATAAAATCTTTAAAAAAAATACTAATATAACTTCAAAATACTATTTTGTATTTTTGGAAAGGAAAAAAAAAATGAGGCAATTGAAAATGAAATCACATTTTCCCCCATATTTGGGGAAAGAGAGGGTGTGGGTTTTTCCAGTTGTTTTATGTCACTCAAAATTGGAATGAACTTCTGAAAAATAAACCCAGATCATAATTTTGCCAAATATATCCTAGAAAATAGGATTGAAAAGATATAAAGGGGGGCACCTGGGTGGCTCAGTCGTTAAGCATCTACCTTCGGCTCAGGTCATGATCCCAGGGTCCTGGGATCGAGCCCCACCTGCATTGGGCTCCCTGCTCAGCGGGAAGCCTGCTTCTCCCTCTCCCATTCCCCCTGCTTGTGTTCCCTCTCTCGCTGTGTCTCTCTCTGTCAAATAAATAAATAAAATCTTTAAAAAAGAGAAGATATAAAGGCACCTCTTCTTTCCCCCAAGTATAAAATCAGATTATTATTAAATGTTCACATTTTTAATGATTAACTCATTTATTTTTGGCCTCCAAATTATGCAGACAATCAAGTTCGTGTTTCAGTTCTCATCTGCTCATTTCTCTTGAGAAATCTGTCATAAGCATACTATACCAGTACTGAGTATAATGCTTTGAAGCATTATATTTTAGATTGCTGGGAGGAACTTAGAACAGTAATATTTCTTCTAGGTCCTTCAATAACCATTATCTTTTCAAGTGAACTCTGATTTGTATGTACTGGCCTCCAGTATTTTGCATAGGTAAGTCTGCCATTCCCACAAACAGCAGATACTGTTTTAAGGGACTACAGATAATTTAGATTGTGTGTCTTAAATTTTTTTGTCTAATTCCTTTCTCAGAACTGTTTTCAATTTATTTTTTCTTGAGCATATTATAATTAATGTCCTGTGTTTTACTCTCCCTTTTATATCCCTCTTTCTTTCACTTAGTTGATTTCTGAATGTTTCCCTTTTATTCCTTTGATTTTTTTTCTTCCTAGCGGCACTCTCTGGGTGAAGCTTTGCATAAATCTATCAACAATGTAAGTGAGCGGCACTTACAATTTGTACACAAGGGCATGTTGCACTTCTAATTTTGCATAAATACCATCACTGCTTTAAGGCTTTTAACTTATGATATAAAAAATACACTTCGGCATTCAATAAGTTATGTTTTGTATATGGGTAACAAAAGCTTTCAGCCATTCACTTGTGTATGTGCATACATCTACCACGTTGTATTAATGAGCATATTTTTATTATAAAGCCAAGCAAGATTTTACCTCTCAGGCATAAAATTCATTATTTAAATGTTTACTTTGAAAAATATTTTTTGAAAAGTATTAACTAGTTGACTGTTGTAACAATGCAAATAAATGTATATTTGCTTTTCTTTTGTTAAACTTTTTTGAGAAAGTAGTATCAATAAACAAGTGTTAGATGTGAAGTTCATGAGATTCAGAACATATTTTACATTTTGATGTTGTAATTATTAAAAGATTTAAGTGAAATGAAGTAAATCCCTTTTCTAAGAATTGGTAAAGCTGTTGTTCTTACTTAAATATGTAGAAATTAAGCTTCAAAGTAATATTCCAATGTAAACACTCATTTAAAATTTTTTTGTAATATGAAGAGAAAAAAATGAGGTTTATTTTTACCATACCCAATGTTGTTTAAAATAGCAGAGCTGAACATCCTTGGATATTTTTCTTAGATATCCGAGGGCAGAGGTCCTCAAACATTTTCTGTAAAGGGCCAGATGGTACATACTTTTGGCCTTGGGGGCCGTGCAGTTTCTCTGGCAGCTATTGGACTTTGCTATTTTAGGATGAAAGTGGCCATAGACAACATGCGAGTGAATCTGGGTGGCCATGTTCCAGTAGAACTTAAGTTACAAAAACAGGCTGCAGTTTGCCAACTCCTGTCTTAGGGGAATCAAAGCTTGAATCGAGAGATGTTCTGTGAAATTTTGATACTTCTGGAGTGAAACTATTTCCTCATACCTTTCTAAATTCTTTCTACTATACAAGAAAAGAACATTTTATCTACTTTTAATATTAAACTTTGTTTCCTATGTAAAAAGTAATTAGAAATACATGAAAAAAGGGGCACCTGGCTGGCTCAGTCAGTGGAGCATGGGACTCTTGATCCTTGGGGTTGTGAGTTCGAGCCCCACATTGGACGGAGAGATTACTTAAAAATAAAATCTTTAAAAAATAAATACATGAATACATTTAACACCATTTAAAAATATAAATAACAAGCAACAAAGATATTTCTCTCAATGTTGGTAAAATAAGGCTACATTTAAAAGCAATTCACATATTAAAAACAAGAAATTCACATATAACATAGTAAGAATTTGGGCATAATCAGTATATTAAACCAGAACCACTATATATAAACCATATATACTAATTGGAGTAGGAGTAAGAACCCAAATAAGATGATTATCAGAATTAACTGAACTTCAAAATACTTGTGACAACATAGTTACCTTTTCTTAATTATAAATGAATAGTTACAAATGAAAAAAAACAACCTTAAATTGAAGTTAAATCTATTAGTAACTAAAATGGGAACTCCTTGATTCATCTCCTACAAAAAAAGTAAAAGGGGTTGGTGACACAATGAAATCCCCATTAATTAATTTCCTTTTGTAACATTATAGTCATTGAGGATCAGTTCTTCTATTCTGTCATCATCCAAACAAAATATTGCCTTGTCAGTGTTGTTGAGCAGGGTGAACATCTACCCACCCCCTCCACACATTCTTTCCTAGCCTTCCATGCAAGTTTTCTGCTATATACTGTCTTGTTCTAAAAAACAAGTGGTTATGGATACCTTTGTCCTTTATAAAAGCTCTCTAATTTTTTTCAACGAAGAATGAGAGGGTGACTGGGAACATATTATAGAAATAGCTTAAGGACATTAAGTAGGCATTTTTGTGATTCTTAATTGATAAGTTCAGTTTATAGGTTTTCTTAGAAAAATACCAAGAAATTATGAACAATTCAGAATTTTCTCAGAATGGTCATAATTTCCCTAAGCTTAAATTTATTTTCTTAGCTAGACTCTTCAAAAATAGCAAATTAGTGGTAAAAAAGAGGGAAAAAAGGAATTAAAATATTCAGGGACCTTCAAACATTTTACATGAACAATTTATTTTTTTTTATTTTTTTTAAAGATTTTATTTATTTGACAGAGAGAGACACAGCGAGAGAGGGGAACACAAGCAGGGGGAGTGGGAGAGGGAGAAGCAGGCTTCCAATGGAGCAGGGAGCCCAACGCGGGGCTTGATCCCAGGACCCTGGGATCATGACCTGAGCCGAAGGCAGACGCTTCACCGACTGAGCCACCCAGGCGCCCCTATGTGAACATTTATATAAGTTGTTGACATAGTAAAAAATTATCCTTACTGTCTTCCAAGCCTGTGTTAACAGTTTTTAATATTGCCTTATATATTTGAAAGTACTGAACTGAGTATCATATGGTTTAGACTTTCTAAGAATTTGCGTTGACCTTTCTTGTCAAAATTGATAAATATTTTGGCTTAACATAATTCCATGTTCCATGTTGACATACTGTCAGATCTAGTACCTCAGATTTGATTCATTTTCTATTTGAGGGTGTTTTTTCATGCACCACTGTGAAGGGACAGAATCCTTGTGAAACTGCCCTGGCGGAAATAGGTAAAGCTTTCCTTTCTACAGAAAAATGTATCCATATGTTTTTAATTTTAATTTTCATCTTTTTGAAAATTTTACACTTTATTTTCAAAAAGACATTAGTGTTTTAAGTGGTAGAGATCAGAGAGTAGCAATTACTATTGGCCTTTAAAATTGTTTACAAAGTATCTCATACCTCTTGATCAGTAGAATACCTTATATAATTCATATCAAACACCTGTGGTAAGAATTTTTTAAATGAGGACTACAATTCTTTTTTGAAATAAGGATTCTTCTGGTTTATTTAAAAACAACAAAATAAAAAGCATTAAAATTTAAAATTAGAACAAATGTATAGAAACTAATACTACATACTTTGAACATTATTTGAATAACCATTTTCATTCATATATCCAACAAATGCCTTTCTATAATTTTGTAATAAAAGTTCTGACCAAGATTGCCCAAACTATTTGACACAAAGTCTATCTTTGTTCTTTTATTTTGAATTAATGAAGTTTTATATTATGTATTTCCATGAAGTATACTAAACTCAGCTGCTTAAATTATAGCTATAAAACATTAGTTCATTTTACATTGCTTTGCTCATTATTTCTGTGTTTTAAAGTGCCATGTAATTTTCATGTTGAATAAAGGCGGACAATTTAATGCAATGCTACGAATTTATTTATAAAAACAACAAAGTAAGTTTTGATGCTGCATTGCATGATAAAGGCTTTCTGCATATAATTCATGTTATGGTCTTGAGCATGAATCCAGAGATTTTAGATAGCCTTAATATTATTTTGGTGTGCTTTCGAAGTTAAGAATACAGAATATCTAAACTAAGTATATTTGAACACTACATTGCATGATAATGTCTTTTTTGCGTGTATTTTATCCAGCATCGTTACAAAGATTAATCTTATATCCTAAAATGAAAAATACTTTGGAATTCTTTCACGGTAAAGTATATTAAGTGTAAAATATTAAGTAAAATATTTAAGTGTATTTTATTTAAGCTAGAGAGGTTTGAAAGTGTGCTTAGATTTTAAATATGTAACTATTATACTACTGTGGTACCTCATTTTAAATGTTTCTTCATAAGTTTCATCCTTAAATAGTTAAAGTGTGAGCATTTGTAGTCAAATTAACGTGTAAGAGCTTTTTTTGATGCAGTGAATGTTTGAAGTGGGTATTGCAGAAAATCAGATACACTGCTATGAACTGACTGGCTTATTCCTCAGTGCACCCTTACCTGGGGTACTGGACCCAGGGCTACTACTAGTGCATATGGTACCTGTGTGCAAATTGGAAAACCATGACCCTTTGCTTTGAGCCAATGCAGACGCATATCAAGGCAGATTCGTGAGCAGTTTGTTCACTGGATGGATTTTAGTCCTTACTTGTCCAGGGGCCAATTAATAGCTTTGACAATATCAATCATTATAATATATCAATCATTATTCTACATGTAACATAGTCTTTTCCTAACGTTCCCATATATGTTCTAACAAGTTGTCACCAGAGACAAGGCAGTCGGTCCCCATGCTGGGTCTGCAACAAGGTTGAACTTGGGAAGAGAGTAGTTAGACAGGTGCCTTTTCTATTTCAAGGACCAGCTAGCTGGGAAGAAAATGACTCTACCAATTACACGTTAGTGTTCACAAACACACATTTTTGTTGCCTTTTACCCTTTTATGATTTACTTTTTCTTTCTGGGTTGTCCTTAATATTCATTTCATCCTGATTTTCTTTGCATAAAATGGTTAGAAGTCACATAGTATAATTTGTCTTAGTCTTCCTACTCTACAAGTATGGCCTTAACTGTTGCTATAACATTGTCCTTATTTTTCCTTCTTATTTTTTGCATATCTGGTGATTCTCCACCCTTTTTCTTTCCCAGGCCCCTTCTCCTTGTGAGACATCTGAGGCATCCTGTATCTGCCTTCCATCAATCAAAAGAAATCTTTTCCCATTTACAAAAAGTCACTTTACAGTGTCCTCTCTCCCTTAGCCTTCTTGGCCACAGAAACTGTTTACTTGTATATAAACACATATAGCATCTTAAATTACTTACTGGAACACATTTGACAACTTTTATCTGCTTCTCCCTATGTTCTTTTTAGCTTCAGACTTCTACTAGAATACAGATAAGTTCCAAGTTACAGTTTCTTGTTTATGAAAACAGAAATAGATCAAATTAAATGGTTGTATCAAATGTATATGTGAACATATATATACATATACATGTGTTTTGTGCTTTTATTCTTTAAAAAGGACTTAATTTTAAGTATTTTAAAACACCCAGAAACAATGCAGACATGTTAATGGTGACGTCTGTGTACAAAAGTAGTAACAGATCAGTTTTCCACAGTTAAAGAAAAGTACCTGTCATTGTGAAGATATAAATAGATGATTGTGGTATGTTTGTGGTTTTTAAAAAAGCTTGAAGTTTTGCAAATCCTTTGAATTAAATCAAAATCCAAAAGTGAAAATCCTTTTTATTTACATAAGGATTTTAAGTTATAAATAGATAAATCTGTTGAAGAGTAATTTTTTTAATTCTCAAATGATCTTAGTTAATATTTATTGAGCACTTACTACATGCCAGGGGCTGTTCTAAGTGAACTATGTGTAGTAACACTCTTCAACTCACACAGCCTGGTCAAGTACTAATATAACAAGTGGCAGAGCTAGGATTTTAACTCAGAGCCCACGTTCTTAACTACTCAACTTTACCACCTTACAAATAAGCAGTTTAACTTTTTATACTATCTCCTTGAGGTGACCATAACCTAATAAATACATTAACATTAGTTCTCCTGTTCTTATTTCATATTATAAATTTTTATTGCAATGTAACATAGGTGTTCATTATAACAAATAGGTGTATTTCTAAACATGGGCTACAGTGTTCTTTAGAGAGTCCACAAACTTAATACCAATAAAACAGTCTATTTTTTAGGATAATTACTAAGAATAGAATTAAAAGTGGTGATACGTAAATATTAAATAATCTATGATATACTGTAAAACATTTTAAGTGGATACTTAGTTAAGGCAACTATTTTACTATAGTTAATATCGTTGACATGCTTTTTTTCCCTTAGATTGGCAATTTGTGAAATATGCCTTGTACTTATTCTTCATTGTACCATTCTATGGCATAGATTTCCTTGCTGAAACAGAACCTGGAGATGCAGCTTTCCCAGTCTCAGACTTCTTTGCAGCAACTGCAAGCCCAGTTTACACAAGAACGACAACGACTTACCCAAGAGCTTGAAGAATTAGAGGAACAACATCAACAGAGACATAAATCTTTAAAAGAAGCACATGTCCTTGCATTTCAAACTATGGAAGAAGAAAAAGAAAAGGAACAAAGAGTAAGTTTAATGTGATATATGTTCAAAGGTAATCCAATAGCCTAATAATTATTAGCCTTCAAATTCTTAAGAATTCATTTTTTGCCTCCCAAGTTATATATTGCTTTATTTCATTGTGTTTTCTAGAATCTGCCTTCTTGTGGGGGTCAGAATGACTAAACATACACACCAGTTACACAGAATAAGGCCAACATTTTATTTCTGTTTCCCAACATAATGCCGAGTTCATGATGAGACTAATACACCATCTGGTTTGTCATATAGTTAACAGTGGTTAAATAAATTTAGCATGGTCCTACTGAGCTGTAACCACTGTAATCACTTAGTACAATTTTGAACTTTTATAATAGTCTTTCATCAAATTTTTAATTTTTCTCTTTCAGGCTGGATCTAAAAAAGACATATATATATCCAAGGGATTTATATTTTTTTATCCCACATTTTTTAACTTACACTTTTTCCCCCTTATATACAAAGTTCACAATGAAATGAAATTTGGAGACATTTTTAAAATAGTACCTTTCCCTATATACAGCCCCAAAGGCTATGTGAAAATCAGTGATACAGATGGCTCATGCAGAAGAGATTTAAATCAAATAGATACATTATTGGGTTAATCAAATTGTATGCCAGAATCTCCCCATATCCATTACTTCCTTCTCTGTGAAAACACTAGTTTGACATAGTCTTAGGGTAATTAATTTTGGTTCAGTTTATTTCTTTACACCATATTTTTCAATTTCTTCTAAGAACCTTATGATAATTAAGGTAAAGATTTGATAGAAAAATGGGTTTTACTAACAATGATTTTCACCATATATAGTTATTACTGATATAGGTTGCTTTAATCCTTTATTTGGGTGTGGACAACTATTTTAAGAACTGGTAGGCTATAAAGAAATTGTTAAAAAAGTCATATTCCTTTAAAAACCATTAACTTGCCTATACAATAAGTTGTAGTCTCTTTTTTTTTTTTTTACTTTCATCTCTTGATCTTGTCCAGAAAGTTAAGGAAGTTTCTTTGGTCAAAAATGAGGCCTTATTTCCATTTTCCCTGATGAGTATAGATACAGAAACTGTTAACAAAGTATCAGTGAACCAAATTCAACAATACACTGAAAAAATCTGTACACCATGATCACATGGGTTTTATTCCAGGGATACAAGGATGGTTCAATATCTGCAAATCAGTGTAATTACTACATTAATAAATGAAGGATAAAAATCACATGATCATCTCAATAGATGCAGGAAAAGCATTTGACAAAATTCAGCATTCGTTTATGATAAAAACTCTCAACAAAGTGAGTATAGATAGAACATGCCTCAACATAATAAAGGCCATATGTGACAAACCCACAGTTAACCTCATACTTGACAATGAAAAGCTGAAAGCTTTTCCTCTAAGACCAAGAACAAGACAAGGAAGCCCGCTCTCGCCACTTTTATTCAATATAGTATTGGAAGTCCTAGCCACAGCAGTTGGACAAGGAAAAGAAATAAATGGCATCCAAATTGATAAAGAAAAAGTAAAACTATCACTATTTGCAGATGACATGATACTTTATACAGAAAACCCATCATATCAAGAGAAAAGATAAGAACTGTATGATCATTTCAGTAGATGCAGGAAAAGCATTTGACAGAGTACAACACTGAGTCACAATAAAAACCTTCAACAAAGTTGGTTTAGAGGAAACCTACCTCAACATAATAAAGGCTATATATGAAAATACCAGAGCTAACATCATCCAAAATGGGGAAAAACAGAGCCTTTACCGTAAGGTCAGGAATAAGACAAGGATCTCTGCTCTCACCACTTTTATTCAGCATAGTACTGGAAGTCCTAGCCACAGCAGTCAGACAACAAAAAGAAAAGGCATCCAAATCGGGAAGGAATAAGTAAAACTTCTACTGAAGTTATCATCTGCACTATTTGCAGATGATATGATAAAATATATCCGATACTGTATAGAGAAAACCTAAATGACTCCACCAAAAAACTGCTAGAACTGGTAAATGAATTCAGTGAAGTCACAGGATACAAAATTAATGTGCAGAAATCTCTTGCATTTCTATACACTAATAATGAAACAGCAAAAAGTGAAATTAAGAAAACAATCCCATTTGTAATTGTACCAAAAATAATAAGATACCTAGGAATAAACCTAACCAAAGAGGTGAAAGATCTATACTCTGAAAACATTAAAACACTGATGAAAGAAATTGAAGAGGACACAAAGAAATGGAAAAACATTCCATGCTCATGGGTTGGAAGCAAATATTGTTAAAATATCTATACTGCCCAAAACAAACCACACATTTCATGCAATCCCTATCAAAATACCAACAGCATTTTTCACAGAGCTAGAACAAACAATCCTAAAATTTGTATGGAACCACAAAAGACCCCAAAGACCCAAAGCAATCTTGAAAAACAAAACAAAACAAAGCTGGAGGCATCACAATTCCAGACTTTAAGTTATGTTACAAAGCTGTAGTGATTGGAACATTTTAGTACTGGCACAAAAACAGACACACAGATGAATGGAACAGAATAGAAAATCCAGAAATAAATCCACAATTATATGGTCAATTAATCTTTGACAAAGCAGGAAAGAATATCCGATGGGAAAATGTCTCTGCAACAAATGGTGTTGGGAAAACTGGACCACTTTCTTACACCATACACAAAAATAAATTCAAAGTGGATTAAAGACCTAAATGTGAGACCTGAAACCATAAAAATCCTAAAAGAGAGCACAAGCAGTAATATCTCTGACAATGGCCATAGCAAATTTTTCTAGATCGGTTCCTTGAGGCAAGGGATACAAAAGCAAAAATAAACTCTTGTGACTACATCAAAAAAGGAAGCTTCTGCACAATGAAGAAAACACTGAATAGGAGAAGATATCCGCAAGTGACATATCTGATAAAAGGTGAATATTCAAAATATATAAAGAACTTATATAAATCAACACCCAAAAAACACATAATCCAATTAAAAATGGGCAGGAGACATGCACAGACATTTCAGCAGAGATGACACAGAGATGGCCAACAGACCCATGGAAAGATGCTCAACATCACTTATCATCAGGGAAAGCAAACCAAAACTACAGTGAGATATCACCTCACACCTATCAGAATGGCTAAAATCAGTGACACAGGAAACAATCGGTATTGGCAAGGATGTGGAGAAAAAGGAACCCTCTTGCACTGTTGGTGGGAATGCAAACTGGTACAGCCACTATGGAAAACACTATGGAAGTTCCTCTAAAAGTTAAAAATAGAACTACTCTACAATCCAGCAGTTGCACTATTGGGTATTTACCCAAAGAATACAAAAACTAATTCAAAAGGATACATGCAGCCCTATGTTTGTAGCAGCATTATTTAAAACAGCCAAGATATGGAAGCAGCCTAAGTGTCTATCGATAGATGAATGGATAATGAAGATGTGGCATCTGAGTAATGAAATATTACTCAGCCATTAAAAGAAGTGAAATCTGCCATCTGTGACAACATGGATGGACCTAGGGGCTGTTATATTAAGTGAAATAAGTTAGAGAAAGGCAAATACTGCATGATTTCACTTACCCATAGAAAATTTTAAAAGCAAAACAAATGAACAAACAAAACCTAAACAGACTTATAAATACAGAGAACAAACTGGTGGTTGCCAGAGGGGATGAGGTAGGGGGATGGGCAAAATAGGTGACAGGGATTAAGAGGTACAAACTTCCAGTTATAAGACAAGATATGGGGGGGATGTAGTCAGTAATATTGTAATAACTTTGGTGACGGATGGTAACTAGAATTACCATGGTGGTTATTTCCTAGCATTCATCAGTGTTGAATCACTGTGTTGTACACCTGAACCTAATATTGTATGTCAACTGTACTTCAATATAGCCCATAAACACACAATGAGGCCTGACTGGTAAATAACCTATTCACTGATATCATTTGTGAATTAAAACACATAAGCTCTTGTATCAGTACTTTAATTTTACACTTTCAGTCTCTTTGAAACCTGAATCCTATTCAGAAGAAATCAGAGCATGCAATTTTATAGTTGTCATTAGGTAGCCAAGCTACCTATGTAACTAATGTCTAAACTAAAAGTCCTTTATATTGTTACATTTAAAGAAACCTGTGTGTTTTTTTTTAAAGATTTTATTTATTTATTTGACAGAGAGAGACACAACGAGAGAGGGAACACAAGCAGGGGGAGTGGGAGAGGGAGAAGCAGGCTTCCCGCTGAGCAGGGAGCCCGATGCGGGGCTCGATCCCAGGACACTGGGATCATGACCTGAGCCGAAGACAGACGCTTAACGACTGAGCCACCCAGATGCCCCAGAAATAAAACACTTTAGAAACAGTGAGCATAAGTAGCCAAATATTAATTTATAAAAACAGTATTTTAGAGTAATGGTTAAAGAAATATAACCCTAATTACAACATGGTATCTTTCTCAGAAACCCTTCATGTTGCAGATTATGCTAAGGAAAACCCATCCTGGCACAGTTCAGTCTCTAAACTTGAAGTACCCTGAGCTCTCTTTTTTCCCATGGCCACATAGCTTCTCTTAGTCTCAGCCACATGTAGTCTGTTTTCTCTGGTCAGGCTTTTAGAACTAATCACACAAGAGGTTTGTTTACTTTTCCACTTACCTACTCTCATACCTTTGCTTCTGTTCGAAAATGCCTGCAGAAAGTTGCGACAAAATATTTGATAAGGTTGGAGTTGTAAAAGCCATCATCATCTCTTTCTGATCAGAAGATCTTTTCTTGTTAATGCCCCTCTCCTCTCTTCTCTTTCCTAAGTTTGTGCACACAGAGAAATTACGCATTAATTTAGGTGGCTTACCCCCTCAGCAACTTGACAATGACTTTTTTTTGAAAACTACCTTAAAGGGCCCACCCATATCCCAATTCAGACACACTATATTGAATCAAACTGATTTCAAAAGGATTGTTCTATTGAAGTGACCCTACTAATTTATTTTCTAAAGGTCATTAATCTTATATATAATTTTCTTGAAAATGAATTACAAATGCCTTGTTTTTCTTAAATAACTGAGTTTTAGTAATTTTTTATTTTGTTTGCATTTTCCTTCCTGTATTGTAGCATAATAATTTGGGTATGTTTCTCCTGTTTTAGGCTCTTGAAAATCATTTACAACAAAAACATTCTGCAGAGCTTCAGTCATTAAAAGATGCACACAGAGAGTCAATGGAGGGCTTCCGGGTAGAAATGGAACAGGAACTTCAGACTCTTCGGTTTGAATTAGAAGATGAAGGAAAGGCTATGCTTGGTATTTTGAAAGGATTATAATATTCGTATTTATATGTTCTACTTTAAAATTCAATATGAAATCACAGCTTTATTTTTAATTTTTGAAACACCAAAATGAATATCTAAGTGTTTTGGATATTTAAAGTTACCAGATGAAGAGGTGAGGATGGAGGAGTAGAATGGATAGAACAGAAACAGTGAGGTGAGGTCCCCTCAACTTTCTCCATACTCTGGCTATGTAAACAACATCCACTGGTGCTGCTACCTACCACTAAGGGACTAAATGGAGTCAGGACATTCAGACTTTCCACTCTCCAGTGACTAAAAGAAGTAGATAGGCATGGAGCCAACATGTCCTTAGACTTGATAGTCATATGTTTATTTTCCACTTCAGGATTTTGTTTTTAGGAGAAAACTCATGTTTAGGTCTGACTTTTTGTCTAGGTATTTTTCAGATATTTCTTTAACAGGATTTTAATCTTTGAAGTATTCAAATTACTGCCTTTTTTATAAGGAGATCAGTTGAGGTTTGAAGAAAAACTGTATACGTATTTAAAGAGTTTTTGGAGGTTTTTTTGGTGTCGTTCAATAACTTTTATTCCTACCATCTCATTTTCCTTTTGTTTTTTCCCCCTAATTCTTTTAAGAGTTTTTATTGTATGTTGTCACATTTCAGGGGTATACCCTTTCCAAGTAGGAATTGGGAACAAAGAAGACCAAAGTGTTGTGGATACTTTGGGCCCCAAAGGCAAAGCCGTCTGACCCAGTTCATTGTCTCTACTATTGCTGGGAGCCCTAGGCCAAGTCATCAGAACTCTCTCCTCTTCCTCCTTTACCAGCCACTGTGATAGCTAGGGTGAAAATCATAGTGAGACTATTTATCAGACATTTGTGTGATACCTCTTTACATGCTACAGAAACTGCTGAGCAAGGAGAATTCAAAAATGAACTGTTGCTCTGTATTTATATAGAAGGAGCTTATAGTCAAATGCAGAGGTAGTCTGTAAGATTCTGGTCCAAGGGACCACAGACTTTCCCCAGCTGTGTGAGGAGAAGTAAAAACAGGCCAAATGTGGGACGCCTGGGTGGCTCGGTCGGTTAAGCGTCTGCCTTCAGCTCAGGTCATGATCCCAGGGTCCTGGGATCGAGTCCCGAATCGGGCTCCCTGCTCCGCGGGGAGCCTGCTTCTCCCTCTGCCTCTCTCTCTCTCTCTATCTCTCATGAATAAATAAATAAAATCTTTAAAAAAAAAAAAAAGGCCAAGTGTTAGCACTATTGTTTAGTCCATTGAAACTTGATTTCAATACCTCTTTATTGGCAAAAGGACTTTTAGTGATTTTTTTAAATTAAACTTTTTTATTTTGAGATAGTCATAAATTCATATGAGCTTGTAAGAAATAATACAGAGAGATCCTCTGAACCCTTTATCCATTTTCCCCAGAACTATAGTTCATATCACAACCAGGATATTGACATTGACACTGTCAAGACCTAGAACACTCCCATTACCATGTGGGTCCCTATTGCCCATTTATAGCGACACCTACTTCCCTTTCCTCCCCACATTTAATTCCTGGTAACCATTAATCTGTTATCTATTTCTATAACTTTGTCATTTAAAAAATGTTATAAATGTAATAATGTGTAACCTTTGGGGGATTGCTTTTTTTCACCCCTCATAATTCTCTAGAGATTCATCCAGGTGGTTGTATGTATCAGTAGTCTGTCCCTTTTTATTGCTGAAGGTCAGTTGTTGTCCTTCACCCATTGAAGGACATCCGGTGTTTCCAGTTTTGTGTAAGTGTAAATTTTCATTTCTCTGGGATAAATGCCTGGGAGTGGAGTTGCCAGGTCATATGATGGTTGTAGGTTTAGTTTTCTTTTTTTTTTTTTTTAAGATTTTATTTATTTGCGAGAGAGAGAATGAGAGACAGAGAGCATGAGAGGGGGGAGGGTCAGAGGGAGAAGCAGACTCCCTGCTGAGCAGGGAGCCCGATGTGGGACTCGATCCCGGGACTCCAGGATCATGACCTGAGCCGAAGGCAGTCGCTTAACCAACTGAGCCACCCAGGCGCCCCGGTTTAGTTTTCTTTTAAGAAAGTGCCCAACTATTTTCTAGAATGGCTGTACCATTTTATATCCTCACCAGCAACGAATGAGTGACAGTTTTCTGCCATATCCTTACCAGCATTTGATGTCACTGTGTTGTAGTTTAGCCATTCAGATAGGAGTGTGGTATTATTGTGAATTTTACTCACGCATTTCTCTAATGGCTAATGATGTTCAACATGTTTTCATGTGTTCATCTGCTGTGTATCTTTTCTAACTGGATTGTTTGTATTTTTACTGTTGAGTTTTGAGAGTTCTTCATGTATTCTAGATACTTAGTCCTTTGTCAGGATCATTCAGGTCTACATTTTGCCCCCATTATTCCATTGAGATTACTCTCCCTGAGGTCACCATTGAACTTTGAAATTCCACTGCACTCCCACTTTTCTGATCCCTGCTCTTTAATCTTATGTGCTAGTCCTGTTTCCCATGCATCTGTTAAATATTGCTGTTTCCCAGGATTTAGTCCCCAGCCCTCTGGTCCATTTTTCAGTCTTCAGGCTTTTCCTGGTTGATTGGATTCACAACTATGACTTCAACTACCATCTATTATGCTAGTGATTCCAAATATGTATTTCTAGACCAAACTGCTTTCCTTGTGAATTAGATTTCTATTTTTTACTACATATTAGAAAGTTAGATATTCTAACTTACACTCTGTATTTTTAAATATTAGCTCACCATCTCCCTCAGGTCCAAAATGTGTTGCCATTCCTGTACCTCCCATTTTAATTAAGAGTATTACTGTTTACCCATTTGCCCACGCCAGGAAGGTAGAAGATGCATTTAACTTTTTTTCTTTTGCTTCCACATCCTGTTAGTTCCTTCACTTAAATATTTCCTACATCTGTTCCCTCTTCTTTAGTCCTTTTGTCATACTCAGTTCAGGGTCATATCATTTTTCACCTGGGTTATTGCTATAACCTTCTCGTTGATCTTTTTCCTGCAGTTCACCCTCCAGACTCCAGTCTGGCTAATCTTTATAAGACTCAGATCTCACCATGGAACTTCCCAACTTTAAATCCTTCAGTAACTCCCATGTCCTACCTCAGTGCCTGTCAAGTTTCTCCGCAGAAGTAGCGCTTACCGCAGGGAGACTGAACTTATGCCCCCTACATAGAGGTCTCAGGAAGAGCCTAAAATGACTGGTTACAAGCACAGCATTTCTTTGAAGTTGTCTCATGTTTTAGCTTTAAAATGTACAATTTGCATTTTACTCATATCTCCTTTGTATTAACATGAAAGTAATGGCTTTCCCCAAAATCTTCAAGTACAATTCATGTTTCAGAAGATGATCGTGTGTACTCTAAAAGTCCCTCAGACATACTGCCACACATATCCCAGATTGGGAACCATGAACCCAAATGTAAAGTCAAAAGCATTTTGTGCTAAAACTTTCTCAGACTGGGCTCCATTTTCTTTCCACTATGACCACATGCTCTGTGGGCACCCACCACACCAGTCTTCTTACAGTTCACCTGATCGATTTGGTTCTTTCTGCTTTTGTATGTTATCCCTTCCTCATTAATGCTTTTCTCTTTCTCCACTTGGGAGAACCCTTACTCAGTGCATTAGACTGAGTTATTGTGACAGTTCCTTTGTGATAGCATTCCCAGTTTCCTTCTCCTAGGAAATTTGGGTGCTTCCACCACTGTGCTTTCATTCATGATATTCATCTCTGCTATCCCACTTAATTCCCTGGCTTGATGCCTTTCCCTCTAGCCTGTGTGGTTATTAGAACAGGGTCATATTTTGTTCTCCCTTAGTGTAGTACCTGGCATTCAATAAATGTGGTTTGTATCAAATAATCTCAGATTCAAATAAAAATCATGACTTAAAAATCAAAGCATTCACCAGCCAGTGTTTAACGTCTTTCAGAACTATTGTGGAAGAATTCTTACCTGGGTGGGAAGTTGCTTCCTAAATGAGAATGTTATGGTACTGTTCAGTTCTAAAATGTTACTATTCCAATAGTGAATTAGAAAAGTTAAAAAACATTTGTCTCCATTCACACCTTACTGGCAAACCAAAAGCATATATGGAAATACCTTGATCCATCTGAGCAGATGAAAATTTCCTTATCCTTACAAAGCTAGATGACCTCTAAATTCATGATGTTATATGATAGTCTAGGATATTTTAATGGGCATACACAAGTGTCCTAATTTAAAAAAATACTATTCTGTGACTTTTATAATTTTTATGTGAAGTATCAATAATATTTCTAAAATACACAAAAGGTTTTTTTTTTTTTCCTTGTATTCCAGCTTCCTTACGCTCGGAACTAAACCATCAACATGCAGCTGCAATTGATTTGTTACGGCATAGTCATCATCAAGAATTGGCAGCTGCTAAAATGGAATTAGAGCGAAGCATAGACATCAGCAGAAGACAGGTAAAGAAGAACATTCTGTTATGTGACAATTCCTTAAATGTGAATAGATTTGAATGTTGACCGTTTTCTGAAAATTATTTTGTAATAACTAGTATTTTCACTAGTTATTATTTACCATCTATATTTAAGAGTCTTATTTTTAAAGGGAAATAGGTAACTTGACTTTAGCATATTGGTCATAAAATTACATTTTATGAATTTTTAATTGAATATTTTGAATTTTACTTGCATCTTGAGAAGGTGAACAATGAAATATAAATAATACGAAGAGTGAAGGCAGAATACTATGAAACAGCACGGTCTATAGAACTTTCCAAGATGATGGACCTGTTCTATATCTGTGCTATCCACTACGGGAGTCACTGGCCACATGGCCTTATGTCTAGTGTGACTATGTGTCTGGTTTTGTTTAATTTTGAATAATTTAAACTTGAATTTAAATAGTCATACTGGATAGCGTAACTATAGAAGTAGCAGATGCTCAAGGAAAAAGATAACTGATATTTGCATATCACTCTAGCACAGGTACTACTTATGCTTTTTAAACTTTGCTCTTTGGACAAGTATGCTTCCTTCAATTAGATAGTTTATGATCTAAAATGTCTGGATGGATGGATTTCTAGACATAGTGCATGAAGGCCATCATTTGTTAGACTTAAAACTTTGACTTTGTTAGTCTTTAGCTCTGTTAAATGATCAGCTCAAATTTTCTCTTCATTGCTATGAAGTTTTAAATGAGTCACTTTATAACCATGGAGGGAAATTATGTTTTCTTCTAACGAGGCTGACACTGAAATTGACAATGTGTAGATAGACATTGCAGAAAACAGTGACTTCTAGGAAAATGGAAGGGAGCTTATCTTTCAGACAAGGTAACTGCTATATCAACACTGAGCAGACAGTCTGCTTTCTAAGCCATAGGATGTGTGTGTGTGTGCGTGTGTGTGCGTGCTGGGATAGCCTCCCTAGATGCAGGGCCTTTTTAAATGAAAGGGCAATGGTGCCAGAATTTTATTGTAAGCCCATATAACTTGGTGAGTATGGAGGAGCCCTGCATTCTAATCTCAGCCCCGCTTCATTATAAATCATCCTTGGACAGATATCTCTTGGGTATTGGTTTCCTCATCTCCAAAGTGTGTGGGAGATGTGCTTTCATGGTCTTTTGGGCCTCTTGTCACCCTGATATTTATCCGTATAAACACTTCTTATAGATGGGAAGAGAAGAGGCCTTTAGGTTTTATTTCAGCAGTTTGCAAGCAATGTCATTAAATTGGACATTCCACTATGTCATTTTCTTTCCCTTAGGTAAATGCAGAAAGCAAATACTAGAAAACTTTTAAGAATTATTTGTAGGGTATGTAGCTTGCTCTGTCAGTAGAGCATGTGGCTCTTGATCACAGGGTCGTGAGTTCAAGCCCTGTACAGAGGTTACTTAAAAAAAAATTATTTGTACTTTGCAGAGTAAGGAACATATGTGTAGAATAACAGATCTACAAGAGGAATTAAGGCACAGAGAGCATCACATCTCAGACTTGGATAAGGAGGTACAGCACCTTCATGAAAATATAAGTGCCCTAACCAAAGAATTGGAATTTAAGGGGAAAGAAATTCTCAGAATACGAAGTGAATCTAACCAACAGATGAGGTATGCCATTAATTACAAAAGAAGGAATATACAGTGTTATCTAAAAGACTGTTGTATAGTAGTTAGCAATAAATGTCTATTTTTATGGCTAGACTGCCTTCTAGTAGATATTGATTACCACTTCTTACTTTATTTGTTGACTGCTTTAATTTAGAACATAGATGAAGTGTTTGTATTTTGAATAATATGTATGCATTCAATAACTTCGGAAATTGTATAATTAACTAAAATCTTTATAAAATAGAGTTTAAAAAGCATTAAAGGAGACAACTTTAACAAGCTAGAAGATTAGAGCAAAGTAAGTAACTTATTTTAGGCTGTTTCCATTAATTTTCTATATATTATACCTAAAACCATTTCAAATCTGGTAGAGTCTTATAGAAAGTTTTGAAAGCTTGACCTCAGAATAACGTATTCTTAACTAAAAATAAATTAAACAGGTTGCATGAACAAGATTTAAACAAGAGACTTGAAAAAGAGCTGGATGTCATGACAGCAGACCACCTCAGAGAGAAAAATATCATGCGGGCAGATTTTAATAAGACTAACGAGCTACTCAAGGAAATAAATGCAGCTTTACAAGTGTCGTAAGTCATATTATATTAAAGAAAATTCGTATGTGGGAAATAAACTGAGGAGACTGTGTCTAACCTCAGATTAGCTACTCTTTTAAATCTAATTGATACTTAGAAAAGAAAACATAAATGCTGTATTATAGATGGTAATTGCAATGTGATATTTTCAGTAACGAGAAGGCAGTTGAGTGACTATCAGCTGCCACAGCTACAGATGCACTAGGACGGTCCTTGCCGAAAGCCTGTCCCTCACAATCATGAACTGTCAGGCCATGGTGAAAGCTCTAGAGACGTCCATTATATAATGTTAAGTAAAAAGAGCATATTGTGGCCAATAGGAATATTAGGATCCTACCCATACACTAATAATACATGTTTTATATACAAATATCAAAAGAGCTTAAAAAACAAATACAAAATTTTAATGACAGGACTTCCCTCTAGGGAGTGGATTCCAGGGTATTGGAGGTGGGGAAGAGCAAAATCTTCCTTTTTATTTTTTATACTCTACATAGATACTGTTTGAGTTCCTACAAACAAGCATTTAATTTTGATTTTAAAAATTAATGAAAGTAAAACATCAGAAATACTCCAGTATTGTCAAAAAACCGAGATTTCTAATTACTGTTGAATGTTTTAAGGAAGTATTTAATAGCCCCTCTCTTCCCTACACCCTTATAAACTGTTAGAGCCAATGTGCAAATAGCATTCACTCCCGTCTCTGAGGCCTAAACTCTAGTTCAACTTAAATTATCTCAGAATTAATCTATTCTAAGCTGCTGCTGCAAATGGTTTATTCACCTTTAGTCTCTCTTTTTCTAACCAATTAAAAACCTATAAAAATATATAGATATCTCCACATACTGTAGTAAAGTCAAAATAATGACTAATCCCATTAACCTTAGTCTCAGGTACACCTTACCCTCCCGTGTCAGCCACACCAACCTGTTTCCTTCTAAGATTCTCCTGTGTTTACAGTCTAGAATAATCTCCTACGTTATTACTACCTGATTACCTTCCCCCAATCTAAACCTCATCTCACATTTTACCCATTTAACTAGTTAAGCCTCATAGTAAATATTGTTACATATATGTAATATATATACCCACATTCACTTAAGCTGAAACAAAACCAGACCCCTCCCCCTCCCCAGTGGTTGGCATTTACTTCAGCAGCTCCTGAGGTGAGGTACCCTCTCCTGGACACACACAGAATTTTCACATTAATAGGCACTCAAATGTTTCCTGAATGAATTTTTTTGAGGATTCCCTATAACATTTACCACTTCATGAAGTTACACTTGAAATGGTGAGGAGACTCATGAGATCATTTTCCCAGTCACAGTGATTTTTTAGTGTTTGCTGTTGTGGGAGGTAATTTTTAAATCCTTTTGAGCCACAGTAAGAGCTCATAATCTTAGGCATTTTGCAAAAATTAGTTACAATAAACTCTACTGTTTACTTTTCCTTTTCTTGGCCTCATTGGACAGAGGCTGACGTCCTGGCATCCCCCTCTTCACAGTCTGAAAAAACATGCTCACAAAAAGAATAACCTCTGTCTGTCTGTGTGTCCTGTCTCCTTAAGAATGTTAATTTACAAAGATTAAAGGCTTGTTTCTACTTTATTCTGTTTTATGTGGTTTTACACATTATGAATTTTCAGTAGATAATTAGTTTTTTATATTATGCTCTTTAATGATCAAAGAATTAGTATTACTCATGAGTCAAATATTTTATCTGCTTTTCTAGATCTACCATTTGTTTTATACTAGATTAGTATAGGTCCACGCTAACCAACTGTATTTCTTTTTTCAACAGAAAACTACCACTGTCATATAATTAGTCTCTAGCTTAGGTATTTATTCTTTTAATTGAAACCAAACATACATACAAATGTATTTAGACCAGCGCTGTCCGGTAGATCTTCTGTGGTAACGAAAATGTCCTATATGTGCTCTGTCCAGTACAGCTGTTACCAAACAAAATGGCGGTTGAGCATTTGAACTGTAGTTAGTACAACCAAGGAGTTGAATTCTTAATTCAGTTTTAATTAATTCAAATGTAAATAGCCACATATGAACTAGTGGCTACCATATTGGAAAACACAGTTTTATACAACTAGATATTTCTGTTCTATATCCTTAAATGCAGCGTGCTTGGATCTGCTGAACAGCTTAGATGTAGTCAGAGGTGGTGAGCAAGGAGAGTGCATTCCAGCTTAAGGAGCTGGGGGACATTTGAACTTTCTCTGCCTGTTGCAAAGGACTAAGGGCACCTTACTGAAATTTCTAACCGACTGTATGCTGACTTTAACTCTTTGAAATCGAAAAAACCCTATGGATTTCTAGAAGTGGGTGGTATTAGGAGGGCTGGAGGAACACGGGTAAGGCCGAATCCTGGAGGGGAGGGACCTCTGGAGCTGCTGGAAGCTTCTTGCTTCTGTTCCCACCCCAAATCCTGTTTAGACACCAGGGAAGAGGGGACTAGAAATTTAAAGAACAGAAAATACCCTCTAAAGATTGTAGAAATAGTAATGAGTTCTGTAGCTCTTATGGAATGATTACTAAAAAACCCCTTCTCTAGTGCTGGGTACTAAAGTCTTAGATTTTTGGATATTCTATAGAAATGGTTTTATTTTTCTGAGTGGTATAGTAGTAAAAACCTTGTGTCTAATATGTCACAGTTTTTGTTTTAGAAACCAATGAGAGAATGAACTGTTTTAAAGAACTTTAATCTAAATCTAAACATACGTAGAACTTGGGATCATTATAGTTCTTTATTATGCAGAAAAGGGGGTTCAGAGATTATTATTGATTGTTTAAGTTTACATTAACTTCTCACTGTACTGAAACAAAAAGATAGTTTCTTCTTGGGGGAAGCATTGAGTTTTCTGTACGGGGCTGTTAAGTAGGTCAGTAATCCCTAATTGAAAAGAAACACTCCACCATGCCATAATTACTTATTCTTTAAAAGTTGTTTGAGTTCTTTTATCTATAATACCCTGATCGTTCTTTGTTGTTGTTGTTTGATTTTTAAATTACCATTCTGGTTGTGTTCAGAAGCTTTGTGAGGTAAGGAAAAAGTATTTCTGTTGTCATGCATCAGAGTCCGTGCCCATAAATTATGGGGAAAGAAAGGTTCAACATTAAACTTCTTCAATTATATATTTCTTAAACTCTAGAAAGGATGGTATAATGGAGTTTATCCTTATACAATTAAGATTCTAAAGCACATGTATTGCCAATACTGTTGTTTGGCCTAGAATCTCAATTTACTGACTTTGTCAAGTATTTTTTTTAAAAAGCCCAGGAGAACTGCCACCCTTGAAAATATTTTTATGCGTTTTATACAGCTTTTTTAGGTATTCCTGTTTTTGGTTTGTGTTGTCCACGAACCCTAGACATTGACCTATATAGAGCCAAAAATAAATAAATAAAAAAAAATCAGGGCATGCATGCCTGGGGAGAATCCAACAGTGACCTAATTAGTAATTATATATGTTTTACTTCTGTTTTCTCTTAAAGGAAATCCTATATTTTGAGTAAAAGACTATATAAACTTGTATGTTTCCCTCAACACAGTGTTTCCCAGGCTTTAATCTTTCAGAATTTGGTCATTTCTGGCTACCTTTGATACTGTTTTCATATTTTTAATTGAGTCATTGTAACTTAAAAATTTAACAGGAAGACTTGATTATTCAGTAAAACCATTATCACTACTGAAAAATTGTATCCATTTTTCTAAATAGAAGCCAGGCTGTACTTATAAATATGTAAAGTCTGTGAAAATAAAACCGTGTTATTAGATTCTAGCTAGTGTTGCTGCTGCAGGCCAGTCTGAGCCCGGTGAAATAGGGTAATAAGCTTATGTTGTGAAGCCCATTTAAGATACATAGGACCCGGGCGCCTGGGTGGCTCAGTCGGTTAAGCGACTGCCTTCGGCTCAGGTCATGATCCCGGAGTCCCGGGATCGAGTCCCGCATTGGGCTCCCAGCTCAGCGAGGAGCCTGCTTCTCCCTCTGACCCTCCCCCCTCTCATGTACTCTCTCTCTCTCTCATTCTCGCTCTCTCAAATAAATAAATAAATCTTAAAAAAAAAAAGATACATAGGACCACACCAAGACTGTTTCCTTCTTGTGACCAGAAAGATTAAAGGAGAACAAAGTAAGATCATTCCTTGTACCACCAGTTGTTCACACACCTAGTCTTTGGGAAACTGTGCTGGCCTAGAGAACTGACGGGGCAGCTGAAGAAAGGGAGACTGTTGACCAGCGCTGGCTTGAAATGGATCAGAGTAATACCAGGTGTTCTTCCTGTGAGAATTTTGAAAGACTTAGTAATTCTGGAAGTATATTTGCAAGTTAAATCTAGATCATATCACTTGTTCTCTCCTTTAATGCTTTCCAATTTGTGTTTATATGAATTGTTTCTTCAATTTAATCAGTTATTTTTTCCCTTTTTAATATCAAGGTATCTTTAAAGTTTTTTTGGTGATATTAACTGATAATAATTTTGTAGGTAAAGCATGTTTAAACTAAATGAAAACACACACTAGAATTGAGGCTCAGAGCGGAAAAAGGTGGTTCAGGGATTTTAAGTGATTGTTCTAGACTCACTTTAACTTATTGTACTAGAACAAAACAATAGAAATAATAGTTTTATTTATTTTGTTTAATAATAATTTTAAATAAGGCATTAAATTGAGTTTTTTAGCGACCATTTACTGCCAAGTATTCTTGTTCAGCTAGTTCAAAAGTCTTCTATTTTGGGGCGCCTGGGTGGCTCAGTTGGTTAAGCGACTGCCTTCGGCTCAGGTCATGATCCTGGAGTCCCGGGATCGAGTCCCGCATCGGGCTCCCTGCTCAGCGGGGGTCTGCTTCTCCCTCTGACCCTCTTCCCTCTCGTGCTCTCTGTCTCTCATTCTCTCTCTCTCAAATAAATAAATAAAATCTTTAAAAAAAAAAA
>NC_138376.1:90709872-90753519 GCF_054177405.1 Leptonychotes weddellii | reverse complement strand
CAGGCACCCCCATAAGAGACTCTTAACTATAGAGAACAAACTACAGGTTGCTGTAGGGGAGGTGGGCAGGGGATGGGCTTCATGGGTGATAGGTATTAAGGAGGGTCACTTGTGTTAAGCACTGGGTGTGATATGTAAGTGATGAATCACTTAAGTTCTACACCTGAAACCAATTTTACCATATGTTAATTAACTAGAATTTAAATTAAAAATTGAAATAAAAAAGTAAATAAAATTCTAAGAAAATAAATTTTTGTAGCTATGTAAGATGACAGATGTTAATTAGACTTACTGTGGTGATCATTTCACAATATCAAACCCCTGATGTTGTATGCCTGAAACTAATGTTATATGAAAATTATACTTCAATTTCAATTTTTTTTTAGATATATTTTATTTGAGAGAGAGAGTGAGCGAGCGAGCACGTACACGCGTGAGGGAAGGGCAGAGGGAGAAAATCCCCAAGCGGACTCCCTGCTGAGCAGAGCCCAGATGCGGGGCTCAATCTCACTACCTGTGAGATCAGGACCTGAGCTGAAACCAAGAGTTGGACGCTTAACTGACTGAGCCACCCAGGTGCCCCTCAATCAATTTTTTTTTTTAACTAAGTAGTATAGTACTAACCCAGTGACTCTGCATTGTTTTCCGAATAAAAATATTTAAAAATGCATTCCTTTTCCTTTTTCTCTACATACCATCTTCTGCATGAATACTGTGCCCTCTGGTGCCTCTGCATATGCTTCCGGCTCAGCATTTGAACTGAAGCTGCTTGGAATATACAGTCAGAGAAGTGGACAGAAAGGACTGGAGATTACTTAAGATGCCAGAAGGCCATGTGCCGACCAACCCATGGGTTCTACCTTCAGTATTACCAAGGCACTGGCCCTTCTTATCCTTGAGTTCTCTGGGCTTGTGCCTGAAATACCTTTCTGTTGCCACCTACAGAACTCTGTTTTCACTTCTTCTGTGGAAGTTTTTTTTCATGCCCTCACAATGAGCTAGGCATTCTTTTCTATGTGTACCCATAGCACTTATATTACCATTATTCAGATATTTATTACGTGCTACTATGTGCCAGGCATTCCTTAAGGCTGTTGGAATAGGTCATTGAACAAAATGTACAAATATCCCTGTCCTCATGGAACTTAGATTAGAATCAGGGGAAATGCACAATGATGAATAAACATAATAAATCCACTGAATTTTAGAAAGTGATAAGTGATATAGAAAAGAGAAAAAGGATGGTAGGGTATCAGTGCAGGGGGTGAGAAAAGATGGGCATGGTGCAGTATTAAACAGAATAGTCCAGATTAGCCCCATTAAAAGGTGATATAAGAGCAAAGTTATGTTTTCTGTCTCCCCAGATGGTCTTAAAGTCAATTACCACGTAATTTATTTTTGGGCTTTCCTTTCTGGTACAATGTCAAACTCTTAGTAGGTTATAAAGTGAATTAACTGAAATAGGTCTGTATCTTTAAAAGAAACTGTGTGTGTGTCCACATGTTCACACATATGTCGTTGTACATACACAGAAATTCTTTACATTCTAAATTCATTGCTATTTTATATTTCATTTATGTATACATTAAATATATATACACACACTGCTTTATTTTAAAAAGATTAAAAGTGACTATAAAGAAGACATACAGGGGCACCTGGGCAGCTCAGTCAGTTAAGGGTCTGCCTTTGGCTTAGGTCATGATCCCAGGGTCCTGATATTGAGCCCCACATTGGGTTCCCTGCTCAGTAGGGAGTCTGCTTCTCCCTCTGCCCCCACCTCCCCCGCTCGTGCTCTCTCTCTCCTCCCCAGTAAAATATTTTTTAAAAGGAGACATACAATTAAAATATTCTTTACTAAATTTTCTAATTAAGGGCACCAGAATGGCTCAGTTGGTTAAGCATCTGACTCTTGATTTTGGCTCAGGTCAGGATCTCAGGGGTGTGAGATCGAGCCCCCTGTCAGGGATCCTGCTTAAGATTCTCTTTCCCTCTCCCCACCCTCTGCTTGCACTCTTCCTCTTTCTCTCTCTCTCTCTCGATAAATAGATAGATGATAGATAAATAAAGTTACTAATTAAATTGTAGAAAATCAGGACTAACTGAAAGAAGAATAGAAACATGAATTGGGGCGCCTGCATGGCTCAGTCATTAAGCATCTGCCTTCGGCTCAGGTTATGATCCCAGGGTCCTGGGATCGAGCCCCACATCGGGCTCCCTGCTCGGCAGGAAGCCTGCTTCTCCCCCTCCCACTCCCCCTGCTTGTGTTCCCTCTCTCGCTGTGTCTCTATGTCAAATAAATAAATAAGATCTTAAAAAAAAAAAAAAGAAACATGTAATTGAAGACCAACATAATGCCTTAAACTTTAGTGCTTGCCTGATGCATCTTTAAACTAGACTGAAAAGATATATGGTTACTTGATTCTTATTATCAGAAAAGAGGAAGGCTTTTAGGGAGGAGAAAAAGTTTTCATAACTCTGAACTGTAGAAGGAATTTTCACAGAACTTCATTATGACAACTGGATAAAGCAGGAAATGGAATTCTTTATTATTATTACAATAAAACAGGTGAATTTCACAAAGCTGTTTAAGTAAACTTTGATAAAAACGAAAATTATAGTATTTAAAAATAACTCAATGTAAGAAATTCCACAAAAATACCAGACTAAATAGTAGCTTTCTAGTGTATAACTTGATCCTTGGATAGAATTGAGAATGTAAGAGTGAAAAGTCCCTCAGACAATGTTCCTCAAATACCATGTCTCTCAGCGAGGCTCTTGGCTAGCAGGAAGAGGTTATAATCTGACAATTACTAATGACAAGACTTGGAATGCTGCTAGTTTATATTTCTAACTGATGACAGAACCATATGCTTTGGAAATGGCAGAATTGACATCAAATCATGAAATCTGAGATAACCTGTGTTATGGCTGCCTCCTCTGACCATTTCATTTCAAGCAAAATAAAAATTTTCCTCAATAAGCTGCTTTTAATTGAATCTATTTTAGCTCTTAAAAATCACTTTTTTACTGGAATGCCAGAGCTCCATGTTGTTGTAAAGTACAGCTGAAATAATTTTGGCTGGAACACTTTCAAAGCAGCTGTTGACATCGTCCACAATAGCCAAATAGCCTCAGTCATGCATCCCTGAAGCATCTGCTTAGAGCTGCATGACTTCCTGGTGTATAATTTAACTACAAAATGTTTTTCTAGAAAACTAAAATTCAATTTGCTGTGTGGCAATGCTAGGAACCAATTACCTATTGTGCAAAAGTCACTGATTTTATTTTTCAGTTAATAAATTTCCTGAATAACTTTATGTGCTAGTTACTGTTCAAAATATATTTCTGTTGATGTTGAGTCATGTTTTCCTGATAATTTAAAAATGGGACAATTCATTTTTTTTTTTAGATCAGGGAGACTTTCATGTTAGATGGCAGAGAAGGATCCTAAGCTCACCTTGTCCCATGGATACAACAACACCCACATCAGTGTAAATAACCCAGAAAATGACCCAAACACTGGCAGAATAGACTCTCCATAGTTAAATGTAAACAAGAGGCCACAGCCAAGAGGGTAGGAGGGTCAGAGAGGCAGTCAGGAACTAAAAGGACCCATGGGACTCTCTGTGGGAGAGAGGGACCAGCCAGTGCAGAGAGGGGAGAGGAGCAGATCAGCACACCCAGCATCCCAGGCTTGGGGAAATGAATCCCATAACATTTGGCTCTGAAAACCAGAAGGGCCTAACAATCAGTGGGGCTTAACACCTGGAAATTTAAAAATCAGCAGGCTCAGCTCTAGGAGAGCCAAAAGGGCAGATTCCCCACCCTTAAAGAGACAGCACAGCTGAGATACAGCATAGAAATAACAGTTTAACAAATACCTAGGGTATATGGAAGAAGATTTGCTTACTAATCTCCGATCCTCAGCCGGAAGGGTAGGGATCATTGAGACACCTCTTCAAGAACACAAATGCAGGCAGTGCCATTTCCCTCTCTCACCCCCCAACCTAGAAACACGGAGACCTGCAGGAACCAGTGCAGCACAAGGCCATCCACTTAACTGGTTAACAGCATACACTACTCCATGGCTTCCGCAGATCTGCCCCCTCCAACCTAGCTGGCCTCCACAGTTTTCCCAGGGGGCTACATGTCCCCTGCCACAGAAGACCAGCATGGAGCTTGCTAGAACTGTGCCCCCAACCTACATTCTCCTACATACCTGCCCCCTCCAATAAACCCTTCACTGGAGCACATCCAAAGTGGAGCCACAGGCCTGGCAGTGTGCAAGGAGCACTGACAAGGACCAGCACCACTCCAAAGTGACTCCTGCCTGGGGAGAGGGAAAGACAACCACACACAACAGCCTGACTGTGGCCCCAGCAATGAGTTGAGGACAGACATCTAGGCTAACTACTGGCCCAACCCACCAATGGAAGCTTTTCAGAGGACCACACAGGGAAAGCACCCTGCAGTACACTGCTACAACATCTCTGGAAAACTCACTTGGTCTGACCCACACTGGCCCACTACCAACACAGGGATCAAACCCTGATCACAATAGGCAAAGAGAGCCACCGCAGATGACTGAACTGAAGGCAAATGTGGCAAAGCCACAACAGTAGGACACAAGAAACACACACAGGAGACACTCCTGGAGCACCAGGTTCTGGTAAACAGGGGACACTGCACTGCAAGGCACTACAGGACCTTTTCTTCATAAGGTCATTACCCTCAAGAGCAAGAGACGTAGCTGACGTTCCTAACACAGAGAAACAGACATGAAGAGTTAGACAAAATGAGGAGGCAGAGGAATATGTCCCAAATGAAAGAATGGAACAAAATCACAGCAAGAGAACTAAGTGAAACAGAAATAAGTAATATGTCTTGTAGAGAATTTAAAGTAATGCTCATAAAGTAGCACTGGAAAAGAGTAGAGGAGCTCAGTGAGATCCTCAACAAAGATACAGAAAACATAAAAAAGAACCAGAGATGAAGAACTCAATAACTAAAACTAAAAATAGACTCTATGGAATAGACTAGAGGAAGCTGAACAGATTGGTGACCTGGAGGACAAAGTAACAGAAGAAATCAAGCTGAACGAGAGAAAAAATAATAATAATAGAGTTAGGGAACTCAGTGGCAGCATCAAATGTAATAACATTCCCATTTTTGAAATTTCAGGAGGAGGAGAGGAAAGGGTCAGAAGGAATAAAAGCCCAAAACTTCCTGAGCCTGGGGGACAAAATAGAAATCCAGGACCAGGAAACACAGAGAACCCCCAAAAATCAACCCAAGAAGGTTGGCAAAAAGCGGTGGATAAAGAGAGAATTTTAAAAGCAGCAAGAAAAAAGTAAACAGTTCTCTATAAGGAAAACCCTATAAGGCTATCAGTGGATATTTCAGCAGAAAGTTTGCAGGCCAAAAGAGAGTGGCATAACATATTCAGAGCGCAGAAAGGAAAAAATCTACAACCAAGAATACTCTATCCAGCAAGGCTATCATTCAGAATAGAAGGAGAGATAAAGAGTTTCTCAAACAAAAGTTAAAGGAATTCATCACTAAACCAGCCCAAAAGAACTATTAAAGGGAACTCTCTGGGTGGAAAGACCATAAGTAAGAGTAAGAAAAGTAGGAAGGACAAAAGCAGTAAAATTAAATATATCTATAAAAAAATCAGTCAAGGAATTTACAAAATAAAAGGATGTAAAGTATGATAACACATACCTAAAACATATGGGGGTGGGGAGGAGCAAAGAATGGGTTCAAACGTAAATGAACTAAACTTAGTATAGAATGCCTTTGCATAAGATGCTATATATGAACCTAATGGTAACCACAAATCAAAAACCAGTGACATGCAAAAAACAAAGAGAAAGGAACCCCAAGTATATCACTAAAGAAAGCCAATAAACCATGAGAACACAGAGAAAGAGAAGAAAGGTACAGAGAAGAACTACAAAAACAACCAGAATACAAATGACAAAATGGCAATAAGTACATACCTATGAATAATTACTTTGAATGTAAATGGACTAAAAGCTCCAATCAAAAGACACAGTGTGACAGAAGGGATAAAAAACAAGATCCATCTATACGCTGCCTACAAAGGACTCATTTCAGACCTAAAGACATATGCAGATTGAAAGTGAAGGGATGGAAAATAATTTATCATGCAAATGGAGGTGAAAAGAAAGGTGGGGTAGTAATACTTATATCAGACAAATAGACTTTAAATGAAGACCAACAAGAGACAAAGAGGGACACTGTATAATTGTAAAGGGAACAATCCAACAAAAAGATATAACAATTGTAAATATTTATGCACTCAACATGGGAGTACCTTAATACATAAAGCAGCTCATAACAAATATAAAGAACATAGTTAACGGTAATACAATAATAGTAGGGGACTTTAACACCAATGGATAGATCATCCAAACAGAAAATCAACAAGGAAACAGTGGCTTTGAATGACACATTGGGCCAAATGGATCTAAAAAGATATATTCAGAACATGCCATCCAAAAAGAGTGAAATACAGATTCTTTTCAAGTGCACAGGGAACATTCTCCAGAAGAGATCACATGTTAGTCCACAAAATAAGTCTCAACAAATTGAAGAAGATTGAACTTATACCATGCATCTTTTCCAGCCATGGAATCAACCACAAGAAAAAAATCTGGAAAGAACACAAATACATAGAGGTTAAATGACATACTACTTACAATGAATGGCCAACCATTAAATCAAAGAGGAAATAAAAAAATACATGCAGACAAATGAAAACACAACAGTCCAAAATCTGGGATGCAGCAAAAGCTGTTCTAAGAGGGAAGTTTATAGCAATACAGGCCTACCTCAAGAAGTAAGAAAAATCTCAAATGAACAACGTAAACTTACATGTAAAGGCATTAGAAAAAGATTAAACAAATTCCAAAACCAGTAGAAGGAAATTAAAGATTAGAACAGAAATAAAATAGTAAAAAAAACCACAAAAAAACAAAAGAACAGATAAATGAAACCAGGAGCTGGTTCTTTGAAAAGATCAATAAAATTGATAAATGTTTAGACAGATTCATCAAAAAGAAGAGAAAGGACTCAAACAAAATCAGAAATGAAAGAGGAGAAATAACAGACACCACAGACTTACAAAGGATTATAAGAATACTATGAAAAATTATATGTCAACACATTGGACAACCTAGAAGAAATGGATAAATTCCTAGAAATATATAACCGCCCAAAACTAAGCCAAGAATAAATAGAATATTTGAACAAATTACCAGCAAGGAAATTGAATTGGTAATCAAAAAGCTCCCAACAAAAGTTCAGGATTAGACAGCTTCACAGGTGAATTCTACCAAACATTTAAAGAAGAGTTAACACCTATTCTCCTCAAACTACTACAAAAAAACTAGAAAAGGAAGAAAAGCTTCCAAATACATTGTACAAGGCCAGTATTACCCTGATACTAAAACTAGACAAAGACACTAGCAAAAAAAAAAGGAAAATACAGGCCAATATCCCTGATGAACATAGATGCAAAAATCCTCAACAAAATTTGAGCAAACCAAATTCAACAATACATTTAAAAAATTTCATACACCATGATTAAGTGGGATTTATTCCAGGAACGCAAGGGTAGTTCAACAGCAAATCAATCAACAGGATACACTGCATTAACAAAGCAAAGGATAAAGATTCTATCAATTCAACTGATGCAGAAAAAAACATTTGACAAAGTACAACATCCATTCATGACAAAATCCCTCAGCAAAGTAGGTTTAAAGGTGACATAACTCAACATAATAAAGGTCATATATGAAAAAACCCACAGTTAACATCATATTCAATGGTGAAAAACTAAGAGCTTTTTTCCTAAGGTCAAGAACAAGACTTGGATGTATACTCCCACCACTTTTATTCAACACAGTATTGGGGCATCTGGGTGGCTCAGTCAGTTAAGCATCTGCCTTGGGCTCAGGTCATGATCCCGGGGTCCTGGGATCAAGCCCTGTATCAGGCTCCCTGATCAGTGGGGAGTCTGCTTTTCTCCCTTCCTCTGCCCCTCCCTCCTGTTTCTGTTTTCTCGCTCGCTCTCCCAAATGAATAGATAAAATCTTAAAAAAAGAACAAAAACCACACACCATAGTATTAGAAGTCCTAGCCTAGAAAAGAAAGACAACAACAATCAGACAACAAAACGATAGAAAAGGCATCCAAACTGGTAAGGAAGAAGTAAAACTTTCACTATTTGCAGATGACATGATACAATATACAGAAAACCCTAAAGATTCCATCAAAAACTATTAAATTGATAAATGAATTCAGTAAGGTCACAAGATACAAAATCAATGTACAGAAATCTATTGCATTTCTGTACATTAATAATGAAGTCACAGAAGTAGAATTTAAGAAAAAATTCCCATTTACAATTACACCAAAAATAATAAAATACCAAGGAATAAACTTAACCAAGGAGGTAAAAGGTCTATACTCTGAAAACTATAAAACACTGATGAAAGAAACTGAAGTCAACACAAACAAATGGAAAGATATTCCAGGCTTATGAACTGGAACAAATTTTGCTAAGATGTCCATACTACTCAAAGCAATCCACAGATTTAATGCAATTCCTGCCAAAATACCAACAGCATTCTTCACAGAACTAGAATAAACAATCCTAAAATGCGTATGGAATTACAAAATTTCTTAAATAGCCAAAGCAATCTTGAAAGAAAAGTAAGGCTGGAGGTATCACAATTCCAAATTTGAAGTTACACTACAAAGCTGTACTAATCAAAACAGTACAATAGACACCTAGATCAATGGCAGAGAATAGAGAGCCCAGAAATAAGCCCAGTATTATATGGTCAATTAATTTTCAACAAAACACGGAAGGATATGCAATGGGAAAAAGTCTCTTCAATAAATGGCCCTGGGTATACCAGACAGCAATATGTAAAATAATAGAACTGGATCACTTTCTTGCACCATACACAAAAATAGACTCAAAATGGATTAAATACCCAAGTGTGAGACCTTAAGCCATAAAAATCCTGTAAGAGAGCAGAAGCAGTAATTTCTCGGACATGGGCCATAGCAACATGTTTCTAGATATGTCTCTGGAGGCAAGAGAAACAAAAGAAAAATAGACTATTAGTACTACACCAAAATAAAACCCGCACAGCAAAAAAAAACAATCAACAAAAGATAACCTACTAAATAGAAGATATTTGCAAATGACATATCTGACATGCATCCAAAATACATGAAGAACTTATACAACTCAACACCAAAAAAGAAATAATCTGATTAAAATGGGCAGAAGACCTGAATATTTCTCCAAAAATATACAGATGGCCAACAGATACATGAAAATATGCTCAACATCACTCATCATCAGGGAAATGCAAACCAAAACTACAATGAGACAACACCTATCAGAATGGCTAAAATCAAAAAAACAAGAAACAACAAATGTTGGTGAGGATGTGGAGAAAAAGGAACCCTTGTGCACTGCTGGTGGAAAATCAAACTGGTGCAGCCACTATGGAAAACAGTGTGAGATTCCTCAAAAAATTAAGAGTAGAATTATTATATGACCCAGTAATTCCACTACTGGGTATTTACCCAAAGGATGAAAACACTAATTCAAAAAGATATATGCACCCCTCAGTTTACTGCAGCATTATTTACAGTAGCCAAATTATGGAAGCAGCCCAAGTGTCCATCAATAGGTGAATGAATAAAAAAGAGATGGTACATAATATATAGTGGAATATTACTCAGCCATTAAAAAAATGAAATTTTGCCATTTGCAACAACATGGGTAGATCTAGAGGATATGATGCTAAGTGAAACAAGTTAATCAGAGAAAGACAAACACCATATGGTCTCACTCATAAGTGGAGTTTAAGAAACAAAACAGTGAGCATAGGAGAAAAAGAGAAAGACAAACCAAGAAACAAAGTCTTAACTGTAGAGAACAAACTGATGGTTACCAGAAGGGAGGTGGCTGGGGGTGGGTTAAATAGATGGTGGGGATTACGGCATGGGCTTGCTAAGATTCACTACATTGAATCACTATATTATAGTACACCTGAAACTAATATAACACTGTATGTTAATTAACAGTAATTAAAATAAAAACTTAAAAAAAAAGAGTTCTGTCCTTTTCTGAGGAGGCAGCTAGAATCTATTAGGTAGCATAGTTTGAGTTGACAGCAGAAAACATTGAAAAGAGGTCTTGTGAACTAGTCTCACAATGAAAACTATAAAAACTAAAAGTCAAAGGTGAAGTAAATTGTTAAAAATATTAAAGTCAGATAAACACAGTAATATTTCCATGATTTACTGCCCACATACAATGTGTCAAGGACTGTTTTAGGATTAGGGGATACACCAGTGCGGGTGGGGGGCATATAAGCACTAGCTTATATTGCTGTGGGAGTGTGTGCATATGTGTAAAAATGTTATACACATTTATACATATAATAGATAAAAATAAGTAAAAAGCATGGATGTATATTGTCAGATTATAAGTAATAAGTACAATGGAGCAAAATAAAGAAGGGCAGAAAGGAGTACAAGGCAGGGACTGGGGCTGTGGAGTAGGCCATGAAGGGAGTAAACCAGGTAGATAATTGGCAGGTAAGCATTCCAGGCAGGAGTAACAGCAAATGCAAAGTGCTAAGAGGGAAGAGAACCAATGTCTGATGAACAGCACTGTTGCTGTATTGGAGTGAGCGGAGGAGGAGAGTAGTAGGATATACAATAAAGTGATGAAAGTTTTAAAAGCTTAAAAAGATATTTAAAGACTAAAGCAAAGTTATATAAACAAATATTTTAGTGCTAGGACAAAAATTCAATACAACAAACATTATTCAGTCTCTACTATGTGAAAGACAGTGTTTTAAGAGCTTTGAAACTAAAAAAGATACCTGCTCACATTTTAGCAGAATGTAAATTATTAGATAAAATGGAATACAAGAAGATACAAAATAGAAAGACAGAAAGATCTACTGTAATAAAGTAATTTCCAACGACACAACTAGAAATTTACAGAAACTAGATAAAGGATTCAAAATTACATAATTAACAATATGAAGGATCAAGTGGTAGAGGAACATATTAAGTAGAGACATGATAGAAAATACTTTTTTAAAGACACAAATTCAACTTCTAGAGATGAAAACTACAATGGCTGAGATGTAAAATACATCGAATAGGATTAACAGATTAGACACTGCAGATTAGTGAATCTGTAGACACAGAAATAGAAACTATTTAAAATGAAAGAGAAAAAAGAGTCCAAAAAATTAACAGAATTTTCAGTGAGCTCTGTAAGCCAATGTCAAATAGCATAAAAATATGTATAGTTGGGAGTTCCCAAAGGACAGGGGTATGGACGGCAGAAAAAAAATATTAGATGAAATAAAAGCCAAAATGTTTTCCAAATTTGATGAAAACTATAAACCCACAGATCTAAGAAACTCAACAAATCCAAGGTTCAAAAAATATGAAGAAAAATACATCAAGGCAAATCATAAGCTGCTCAACAGGTGATAAAGAGGATAGTTTTAAAGGAGCCAAGAGGAAGGGCGTTATTTATAAACAAACTAAAATAAGGATGACAATAGATCTCTTACTGGAAACAGTGCAAGACAGAAGATAGTAGAGCAAGGTCGGTAAGATACTAAAAACAACAGTAACAATGTGTTAACCTACAATTTTATGCCCAGTAAAAACGTCTTTCAAAAATATAGGTTATATCTAACAAAGCTATGGTAATCAAAACAGTATGGTACCAGCACAAAAATAAATACATAGATCAAGAGAACAGAGAACCCAGAAATAAACCCACAATTATATGGTCAATGAATCTATGACATAGGAGGCAAGAATATACATATTCCCAAATGGTGCTGGGAAAACTGGACAGCTAGATGCAAAAGAAAGAAACTAGACCACTTTTGCCACACCATACACAAATATAAACTCAAAATGGCTTACAGACCTAAATGTGAAAACTGAAACCATAAAATTCCTAAAAGAAAACATAGGCAGTAACTTCTTTGACATCATCCTTAGCAACTTTTTTCTAGATAGGTCTCCTCAGGCAAGGAAAATGAAAGCAAAAATAAACTATTGGGACTACACCAAAATAAAAACTTTCACATATTGGGGGCACCTGGGTGGCTCAGTCGTTGAGCGTCTGCCTTCGGCTCAGGTCATGATCCCAGCGTCCAGGGATCGAGCCCCGCATCGGGCTCCCTGCTCCGCGGGAAGCCTGCTTCTCTCTCTCCCGTTCCCCCTGCTTGTGTTTCCTCTCTTGCTGTGTCTCTCCCTGTCAAATAAATAGATAAAATCTTTAAAAAAAAAAAAAACTTTCACATATTGAAGGAAATCATCAACAAAATGAAAAGGCAATCTACTGAATGGGAAAAAATATTTGCAAATGATATATCTAATAGGGAGTTAATAACTAAAATATATATGGTACTTATACAATTCAACAGCAAAAAAGCCCCAAATAATCTGATTTGAAAATGGGCAGAGGACCTGAATAGACATTTTTCCAAAGAAGACATAGAGCTGGCCAACGGACACATGAAAATATGCTCAACATCACTAATGATCAGGGAAATGCAAATCAAAACCACATAGAGATATCACCTTACACCTGTCAGAATAGCTAGAATCAGAAAGATAATAATTGTTGGCAAAAATGTGAAGAAAAAGTAACCCTCATACACTGCTCATGGTAATGTAAATGGGTGCAGCCACTATGGAAAACAGTATGGAGGTTCCTCAAAAAATTAAGAATAGGTGCGCCTGGGTGTCTCAGTTAGGCGAATGAGTCTTGATCTTAATTCAGATCTTGATAGGGTTGTGAGTTCAAGCCCCGCACTGGGCTCTGCGCTGGGTGTGGAGCCTACTTAAAAAAAAAATTAAAAATAGAAATGCTATATGATCCAGGAATTCCACTACTGAGTATTTACTCAAAGAAAAAACACTAATTCAAAAAGATACATGCATTCATGTGTTTATTGCAGCATTATTTACAACAGCCAAGACATGGAAGCCAGCTAAGTGTCAATTGGTAGACAAATGATAAAGAAGATGTGACATATATATCATATATACATATATACACACATACACACACACCGTGGAATATTACTCAGCCATAGGAAAAAAATGATTTGCTAAGTGAAATGTCACTGACAGATAAATACCATATGATTTTACTTACATGTGGAATAAAAAAAACAAATGAATAAACAAACAAAAAGCAGAAACAGACCTGTAAATACAAAGAACTAATGGGGAAGGGAGGGGGGATTTGGACAAAATGGGTGAAGGAGAATGGGAGATACAGGCTCCCAGTTATGGAATGAGTCACAGAATAAAAGGTATGGCATAAGGAATATAGTCAATGGTATTATAATAGTGTTGTATGGTGACAATAACTACACTTGTGGTGAGCACAGCATTATGTATAACCTTGTCAAATCATTATATTTTACACCAGAAACTAATATAACGTTGTGTGTCAACTATGCTTCACTTAAAAAATATATACATGTCATACCTAAATATCAAATCATTATGTAGCATACCTGGAACTAATATAATGCTGTATATCAACTATGTCTCAATAAGAAAAAATATATAAATGACATCTTCAGACATATAAAAGTATGCATTCATCACCAAAAGACCTGTGCTACAAGAAATATTAACGGCAGACAAAAGAAAAATTACATCAAAAGAATACATGTGTAATTGAAGCCATCAAAAGGGAGAGGTATAGAAAATATTTGAAGAAATAATGGAAGAACACTGGACATCACAACTACTTGAGTAAATACATATGGTTATTTTCTTGTGGTTATTTAAATCTCTTTAAAAGATAATTGAGGGGGCGCCTGGGTGGCTCAGTCGTTAAGCGTCTGCCTTCATCTCAGGTCATGATTCCAGGGTGTTGGGATCGAGCCCCGCATTAGGCTCCCTGCTCCACGGGAAGCCTGTTTCTCCCTCTCCCACTCCCCCTGCTTGTGTTTCCTCTCTCGCTGTGTCTCTCTCTCCCAAATAAATAAATAAAATCTTTAAAAAAATAAAAAGTAAATAAATAAAAGATAATTGAGACTTCCAGTTTCTGGTCAGCATTTAGGAAGCCTGAAAGTTGCCACTCCACCCTACAAAGTAAGAACCTGAAAAGCTTAAAAAATCAACAACTCTTCTTGGACCAATAAAAGAAGGGAGGTCACAGAGCAAACGACTGCCCCCCAACCTGGAGAGATAATAGGCTAATACAGAGAATCACAACTTACCAGAGCAGAAACTGAGCTGAAAACCTCCATAAGAAAGCATGCCAGGGTAGGTAAACTTGAACTGCAATTGACGAATTACTGGTGGCTCCGTGTGGGCAAGTCCAAAAAGATAAAAATGTCAGGGGGGCACAGTCACACTTCGGAACGTTTTACTTCTAGGAGTTCACGGGATCCTCACAGTGGCTATTGGAGTAAAGTCCCTTTATGCTTCCAACAGGGTTTGGGGAAAGGGAACCATTTTGAAACACACCAGAGCATTTTGTTCTTTTCAAAAAGTTCTGCCTTCAGGTGAAACTAGTTAACCAGAGCCTAATCTGCTGGGGTTTATCAGAGCCTAATTGTTCTGCGGGAGGAAAAACATTCAACTCCAGCTGGTTCTAGCCTTTCAGAGGAAGGGAGGGAAATACACAATGCCTGCCCACTGTAACCATCCTGTCCCACCTACAGGGGGTGGGAATTGAGAACAGGTGAAGTTCACAGCCCAGAGGCAAAAGCTAACTGGAGCCTGAGACCTAATCATAGGACTATAAAACACTTCCTCTCCCCCCACATCTTACCACCACATTCCTAAAGCCTATTTACAGCACTTTAACCCAGTACATCATGTCCATCTTTCAACAAAAAATTAGAAAACATACCAAAAGAAAAAACACAGTTTGAAAAAAAAAAAAAAACAGAGCAAGAATTAAAACCAGACTCAGATATGGCAGGGATATTGAGTTATCAGACTGGGATATAAAATAACTATGATTAATATGCTTAGGGCTCTAATGGATAGATAACATGTAAGAACATATAGGAAGTGTAGGCAGAGAGATTGAAATAAGAACAAAAAAAGAAATACTAGAGATTAAAAACACTAACAGAATTGAGGAATGCCTTTGATGGTCTCATCAATAGATCGCATGCAGCTGAGGAAAAAAATCTCTGCGCTTAAGGATATGTCAATAGACACTCCAAAACTGAAAAGACAAAAAAGACTGAAAAATAAAAAGCCCCAGAATATCCAAGAATCCTAGGACAACTACAATGAATGTAACATACCTGTAATGGGAATACCAAAAAGAGGAGAAAGAAAGAAAAAGAAGCAATATTAGAAGCAATAATGACTGAAAACTTCCTCCAAATTAATGTCAGACACCAAACCAAGGATCCAGACAGCTCAGAGAACAGTAACCAGGATACATGTCAAAAAAAACTACACATAGGCATACTATTCTCAAACTATAGACAATCAAATATAAAGAAAAATTCGTGAAAAGAGTCAGAGGAGAAAAACACCTATAGAGGAGCAGAGATGAGAATTTTATTCAACTTCTCAGAAACCACGCAAGCAAGAAGAGAGTGCAGTGAAATATTTATGGTGTTGAGGAAAAAACCCCACCAACCTAGAATTCTGTGTACCTTGAGAAATTATCCTTCTAATATGTAGAAATAAACACTTTCTCAGACAAACAAAAATTAAGGTAATTTGTTGCAAGCCAACCTATCTTGTAAGAAACATTAAAAGTTCTTTAGAAAGAAGGAAAATTATATAGGTGAGAAAGTCAGAACTATAAAAGAGAACCGAAGAAGGGTTGAAGGAAGGTAAAATAAAAACTTTTATTTTTCTTATTCTTAATTGATCTAACAGATAACAGTTTGTTCAAAATAATAATAGCAACAATGTATTTGTGTATGCTTATGTCTTATAATATAAGCAAAATGAATGACTAGCAATGATACAAGAGATTGGAGGGAAGAATGAGGATTACTTTGTCACTATTAAGGCACTTGCACTACCCTAGAAATGGACTTGGATAGCCGTAAATGTATACTGCAGACTCTAGGGCAACCAATAAAAAAAGTTAAAAAAAAAAAAGCATAATCGATTTGCTAAGAAATAAAAGAAAATGGAATCATATAAAATTCTCAATTAAAACCACAAGTGACAGAAAAAATATGGAAGCCAATAACAGGAACAAAGGCAACAAACAAAAGATTAACAAATATGGTAGATACTAATCCAATTATATCAATAATCACTTTGAACATCAATGGCCTAAATATGTGAATAAAAGGCAGAGATTGTCAAGAGTAGATTTAAAAAAAAATCCAACTATATGTTATCTATAAGAAATCTACTTTAAATAAAGACATATAAGATTAAAAGTAAAGAAATGGAGAAAGATATACCATGCAAACACTAAGCAGAAGAAAGCAGGAGTAGCTATGTTAATTTCAGAGAGCAGACTTCAAAGCAAGGGAAGTTATCAGGGATAGAGAAAGGCATTACATAACGATAAAGGGGTCAACCCTCTAAGAAGACATAACAATCTTTAATGTGTATGGGTCTCAGAATATGTGAAGCAAAAATTGATAGACCTGCCAAGAGAAACAGATGTATCCTATTGCAGACTCCAACACCCCTCTAGAGAAATGGACAGATCCAGCAGGCAGAAAATCAGTTAAGGTCAGAGTTGAACTCAACACCATCAATCAACTGGATATGATGAACATCTGTAGACTACTTCATCCAACAGATTACATTCTTCTCAAACTTACATGAAACGTTCACCAAGACAGACAACATTCTTAGCCATAAAACAAACTTTAACACATTTAAAAGAATAGGTATCATACAATGTCTGCTCTTAGACTATAATGAAATAAACTAGAAATTCATAACAAAGAATGGAAAATCACAAAATAATTGGACATCAAGCAACTTCTAAACAACATATGGGTCAAAGAAGAAATCTTAAGAGAAATTTTAAAAATACTTTAAATTATAAAAAAAAGTACTTTGAACTAAATGAAAATAAAAACACAACTTATCAAAATTTGTGGGACGCAGCAGAAAAAGTGCTTACAGCAAAATTTATAGCACTGAATGCATATATTAGAAAAGAAGAAAGATCTAATATCAATCATCTAAGCTTCAACCCTAGGTAAACAGGAAAAGAGCAAATTGAATCCAAAGTAAACAAAAGAAAAGAAATAATAAAAATTAGAGCAGAAATCAATGAAACTAAAAACAGGAAGACAATAGAAAGTCAACAAAACCAAACGCTGTTTCTTTAAAAAGATTAATAAAATCAATAAGCCTCTAGCCAGACTAAAGAAAAAAAGAAAGACACAAATTACTAATATAAAAAAATGAAAGAGAGGGTATCACTGCAGATCCCCTAGACATTAAAAGGGTAATAGTAAAATATTATGAACAACTTTATGCCCATACATTTGATAACCTAGAAGAAATGGACCAATTCCATGAAAGGTACAAACTGCCAAAATTCACAGATGAAGAAACAGACAATCTCAATAGGTCCATATCAAAGAAATTTAATCAATAATTAATAAGCTTCCAAAACAGAAAGAACCAGGCTTTCTTGAGTTTACCTATGAATTCTACCAAACATTTTTTTTTTTTTTAAGATTTTATTTATTTATTTGACAGAGAGAGCGAGCGAGAGCGGGAACACAAGCAGGGGGAGTGGGAGAGGGAGAAGCAGGCTTCCCGCGGAGCAGGGAGCCCGATGCGGGGCTCGATCCCAGGATCCTGGGATCATGACCTGAGCCGAAGGCAGATGCCTAACAACTGAGCCACCCAGGCGCCCCTCTACCAAACATTTAAAAAAGAAACTATACCAATTCTCTATGGTCTCTTCTAGAATACAGAAGCAGAGGGAATATTTCCTAACTCAGTCTTTCAGGCCAGCATTACTCCAGTGCCAAAATCAGACAGAGACACTACAAGAAAAAGAGACCAGTATCTCTCATGAACACAGATGCAAAAATCCTCAACAAAATATTAGCAAATTGAATCCAATAATGTATAAAAAGAATTAGGCACCACACCCAAGTGGGATTTATCCAAGGTAGGCAAGGCTGTTTCAACATTTGAAAATCAGTTACTGTAATGCATCATATCAACAGACTAATGAAGGAAAATCATGGGATTATATAAAGAGAAGCAGAAAAAGTATTTGACAAATCTAACACTCATTCATGATAAAAACTCCCAGCAAACTAGAAATAGAGGAGAACTTCCTCAACTTGATAAAGAACACCTACCAAAAATTCTGGCAGCTAACATCATATTTATTAGTGAGAAACTTGCTTTCCCACTAAGATCAGGAACAAGGCAAGGGTGTCCCCTTTCGTTCCTGCTTTTTAACATCATACTAGAAGTCCCAGTTAATGCAATAAAAAAAGAAAATAAAAATGACAGAGATTGGGAAGGAAGAAATAAAACTACTTATTTGCAGGTGACATGATCATCTATGTAGAACATCTGAAAGAATCTACATATAAAACTTCTGGATCTAAAAGTGATTATGGCAAGATTCCAGCATACAAATATATGGAAGTTAACTGCTTTCTTACATATAAGCAATGAACAAGTGGAATTTGAAATTAAAAACATATTACCATTTACATTAGCACCCCCTCCACACACACACACAGTAATACTTAGGTATAAATCTAACAAGATTATTTACAAAATCTATATGAGGAAAACTACAAAACTCTGATGAAAGATATCAAAGAAGAACTAAATTAGTGGAGAGATAGATATTCCATATTCATAGATAGGAAGACTCAATATTGTCAAAACATTAGTTCTTCCCACTTGATCTATAATTTCATCCCATCACAATCAAATTCCCAGCAAGTTATTTTATGGATGTTGACAAAAGGATTCTAAAGTCTATATGGAGAAGCAAAAGACCGAGAATAGCCAACTCAATATTGAAGGAGAATAAATTTGGAGGACTGACACTATCTGACTTCAAGACTCACTGTAAAAGTACAGTAATCAAGACAGTGTGGTATTAGTGAAAGAACAGACTAGTAGATTAATGGAACAGAATAGAGAGCCCACAAATAGACCACATAAATATAGTTAACTGATCTTTGACAAGGGATCAAAGGCAATACAGATCTTTGACAAATGGAACAAAATAGTCTTTTCAACAAATAGTGCTAGACCAATTGGACAACCACATATGTGCATATGCGTGTGTGCATACACAATCTAGGCATAGATCTTAACACCCTTCACAAAAATTAACTCAGAGTAGATCATAGACCTAAGTGTAAAACACAAAACTATAAATGCCCTAAAACATAGGAGAAAACCTAGATGACTTTGGGAATGGTGATAACTTTTCAAATACAACACCAAAAGCAAAATCCATGAAAGAAATAATTAATAAGCTGGATATAATTAAAACTAAAACTCGGGGCGCCTGGGTGGCTCAGTCGTTAAGCGTCTGCCTTAGGCTCAGGTCATGATCCCAGGGTCCTGGGATCGAGCCCCACATCGGGCTCCTTGCTCAACGGGAAGCCTGCTTCTCCCTCTCCCACTCCCTCTGCTTGTGTTCCCTCTCTTGCTGTGTCTCTCTCTGTCAAATAAATAAAATCTTTAAAAAAAAAAACAAACTAAAAATCTGTTCAGTGAGAGACAATGTTAAAAGAAAGAGAAGATGGGAAGCCTGGGTGGCTCAGTCGTTAAGCGTCTGCCTTCGGCTGGGGTCATGGTCCCAGAGTCCTGGGATCGAGCCCCGCATCGGGCTCCCTGCTCAGCGGGAAGCCTGCTTCTCCCTCTCCCCCTGCTTGTGTTCCCTCTCTCGTGTCTCTGTCAAATAAATAAATAAAATCTTTAAAAAAAAAAAAAAGAAGATAAGCCACAGACTGGAAGTATTCTCAAGACATTTCTGATAAAGGACTTTCAAAACTAGACAGTAAGAAAACAACATGATTTAAAGATAAAAGATCTGGACACCTCACCAAAGAAGATATACAGATGAAAAGTAAACATATGAAAAGATGTTCACCATCACAGGTTATCAGGGAACTGCAAATTAACATAACAATGAGGTATCACTACAGACCTGTTAGAGTGGCCAAAATCCAAAATACTGACAACATCAAATGCTGGAGGGGACGTGGAGCAACAAGAACTCTCATTCATTGCTGTCAGGAATGCAAAGTTGTATGATCTCTTTGGAAGACATTTTGGTGGTTTCCTTACAAAACTAAACATACCCTTACCATATAATTCATTCAAGAAGCAATTATGATCCTTGGTATTTAACCAAAGGAGCTGAAAACTTATACCCACACAAAAACCTGTACATGGATAAATATACTGGCTTTATTCATAACTGGTAAAACTTGGAAGCAACCAAGATATCCTTCAGTAGGTAAGTGGACAAATAAAGTGTGGTATATCCAGATAATGGATTATTATGCAGCACCAAAAAGAAGTGAGCTATCAAGCCATGAAAAGACATGGAGGAAACTTAAATATATATTACTAGTGAAAGAAGACAACCTGAAAAAGCTACATACTGTATGATTTCAACTACAAGTGACCCTTGAACAACACGGGTTGGGGTTGACCCCCTCACACATTAAAAATCCACATGTAACTTTTGACTCCTTCAGAAAGTTAACTACTAATGGCCTGTTGACAAGAAGCCTTACCGATAACATAAACAATTGATTAATACATATTTTGTATACATATTATATACTGTATTATTACAGTAAAGTGAGCTAGAGAAAAGAAAGTGTAATTTAAAAAATCATAAGGAGGGACACCTGGCTGGCTCAGTCAGCAGAGTGTGTCATGCTTGACTTCAGGGTCATGAGTTCGAGCCCCATGTGGGGTATAGAGATTACTTAAATAAATCTTAAAAAAAAAATCATAAGGAAAAGAAAATACATTTACAGTACTGTAAAAAAAACCCATGTATAAGTGGACCCATACAGTTCAAACCTGTGTTATTGAAGTCAATTATATATGACATCCTGGAAAAGGAAAAACTATGGAAACAGTAAAAAGATTAGTTGCTGCTACAGATTAGCTGGGAGGGAGGGATGAAGAGAGCAGACTTTCAGAGCAGTGAAACTATTCTGTATATACGACGACAGTGGATACATGTTATTATACTACATCTGTTAAAACCCATAGAATGTACGACACCAAGAGCGAACAAGACTGTAAACAATGTACTTTGGGTGATGGCGATGTTTCAATGTATGCTCACTGATTTTAACAAATGCACCATCTGGTGAGAATATGTTGACAATGGTGTAGGTTGTGGGTGCGCGGGGAATATGGTATATGAAGGGGAGGGTTATATGGGAATGCTGTACCTTCATCCTAAAACGTATAGAAGAAAACAGCAGAAAATCTTCGCGATTTTGTGCTTGCCAGAGTTCTTAGACCAAAAGCGCGAACCACACGGGCCACTCAAGCCACCGCACAACCCCCGCTCTTCTGCTTCCACCTGGGGCGGGAGGCTCAGCCTGGCCCCGCCCTGGAACTCCTCGGGGCCTGCCCCGGCCCTCCTAGCCCCTCCCACCCCTCCCCGCCCCACCTTCTCGCGTCCCGCGGCACCAGGCGGGGCGCGCGCCCGCCCGCTTCTCCACCCGGAAGAGCCACCTGAACGGCGAAGTTGAAGTGGTGCGCGGCTCGGCGTCCGTCGGGTGCGCGGGCCCGGCCGAGGAGCCGGCGCAGCGCCTATTTCGCCCAGGCGCGAGGCGGATCCGTCGGAGCCTGCGCGCCCCCGCGGCCGGCGACGCCTCGAGCGGCCGGCGCACGCGCCCCGCCCCGCCCCCAGCGGCCTCCTCGAGCCCCCGCAGCCAGGCCCGAGCTCTCCGCGCCCCTTGGCCTCGGGAGCAGCGTGTCCCCGATGACTTCTGACACTGCGTATCCGCCAGTAAGTGACAGCCGCAGCCTCGTTTCACCGTTACTATTTTTTTTTTTCTCCCCCAGTTCGTCCTAAGTCTCGCCCACATCTGGTTAGTTCCCAAACTATTCAACTCCGGGGTTGGTCGGGCGGCCGAGCTGCCCGGTTGCCGAGCCCGGGTAGTGTCAGAGTCTTGCTGAGGTATCGTAGGGCAGGGGCTGCGTCCAGAGACGGAAGTGTGATAAGCAGCCCCCTGAGTACAACCCGACTCCTCGTTTGCCGAGCGCCCGCGGGGCGGACGGGGAGGAGGTGCCTGGAAGACGCGGGCAGTCGGCGAGAGGGGTGGGTCTTAGGACGCGGCGCCGCGGGGACCGACGAGGGGGCGTGGCTCCCGGTGGGTGTGGCGTGGCCGCTGGGCGGGCGGGAATTCCGGGTGGTCCAGCTGGAAGTCGCCCCTTATTAGCCCTCCTGGCTCTCGTGGGCGCTTCACGTGGTCCAAAGGATGAAGTAGCACATCGTTGTATTTTGACTTCACTCTAAAGAAAAGGAAAGGGAACTTGAAAGTTGTAGAACAATAAGGGTGGGCATGTTTATAGGGGTAACAAACTGCTTAGAAACAGTTGAACAGTTTTGCACAGATTTTGAAAGGGGATGCTGTTTTTTTTTTAAAGATGCCATTTCAAAAAAGACTAGGCAGAATTTAATCTGACTTTAGTTTGAACCATGAATTCTGCAGCTACCCCCTTTCTGCCCTATGTGGAGCTTTTATATTGTTAAACTTGTGGCTCCAAATTTAATACGTATTTATAGAATCTTAGAGATTAATTTGTAGCAACTCTTTACACTTGGCTGAATTTATATTACCTAATCAAAACAAATTACTTATCAATATAATGGCCATAATTTGCTCTCACTCATTCTCCTAGATATACACATACCCATCTGTCAGTCTCACACTTGTATCCTGTAGTTGTGAGACTTCTTGGCCTATGACACATACCCCCTGTACTCCTTTCACACCTTCTAGAATAGTAGGTTCCCTGAAAAGGCAAAATATTGCTAATAAATAGCCTGTGTAACGCATAGTTAGGATGCTGAAATGTGAACTTCATAAGTCATCTTTTATCATCTATTTGTTGAACCTAATACAATAAATTGTGGGTGAATGAAATGTCAAATTAAAGCACATTTGTCCTCCAGTTCTCTGTTACCAAACCAAATAAGGGTTTCTTAGATGATCGATTTCAACAGTTTATTTGGAACTGCCCATTGCCATGTCTAGGATTGTCACTCCATTTAAATTTAATCCTTTTTTCCTTTGTACTCCCATTCTTACTGCATTTTTACCACTACTAGTGCACCGTTTCATTTTGATCTGTCCCTTGGTTCTCTGAGGCATTGAGGATCTTTTATTATGCTTTTTATTTCCCAACATAGTGAATGAGTATGATAGATATCTGTCTGTATACATGAAAATAGAATGGGGGTAGGCTCTTTTAATCTGCAGATACAAATTAAAAAATATATTGCCAGGGGAATAAGATAGGTGAAGTAATGTAATATAGTATATTTATTTTCAATCCTAGTTATTTATCATTTAAAGACCAATTTTCCTTTCCTCAGCTTAATTATCTAGTTTCTTTACACTATTGACAGCTGTTTTTGCTGAAGCCAATAGGTTTCCTAGGTTAGAAAGAGAAAATGAGAAGCAAATTCACCTCAAAATGTAAATTTCTGAAGCAAATCTGTTAACTATTCAAGTCAGAACTGGCTATCCATGTATGTTGCATTTATGTAGCAGAAAGCCCATGAATATGTGTGTGTAATGAGAGAGAGTGAAAGAGAGAAAGGAGGGTATGTTCTTTGTATGGATAAAACCTAGAACCGGAGCACATGCAAAGAACTTCAGCCAAAAGACTGCTGTTTAAGATTTTATACCTGAGAGCATACGTGCATATGGAATGTGGTTAAAGAAAAGGGAAGGGCCTTTTTCATAGTGCATCATAGGATTAATGAGGAGGAAGTTTTGGCAAAAGCTACGGGAAAGCCATTGGACCATTTTGGATTTCACTGATCAGTACAAACAGAATTCTTGGGCTTTGGTTTAGCTTCACTTTCTTAAAAAATAAATTTACTAAGTGACTATAACAGGTAATTCAGATCTTATTAAGATTTTAATTTGGATAATATTTTGAGTTGATAGTGCGGCCCATAACAATTTACAACCAGTTTTTTGTTTGTTTGTTAACTTGTGTCTAAGTCGCAATATCAAAGGTATAATATGGTCTTTTTCTTTAATCACCTAGATTCAAGATGAACAGTGATCAAGTTACACTGGTTGGTCAAGTGTTCGAATCCTATGTTTCGGAATACCATAAGAATGATATTCTTCTAATCTTGGAGGAAAGTGACGAAGATGCTCATTACCCAGTTGTGGTTAATGCCATGACCCTTTTTGAGACTAACATGGAAATTGGGGAATATTTCAACGCATTTCCAAGTGAAGTACTAACAGTTTTTGATAGCGCTCTGCGAAGATCAGCCTTGACAATTCTCCAATCCCTTTCTCAACCTGAGGGTGCTTCTATGAAGCAGAATCTTCATGCCAGGATATCAGGTGAATCACTTAAGGATTTTACTGCCACTTATTCTCTAGGAACATTTTGAAAAATTCTAACACATATTGAACTCAGAGCACTAAGAAATAATTGATATTTATACTTAAAAATATATTTATTGTGTAGTTGATAGTCACTTTTAAAGCAGAATAGTAATTTTATACTGTTTCCTCTGGACATTTGGAAGGCTGGGGTACTAGCCATGCCAACCGAGGGGAAGGAGAATGTATGGAGACAACAGTATATTAGTGTGCACATACACACACATGGATATGTGTGTATAAAATTATAATTCAAAGCAGCCTTAATGAGCTTTTGTGACTACTAACAAAAGAATTGATAATATCAAGAATTAGAAAAGTGGTACCTTCCACCCTGTGATCTTCAGAACTATTTTAGGAAATTTATTATTTTTATATCTCAAGTTTAGCATTATGCTGGCCACCTAATAGGCACTCAGTTTTTGTCGAATGAATGACAGATTAAGTATCTTAATTTTTAAGATGCAGGGCACTGGGTGGCTCAGTTGGTTAAGCGTCTGCCTTTGGCTCAGGTCATGATTCCAGGGTGTTGGGATCAAACCCTGCATCAGGCTCCTTGCTCAGCAGGGAGCCTGCTTCTCCCTCTCCCCCGCTTGTGTTCTCTTTCTCTCTCTCTCTCTCTCAAATAAATAAAATCTTTAAAAAAAAATTTTTTTTTAAGATGCTGCAGTGGAGCAATCAGCTTGTGGCAAAGCTGTATCTTTGAATTACTGCAGATTAAGTTGGAGAACACATGTACCATTTTGTTTAGAAATAAATACTTTATAGTACATTTCAGAAAGGTGGGGATTTATAATCAAAAATGCTTGCTATGATTCCAAAAAGATGAGTCAGTATAGTAGAACTTTTTGGAGACAAATTAAGATCCCCCTGCCAAAAGACCATATATTTGATTTAATTGAAAAAATAGTATTTTATCTAGAATAAAATTATGAATATTACAAATCTTTAAGATCAGGACACTAGATAATCTCTTGGTAGGATCAAGAACAAATGTTTCCTTATAATAATGTTGCAAAAAGATTGTTAAAAGGGACTTTAGTTAATGTTACTGAAATGGTATCTAGGAATGGTTTTAGGCTGTCCTTATATTTAGATATTTTTCCATGCTTAGTTTAAATACCAAAATTTTGTCTGCCTAGGTGACCCTATTGGTTTCAGGTAAATTTAGCCTATTTTTTTTTTCTAATTCTCTGAAAAAAAAAATTGCAAATTATGTTACTACCATAGTGCATTTATTCTACAAATGCATTAAGCGTAGGCATTTGCTAGTCTCTTGAGAAACCAAAATAATATGGTATAGTCCCTCATCTAAATAAGCTCATGGCTGTAGGGGATATAGCTGTATAGTCAAATATTTACCAAACGGTGTACGTATGCTCAAAGATACATGCCTATGTGCATGTTAAACATAATTGTTTATGGAGCTTAGTGGCAGCTTTTATGTTACGTGATGCATGCCTCACTCAAGGTAGGTGCAAGATATATTAGCCCACAGAACAGGGAATGAATTCTAGCAGATTCACTGGAGATTACAAGAAGAGAAGGTAAGGTGGGGATGGAAATAGTCTGGTTTTAGGTGTATTGCAGCTTCATCTTGGACTCCAGGCAAGGCATTCAATTATAAAAACAGGTTGCCTCTGTGTTTCAGTCTTCTTAGGAACCTAAGACATTTTCTGGTTTATCTTTCCAGGATATATGTTGCTCTTTGTCTTCTGGGATTTTTATTAACCTAAAGTTTACTTGCTATTTCCAGTGGTTTTGATGAAAGGTGTTCTAATACACAGATAGCATCAAACTAAATGAGAAGGAAAAAATAGCATTCATGTGTTACTTAAACTAGTGGTTCTCAAACATTAATGTCGATCAGAATCAACTGTAGGCCTTGTTAAAACACTGATTGTTAGGCCCCACCCACAGAGTTTCTAATTGAGAAGGACTGGCATGAGGCCCAAGAATTTGCATTTCTAACAGATCCTAGGTGATGCTGATGCTGCTTTTCCAGGAATTACATGCTGAAAACCAGGGGCCTGAAGTAATTGATATGGACATATCTCTAGCATAGACGTAGATATGGACAGCTCAGAATCTATTTCCAAAATTTCTTTTTGTTCTTGATCATTGAATGAATCAGGGAATGATAAAGGTTTTTGTGTTCAGCACTAATCGTGGCTTAGTGCCTGATGTACACCACACACCACCACCACCACCCCTTCACTAGTATAGTTGAAGAACATACTTAGTAAATGTATAGTAAGACAGAAAGATGAAAATAAATTGACATTTCTATCAAAACACTGTCTCTTAGTGTCTTTTTTAGTATTAAGATTTTGATTGTATATGGTCAGTTTTGCTTAACATTATGTTGCCTTTATCTTTATATTTTAAGCTTATTTAAAAATCACAGGGGCGCCTGAGTGGCTCAGGCAGTTAAGAGTCTGCCTTTAGCTTAGATCATGATCCCAGGATCCTGGGATTGAGCCTGCACTGGGGCTCTCTGCTCAGCAGGGAGCCTGCTTCTCCCTCTCCCTCTGCCTGCCACTCCCCCTGCTTGGGCGCACAGTCTCTCTCTCTCTCTCTCTCTCTTTGTCAAATAAATAAATAAAATCTTTAAAAAAAAGTATTTTCTTTGGCATTTTGTACCTTTTAAAAAGTTGCCTGTTTATTAATGGTGAAAAACACAAGTTTTTTAAGGGATAAAATGGTGCCGCTGTGGGTAAACCTCTAGGTAATTCAAGGCTTGGAAACAGTCAGATTTATGTATTAATAAATTCTGAACCTAACTAAAAAAAGCAATAGCCTTCTAGCACGGTGGGGCTCTGGTCATTATGCTACCCTCCCTTTATCACTCAGCTTTGTGGTTTACTCAGTCATCAGTTGATTTTATGTTTTGCCTGTGGCAGTATGTTTTTTGTTGAATGAGGTTACAATTACATACTGTATTTAGAGTCTACTGTGCTAGCCCTCTTATGAAAATCAGTCCTTTTTTTTAATCCTGGTTATTATGTCATCTGGATATATACTTTTATTTTTTTTAACGATTTTATTTGAGAGAGAGCACAGAGGGAGAGGGAGAAGCAGACTCCCCGCTGAGCAGAGAGCCTGATGGCAGGGCTCGATTCCAGGACCCTGGGATCATGACATGAGCTGAAGGCAAATGCTTAACCGACTGAGCCACCCAGGCGCCCCTGGATATATACTTTTAGAAGGAGTACACTGATCATTGTTATTTAAAATAATCCTTGTCTATTTTCTATATTGAGTTGGTCTGATTTTTTTTCTTAAGTGAAACTCAAATTTTAGGCAAACTCAAATACCTTCTTCCCTAGGAAATATGAGAAGAATATATTCCATGGAGTCAAATCCCAAGATATAAGTTGATGTGGTTTTTGTTGTTTCTCTCCATCAGGTTTACCTGTTTGTCCTGAGCTGGTGAGGGAGCACATCCCTAAAACCAAGGATGTGGGACACTTTTTATCTGTCACTGGGACAGTAATTCGAACAAGCCTGGTGAAGATCCTGGAGTTTGAGCGAGAGTACATGTGTAACAAATGCAAACATGTATTTGTGGTCAAGGCTGACTTTGAGCAGTATTATACCTTCTGCCGGCCATCCTCCTGTCCCAGCTTGGAGAGCTGTGATTCTTCAAAATTCACTTGCCTCTCAGGCTTGTCTTCATCTCCAACTAGGTGTAGAGATTACCAGGAAATCAAAATTCAGGAACAGGTAAATGATCAAAGAAATGAGAAAAATAACAACTCTGAAGAAGGTTTTTTTCAGCTGTGGGCAAATTACCAGGACTCGGGAACGCGTACAGGACTACAAATGGAACTTGTGTCATCCCACAGTATAGTTGCACATGTATCAGAATACAGTCTTTAGAGACATGCAGTAATCATCTCTGTATAGAGAGCATTGGCAGAAGGGTTGTGGAATGACAATAATTATGTTAAAATTAAGGAAATATTTAAGAAGTTCAAACAAGCTGTATTTAAGGGATAGGAGAAAATTAAATGGGTTTAAGTGATTGTTAAACATTGGAGTGGTCAGGATTTGGGGGTTAGGCCCGATTTTATTTTCTGTGTCCAATAAGGCATACATAGACACTCTTTAACATGTCAGAGTGTGCCAGGTTTTCCTTTACTTGCCACTGAAACACAAAGGCATATTCAGTGTTGAGGACTCAAACTCCTGTCTTTCTATACCATTTTTAACACATGGCCTCTATTCTTAGTCCAGGATGGTAGTTACAGCTCTGTCACTGGTGTATGCTAGTCAGGGAGGAGGGAAAGGGAGGGACAGACAACAGCATCAGCTGTCTAACCCCAACTCCCCATTCGAGTCAGTCTTCCTTGAAGTCTCTCACAGCATATCTACTTGTATTTCATTGGCCAGAGCTTAGTCATATGACCATGCCCAGGTGCAGGGGAGCTGGGAAATACAGTCTTTTTACTGGGTACATGTCCACGTGGAATAAAACCAGGGTTCTGTCACTAAGGAATAATTAAAGGAACAGTGATTTGTCCCAGGTCTTAGGACTAGAGATCAGGAAAGAACTAGGTAAGTAACTTTGTTACTGTGTTTAATAATTGGAGTGTATGTTTCTTTTGACCATCCACAGGGTAGATTATATTTGGAGCTATTTTCCATAATGGTGTTTTTATTTTACTCTGGTTTTAGTGAGTTTGTAAATGGGTAGTAGGCACAATTTTCAAGAAAATTCTATAAATCCCCATCATAATTAAATTGTATGATAATACCAGGGAAATAGAAACAGTAATTTCAAGAACTGCTAGGCTTCTGAATACTTAGCATGTATTTAAGCATACTCAGTATGTGTCTGCTTTTCCTTGCTAGGTGCAGAGGCTATCTGTTGGAAGTATTCCACGATCTATGAAGGTTATCCTGGAAGATGACTTAGTAGACAGTTGCAAATCTGGTGAGAAACAACTTTTGCTAGCTTATATAAGATGTCCTAAAGTACTGATTAGGAAAAAGCCACTTTTTATTTTCCCAAGAACACTGGGAAGTGAGTGTGAAGGCTTAATTGTTCACCTTGAGAATAGAAACTGGCATGGAGGTGGGAGGTGATACATAACAGGAAAGCAGCTGGGCTACAGCTTAGCAGTCCAGTCCAGCCACTTGTTTTATAAATGAAGAACCCAACTTGCCCAAGGTCACATGGAGAGTTAAGTGGCAGAACTAGAACATAAACCCAGATCCATTGACTTTTTCGTCCAGTTGTCTCTTCAGTATATCCTTGCTTGACAGCAGCAACTTTAAAAATTGTAGCAGATTGAGGGGCGCCTGGGTGGCTCAGTTGGTTGAGCGACTGCCTTCGGCTCAGGTCATGATCCTGGAGTCCCGGGATCGAGTTCCGCATCGGGCTCCCTGCTCAGCGGGGGGTCTGCTTCTCCCTCTGACCCTCTTCCCGCTCGTGCTCTCTGTCTCTCATTCTCTCTCTCAAATAAATAAATAAAATCTTTAAAAAAAAAAAAAAATTGTAGCAGATTTAGCATTCAGTTAAATAAAATGCATCAGACAGTATGACTGTTAGATGCTACTGTACTCTTATTGCTATCCAGAAGAAAGGAGGTGATTGTTCCTCTCTCCTCTGTGCTGGAGTCACATTGATTTTGTCCTCTGAGGGATCTCAGTGTTTCTATTGGCCAATTGCCCGAATTGGGAAGGAACTCAAAACCATACTGAAAAGAACTGTGGGTGTTTAGCATAGAGAAGCCACAGGATGGACATGACAGCCAACTTTTCATTAATTGGAAGGTTGTCCTACAGAAATGGAATTATAGTTCCAGAAGATACTATTGGGTTTCAGTAGGCTGAAGCTCCAGGAAGGTAGATATTTGACTCAATATCTAATAATATAAGATGTTCACCCTGGGACTCAGATGATGGTGAGTTTCTTTTCTCAGAGACAATCAAGCATAGGGTGTACAGCATCTTGTTAGTGACTCAGGTCTCAGGATGGCAGTTGGTCTGGATGATCTACAGTGTTCGGCAATCAAAGACTCTGAGCCTCAGAGCTGTTCTGGAAATCTGAGGGCTCCAGAAGGGGTTGTTGCAATGTCATCTTGGTTATATTTTGATCTTGAGGCTAATCAGACCACTCATAAGCTCTCTTTTGCCCTAACTCAACTCATCTTGCCCCTCCTATTCTCGCTGGGGAGGCTGGGAAGAATCAAATTTAAAGTGTTTGTGGAAAGGGACACCTGGGTGGCTCAGTTGGTTGAGCATCTGACTCTTGGTTTCAGCTCAGGTCATGATCTCAGGGTCGTGAGATTGAGCACCGCATTAGGCTCTGTGCTCAGGGCAGAGTCTGCCGAAGATATCTCCCTCACCCTACCCACTCTGCTTGTGCTCTCTCTTTCTCTAAAATAAATAAATGAAATCTTAAAAAAAAAAAAAAAAGTATTTGTGGAAGGGCAAGGATTAATATCGGCCCTCATGTATAGAATGGAAGTGTTCTACATTGAATTTTAAAATTATTGTTTTTATAAAGAATATGGTAGGGAAGAGTTTTATTGGAAAAAATAAGATGTTAGGAGGTTTTATAAATCAATAGTGTTGCTCAAGAGAGTAAATGCTATTCTCTCTTCTGCAGTAACCACATTTAAATATCATGAGATATTCTTAATAAAATCTGGCATGTTTTTAAAACATGTGGTGGTATTATTTTACATATGTAATGCAAAAAGAAAGAATAAGAGAATAAAGGGAGCTTTTTTCAGTTGTTGGTAGAAGCTAGGGCTGTAAAATTGACATGGCACTGGTCAGCTAAAGGTAAAGATCTCAGACACCAAGTGGACTGCCTTCGAAAGGATAATCTGAAAGTTTTGTGTTTTTTTTTTAAGATTTTATTTATTTATTTGACAGAGCGAGACCCAGCGAGACAGCGAACACAAGCAGGGGGAGTGGGAGAGGGAGAAGCAGGCCTCCCGCCGAGCAGGGATCCCGTTGTGGGGCTTGATCCCAGGCCCCCGGGATCATGACCTGAGCCGAAGGCAGATGCTTAACAACTGAGCCACCCAGGCACTCTTAATCTCAAAGTTTTAATCAGAAACTTTTACCAGAACTGACAGGTACTAAAGACTCTAGAATGGAGTTTAAAAAGTCTTTTGGATTTACAGAATTTCAATCCCTAAAAAAGTTATCCTAAAAACTGCGAAACTTTTGTCAGCGTCTCTGAGGCTACTGTTTCCAGCCCTAGTAAAGGCAGATGGCATCCTGCCCCTAAAGCCGGCATCTTCTGCTCCCTATACACATCCCCAGGCCTTGACCAGACCTTTGTCTGTGGAGAAGGTATGAGAGCTTATTCTTTCTCTTTCCTCTTCTTATTCCAAATAACTTTAAAACTGTTGCTTTTACTGTTTGCCTAGGAATTTCCATTTGCTTTTTAACATATAAGTTACGTTGAAGGTGGGTCAGAAAATGGAAATGGTTGGTAAACTTGAGCTGGGTGTCAACAGTTGTTCTTAATTCACCTCAACATTCCCTACTTTAAGTATTTCCTGTTCTCACTCAAACCTTAATCTCACTCACCCTTAGTCTGTATAGGAAACTCATAGCACAAATGTGTCCCCTGGCAGAAACAGGTATATCTGACCTCTTATTCTACATCCCTGTTCTCCCATACCAGACAGATCAAAAGTGCTTCATTTCTCCAAATTCCATTGTTTCTCTCCTTTTTTAATCATAGATTTCTCCAAATGCCTCATTTATAAAATATTTCCTGAGCTGCCATTTCATTAAAACAATGAGGCAAATAACTATGGAAATAAGAGTTCAGTATCTAGAGTCAAGAGTAATTTGTCAAGAAACTGCCCCCATCCACCCAAGAATCACCAACCTATAGTTTGAAATTTATGTCAAATATATTAACAGTTTATAGTTGTCTAAAGAGTACTCCATGGAAATAACAACTTTGATCATGGATTGCCTGATAAATGGACCAGGCTGTGTCAAAGTACTTTTTTCATACAGGACTCTAGACTTTAACCAAAACCTGTAATATCTGGATTAGCAAAGTAGTGCTTATGTAAGCTTAGCCTGAACATGAAAGCTTGGCCTGAATACCAAACATGAACTTTTGATAGAAAATAAGATGTTTTCATGCAGTCCATCTAAACTGAATTCTTTCTGCACTGAAAAAAATCTAAAGCTATTTTTCTTTTACATGTCACTAATAATAATGGATGGAAACAGTCCGTCAACAGCGTTTTTTTTTCATTTATCCATAGCTACAAACCTCTGCGGGAATCAAAAGATAAATGGCATAATCCTTGACCTTCAGGAATTTACAGTCTGGTTGGGAACCCCAATCTGACACATGCAGAGTAATAAAGTTGGAGGTTGTGTCCTGATAACTGCCATTGCAGCACATCAGAAATGGGTCCGCCTGGGGGTGGCTGCAGTGGTAAATAGGCTGCAGAAGACAGAGCGGCACAAAGAGAGAGGATTATATAAAAGTAGGAATTGTAGTTCCCTGCAAATAATGTTGTTTATAACTTTTACTACAGGAAAGTTTAAGTGTAATAACAAGGCTTAGTATAATAGCTGATACTTAGCTGTTGAGCACATATTATATTCTAGATATTGTATGAAGTAATTTATAAACATTTTCTGAGTTAATTTTCACTGTGGTCCTGTGACATAAATGTAACTATTCCCATTTTGTAGGTCAAAACGTAGGCTCAGCAAAGTTAGGTAATTTGCCCAAGAACATAACCAGTGAGTGGTGGAGCTGGGATTTGAACCCAAATCTGACAAAATCAGGCTTTTGGCCATTCTTCAGGACACTACATTTTCCACATTTTCACTGCTTATTGAAGTCCGATTATTTGTGGGTGCTGTATCTAAAAGTTAAGTTTCTTATTCGACTAATTTAGAAACAACCTAAGTATAATCCATTAAAATGAAAGTAAAGGACTGTTCCAAGTGCTCATATAGTTACCCCAGTTATTTTCATCTAAAAACTGGGGGCAGACAATATAGTAAATGATCATTATTCTTGATTCTGTTTGAAAACTATCCAAGCAGTGGCTTCAAAAGATCTTGAAAACACATGCAAAGCACCCATTGAATGTGTTTGTCACCATTTATTATGAAGTTGCCTTTGGCTAGAAATATGCTCTCTATCGTGTAATTGCTATCACCAGTTCCATTCGTTTAGCATTTACAGAACACTTTCTTCAGAAAATCAAAAGCTCCACAGATTACACATTACGCATTGAAATTTAGAGAGTTAAAGGCTTTTGCATCAGCAAATACCATATATTTGACACAGGCTTGGAAATGAACACTTGCCAGTTAGTTCAGAGACACTATTTGTTGCACAAATTATAAATACCAGATTGGATTTGGGGTATGTCCAACATCTTATATTCAATAAGATTTTGAGGACTAGGCTCATCTTTTCTTCTTCTGTCCCCCTTTTCTCTCATACCAAATACTGGATGCCAACCATTCATTCATATATACCTGTTAATTGATGCATGAATTGTATGTAATAATAAGCACAGAATGTCAGTGTTTGGAGGATGTGCCCATGAGTGACCCAAGGCCTCTTAGGAAAACCTGTAAAAGTTTAATACTCTGATCACCAGGAATAGGAAAGTTTCTTCAGGTGGAAAGGAACCAACCAAGAAGGAACAAGCAGGATTTATCTTGTGCTTTCATAGTTTATGGAAAAGGGCTTTGAAGTAAAACAGTATTTACTTATTTCTTAATTCATTCATCTGTTTTTTTAAGGCAGTAAGTAAAATAGCAATAAAGGTGATACATAAAAATTAATATATAAGAAACTAAAACTAGTGTTAGTTATCACAAGATCGTCTCCTTTCCTGACACCAAATTGATTATAGCTTAACCTTCCAGCTGTGGTTCCCACCTGTTCTTTAAATGAGAACTGTATGGTTAGGAATTATGAGAGGATGAACATTTCACCCCATATAATAACAATGAATAAATCACCTGGTAAGCTATTTTTCCAGTGAAGGGTAATAATTTGGTGTGATCATCATGTGGCAGATAAAGAAAAATAAAAACGCTGACTTTAGCTTTTAGCTAAAGATACAAGCGCTTGTAAAACAAACAAAGAGCCAGAAGAAAGGAAAAGTAGGAAACCTGTGGCGTTCCTTGGCCTCCAGATTGTTTTCTGGATGAGTGTTTACCATTCTAAACCTGGTGGGAGAGTGGTTTCTTGTTTCTGGATCTGTGTCATGCAAGTCTGTGCCCAGCAAGCGGTGTGCTCTCTTCTAGGTGATGACCTCACTATTTACGGAGTTGTAATGCAACGGTGGAAGCCTTTTCAGCAAGATGTGCGCTGTGAAGTGGAGATAGTCCTGAAAGCCAATTATGTCCAAGTAAATAATGAGCAGTCTGCAGGGATCATCATGGATGAGGAGGTCCAAAAGGAATTTGAAGATTTTTGGGAGTCCTATAAGAGTGATCCCTTTGCAGGTTTGTGATTAAGGGTATAAAGCTGATACTTATTAATGGCATTTCATTAAGTAGTTAAATATGAGGTCTGTGATTAGGAGGAGCCTTACCTGCTGCAAAACTCAGTGGCTGAATTCAAAAAGTGGTAGCATCCGTCAGTACTTCTAGCCGCAGTTTCCTTTTGAAGAGCCCTTTTCTGATATAGTCTTTTCTATTTAGATCTTTGTGGAAAATCAAGGCTGGATTACAAGAAATTTTCCATTTCTATTATTTTAGACATCTCTTGTACTGCCAGTTTTCTCCCTTCTTTACCAATCAAATATACAATTCCTCCTTAACTAGACAAAACGCATCCTACTATGAAACCTCATCCTATGAAAGCCTTATTTCTTCTCTGATGTACCTTAGATAATAAAGACAACTGCACACTATTTTAGCTAAAGATTTTTAAATATGCAGTCAATATGAAAGAGATGATGAGAAAAAGATACAAAAAATAAGCTTTGTCATCACAGCAAAAACTTTTGACTATGGCACTAAGATATGTAGACTAAAACATCACAGCCTTTGGGTTCATAGGGTATTTTTTATTTAAAAATTCCGAAGGTATAAAACACCAGTTAAATCTTCAAATGTCTGTTTTCATTCTTCCTTGGAGGCATCTTCTGAGCAAAATAAACTGAAGCCAGTGATAGACTATTTCTAATAAACTTCATCTCAAGTCTCATACATACTGATTACTTTATTCTTAAATACTGAAGTGGGGTGCCTGGGTGGCGCAGTCGCTTAAGTGTCCAACTCTTGGTTTCGGCAGGTCGTGATCTTAGGGTCATGAGATCAAGTCCTGCATTGGGCTCTGCGCTCAGCACGGAGTCTGCTTGAGATTCTCTCTCCCTCTCCTTGTGCCCCTCCTGCTTATGAGGTGTCTCTCTCTCTCTCTAAAATAAACAAAAATCTTTAAAAAAAAAAAAAAATCAAATAATGAACTGAACAGATACCAATTCACAAAATAAGGTTCCTGTTTGTCTATAGGTAGTTTGCTTTTATTTTGTGTGATGAATTTTTATTTTTTTGCTTCTGCATATAGCACATATATGTAGTGGTTCCTGATCATTCTTTAATCTGTACAGAAGGAACTAAAGTTCTCTACATTGTGGCTTTATTAAGCAAGCCCTTTAAGAACCATATATATTTTTAAATGAATTTTTGTATTTAAAATTGTTTCTTAGGGTCAGGTCCTCACAAAAATCTGTTAACTCTTCTTTGGACCACAGTCATTTCTTATTAATTGCAGTGCCACAGCTCAGCTCTTCCTGTAACAGTAAAGGAAGGGCATCATACAGTGTCCTAACCAGACCATGAGAAGTGCTTTGTGCTGGCAATTAAAGAGTCTACTTTGTTTTAATTAGAAGGTTATGGGTGTACAACTCATTTACTGGATAAAAAGAAGTAAATATAATGACCTTGTAAGAAACATAAGAAGAAAAAGAAAATGAGGCAACATTTTTCTTTTTAGTCTGAATGGATTCTGCTTTTAGTTTCCCAAGTACACAGTACCAGTACACTGTACTGTACCAATTCAAAGTGTATGTGTGCTAGTTGGGGGAAATAAGGGAAGGGGTGGTGAAGGTGGGGAGCTGCATCCAGAAGGATGTCTTCATTTTGCTAGTCTAAAGCCAGAGATTACTTCCTCCTCAACTCTTGGAGGTTGATCTGCTTCATTAAGATCTGATACTGTGGGTACTGTCTAGAAGCTGAAGACTTTATTCCAGTCTATAGTAATGTCTGGGATCCTCTGACCCTGGTGCTTAGATGCTGAATAGAAACCCCAGATGTAGGGATGGGGTCTTTTGGGCCATCTGAACCCATTCTGGGATGACTGTTATCTTAGATGTAGGAAGTCCTCTTCATTGGGGTAACTGAGGGCCATGCCACAAGAGTAGGCTAATAGGCCATAGACACACTATTAACATGGTCTAGAATCAGAAATCTGGGAGGGAGATAGGGTTGGGGGAGTATTCACTCTAATGCATTCTCTTCCATGATCTAGCCGTAGGAGCATCTATTGTCATGATTCAAGTAACTTTAGACAACAAATTTAAGGGAATGGTTCTTCCCCTTTATTTTTCTCTTGTACTTCAGACCTGGCCTTTTATCTTTTGTGTTAAACATTGTGAGGAAATCTTGAGATCAGAAATAAGCACAAGTAATACAGGTAATATAATAGCTTAATACCTGTTCTGTGTGCTATACACTTATTAACTCCTTTGATCCTCAATAGTTCTACAAGATACCATTATCTTTCCATTTTACAGATAAGAAAATAGAGGCAGAGAGGTTAAGAAACTTGCCCAAGGTCAGACGGGTAGTAAGTAATAGCACTGGAATGTGAATCCAGGCCTCTGGCCCCGGAGCCTGCGCTCTTTACCACTGGGATTGTTTCCTGTAAGCACATCAGGCATGAGTCCACCTTTATTCAGCACAGCTGCATGGAAGTCTCCCCGGCCAGTTTGCCTACATCGAAACCTGCCTGTTGGGGCTAGTCCTTCCTTCTTTGTATGTGTAAGTCTGGTTAGAACTTACCTACCTGCTATGGTGTCTTATTTGCTTAGATCCTGAACCGTCTTCATCTTTTTTCCTCTGGGCTTTCTCCCTCAGGAAAGGAAGAGATTCTCTCTGGCACTTAATGAACTGCCTTCTAGGATTTACTAATTCTTTTTTCTAATTCCCATTTTACTAAAAGGTTTTCTTTCTTCACCATTTCTGCTATCCCAGGTCATATCACCCCACATTGCCATTGGATCAATTCTGATTCATTACAAAAAGTAGCCTTTGCGTATAAGGCCATAAATTCTGGAGGAAGCCCCTTTCCTCTCCCTTAATGCTTTGTCAGAAAAGCTTCTGGAACTGGAATAATCAGCTAAGTATTTACATGATTATTTTCCTCTTCAAAAGAACTACCTCTGAAACATGAGCACAAACATGAAGTCCTGAAACACGCAACAGTTGCCAGCATGTAAATAGAGTACCATCACAGTAGTGGATTCCACATAAGTTAAGACAAGCTCAGGACAGGCTTGTTAGGATGTCATAGGTTCTAAGAGCCCCTGCTGGTTAATTAGGCCAGTGATCGAATGAAATACCTACTTTATTTATATGTGGCATAGACAGATTCTCAGATTTGGTGTTTTGACATTTCTGAAAACAGAAACTCAAGACAGTGATATTCTCTTATTTAAATCACATGATTGGGGCGCCTGGGTGGCTCAGTTGGTTAAGCGTCTGCCTTCGGCTCAGGTCATGATCCCCTGGTCCTGGGGTCCTGGGATCGAGCCCTGCATCCAGCTCCCTGCTCAGGACGGAGCCTGCTTCTCCCCCTCTGCCTGCTGCTCCCCCTGCTTGTGCCACCCCCAACCCCGTCAAATAAATAAAAAAATCTTAAGGGGCGCCTGGGTGGCTCAGTTATTAAGTGTCTGCCTTCGGCTCAGGCCATGATCCCAGGGTCCTGGGATCGAGTCCCGCATCGGGCTCCCTGCTCGGCAGGAAGCCTGCTTCTCCCTCTTCCACTCCCCCTGCTTGTGTTCCTGCTCTCGCTGTGTCTCTCTGTCAAATAAATAAATAAAATCTTTAAAAAAAAAAAAAAATCTTAAAAAAAAAAAAGGGCACGAGATCAGGCTAAGCCTCTTGACTCTTCATTTCGGTTCAGGTCATGATCTCAGGGTCCTGGGATCAAGCCCCAAGTTGGGCTCCATGCTCAGCACAGAGTCTGCTTGAGATTCTCTCTCTCTCTCCCTCTACCCCTCCTGCTCATGCTCTAAAATAAATAAATAAAATCTTAAAAAACAACAACACATCAGGAGAATCCAAGACTTCCAGCTTGGATTGCTAGAATTATAGTTTATATTGATTTTTTTTAATACTCTGATACCCTGGTAACATTATTCTACATAAAACAGACTTTACCAAACTGTTCAGAGCAAATGCTGAACTGACTCACAGGGTAGATTATTTTACTTCTCTTATACCTCTGGAGAAGCTCCATGAACTACAAGTATCTCTTGTATTTACAGATTATTGGCTCCTGCAATCTGACTTACTGAGATCGAGCACCTTCATTTTATTTAGACAGTAGAGTAAAGTGCAGTGGTATTTTAAAGGGATAATGTTGGCTTAATGAGGGAATAAAGGAGATTCCTTTCTGTCCCTTGTAAAGTATGATAAATTTATGGAAACTTAGGTATAAAAATAAAAAACAAGGAATAAAAAGCAGACTTTTTCTATATGGCATTAATAAGAGAAGGTGTTTTAGGACCAAAACAGTTATTTACTCCTTTTTTCCTTTTAGGCATTTAGAAATGGTCCTCTTGATCATTTTAGATGACAGAGTATATCTCTAGGAAGTTAGGATAAGAAGGGAAATTTCAGATAGGATTTCTTGAAAACTGTCGGTAACATCTGATCTTTCTGCCTTTCCTAGGAAGGAATGAAATATTGGCCAGCTTGTGCCCTCAAGTTTTTGGGATGTATCTAGTAAAGCTTGCTGTGGCCATGGTGCTGGCTGGTGGGATTCAAAGGACTGATGCTACAGGAACACGGGTCAGAGGTTAGTACCTACTTAAAACTTTTTGAGAAATGTTAATACATACAAGGTGAGAAGCTAGAATTTTTCTTTACTGAATAAAAATGACTTGTCGAGCTTTATTTTCTAACCATAATCTTTTAAAGCTGACAGTTGCCTAATACTTAGTCCGGCATCTATATATCAAAAAGTAATTTCTAGAATTCCAAAGACTAAAAGAAATATTAAGTTTTTTGGTGAACATATATTTTTGCCCCAATCTGTAAGGGTGACACAAAATAAAACCTTTACCTTTTGATTACTATGTTTTTCATTGGATCCCCAGTCTGTCTTCAAGAGGAAAAGATTAGAAATAGTGCTTTTTAAGGTCTCCAAGTCAGCATCTCTCCATCTGTGACTGTTAGTGTGTTTTTCTCAGACTGCTGCTCTCAGTCATCTGCCTGCTGATTCCCCTTCTGCTGGTAGGTAAGCAGAAGTGCCATCTGCCATGAGGTGCTGCTGTAGGTCACACGTTCAAGCGAAGATAACTCTAAGTGTATAATTATGTTCAAATGGCAGAAAGCTCTTTTGCGGCTAACACGTTTAACTGACCTGAATCTGGCATAGCGTAGGTTTATTATGGCCCTTATATAGGCTGCCTGAGGGTCATAATAACCAAAGACTAAAAGGACATTGTTATAAACAAGACTGTTAATAAGATTTCTAAAACCATAGGGTATGGTATAGAATAGTAAGTATAATAAAGTTTATGTGTATTGTATGTTTTGATCACCTATTAATTGCAAGGCACTCTGCTAAATGTTGAGCTTAAGTAGGAGTTTCCTATTAATGTATTTAGGAAATACTTGAATATTACTGAATAAATTGATCAGTGAGATAATACATACCACAAGATACTCATATGTTCATTTGTTACATTTGAAAATAAGTACTTTAAGGTAGATATTTCATTAAATTACTAAAATTTTCATAAAATGAAAAGGTCATTTAACTATTACAATCATAAGTGATTTGATACTTATAAAGCACTTATAAAGCACTGAACACTTAAAAATACTTGAATAAAAATGGAATAAAATATCTGTATGGCTTGTATGGAAAGATGTAATCAAGTAGTTTGATATTTAAAAATAGATTAAGGGGCGCCTGGGTGGCTGAGTCAGTTAAGCGTCTGCCTTCGGCTCAGGTCATGATCCCGGGGTCCTGGGATAGAGCCCCGCATCGGGCTCCCTGCTCTGCGGGAAGCTTGCTTCTCCCTCTCCCACTCTCCCTGCTTGTGTTCCCTCTCTCACTGTGTCTCTCTCTGTCAAATAAATAAATAAAATCTTTAAAAAAAAAAATCTTTAATAAAATAAAAATAGATTAAATAAAATCAGAAACTTTATAAGCCAAAAATTTTTAAAATGTTAAACATATGCCTGAACATCTGGAAATAACACAAAGTTTATTAATTTAGATTTTAAATCACATTCAGAAATCACTTAAAGATTGTTATTTATGATGATAGTTAACTTTTCTGAGGATATCTAGTTAAGTCTGTCCTTCAATGACCTTAAGTATATAGCAAAAACATAAAATATAAATTCTGTTGGCATTCCAAGTAGACCATTTTCTTCCTGATTAATTATACTTATTCATAGGTCTTTTCATAGAAATTTAAAACTTTATTAACTATTTTAGGTGAATCTCATCTTTTATTGGTTGGGGATCCTGGCACAGGGAAATCTCAATTCCTCAAGTATGCAGCAAAGATTACACCACGCTCTGTGCTCACCACAGGAATTGGATCTACTAGTGCAGGTATTTTACATGACAATTTCAATTAATTGAACTTTACTACAGACACTAGCACAATGTTTTTCTGATGAAAAAGTACCTAACAGGATAAATTTCAAGCTAATTTTTGAGTTACTAGCAAAAATTGAAGAAAATATGTAGTGCTTTTGTAGCTCTAAGAAAGTATTTTAAAAGCTCCACTTTCACTTATTTTCCCAAAACTTATCCCATATATCTTTTTGCATCTTAGTTTTGAAAGATCCTATTTAATGTGGAAAAAGCATGCACCATCTGGCATTTTATGAAGACCTAGTAAACAATGTTGAGATAAATGGGAAAAAATCTCACTTTACCAAAGTAGATCAATGGCGTAGAGCTTGAGGCATTTTTGTGCTTATAGATCTCATGGCAACAGTAGCTCCTACTGAAAATTCTTAGGTAGAAAATATGTCTTAATATGTGGAAAGCATACTTTCATTGCATTGTGGAGCTTCATTCATACATTGTGATGATTCTTCAAGTACATTTAAAAGCCTTTGCAGATAGAATGTCAGGATTTGATTATAAAGTAACTTTAGGAAAATTTTTAGAAAACATGTCTTGATGCCATTTATATTTTACACTGTTTTGATTGGGGAAATATTTCTCCTGTACTTCTGTCTGTAATAGGCCTTTGGTTTCACCCATTTTACAAATGTTCTTTGCTATTTACTAAGGGAAGCCTGTGCTGAAATTTCTTATGAGAAACTTACACTATAAAACTTCTCACAAAGCAGCAAATGCTGCATTAATGGTCCTACATAAGGAAAGCCCCATTCTAAGAGGCTCTCAGATTTTGAAATTTCACTGAATAGTACATTAAGCATGGATGAGAAGGGATTTGTGAATGGAGAGGCGTAGACAAGGTTCAGCGTACTGGAAGGGTAGTAGGCAAGAATATATAAAGAACACTTTATGTGCATTTAAAAATTCTTATGACCCAGTATTCTAGAGTTCTGTATAAAATGATACCAGTAACAAACAAATAGAAGTGTTTGCCAAGTAATTATGTGGAATGTTTCCTAAGTTAATTATATGGAGGGCCAAGAAATGAGTCCAGGCCATCTGATGGGCTACTAGTTATTTCAGAATATTTGGACAGTTTTCAAGTGAATGGCTGCTGATTGACTACACTAGCACTTTTCCCTCTTTTTTTAATGTCAAGATCATAATCCAAATATAAGAGAAAAGACAGGTATGGGGAATATAAATTTCAGAATGATAGAAAAGTTATTGCTAAGTCTCATCTACTCAAAAGGCCAGACTAGCCTTTCTTCAAACTGGGTATCGCAACCCCTAAGAGTCATAAATGTCAGTTCAGGGGGTCAAAACCAGCACTTTAAAAATGAAATACAATAAAAGATACCAGAATGTACTGCACACAATAAAGATGCACTATATGGGTGCATTTTCATGAAAATTAACATAAATACTTGTGTTGCAGGGTCATACTTTTTTTTTTTTAAATCAGGGATTACAGTAAAAAGTTTTGAAAATTGCTGCCATAGACTTTCTTGGTAAAATCAGAAACCCCAAATCTTAAAACCAAACGATAAGACCACATGGAAGCCTAAAGTTATAAATGAACAAATGCATGCATGCTCCTCAGATTTCCTGAATGTTTTCTTAGCTCAACTGATACCTCATTCCCTCTAGCCTACTTGCTTCTCTCTCCTGTGGCATAAGTAATTGGTTCATGTTTATCTTTTCATGACAGAGCCATTTACTGTGATCAAAAAGGAGGAAAACTGCTCCAAACATTTTAGCTGTAATTCAGATAGTGTCTATAAATGAAGCGAAATGGGGAAAATAAAACCCCATGCTATAGCTTCTTAGTGCCTAATAGTTGAATTCTAAATCTTACAGCAGCATAAAAATTTAAGTAAGAGATGACTTAAAAACTAAGTCTCAACCTTTTGTGAAAATTAGCTGTTTACAAACTGATGTAAAAACCTAACCCTTGGTGTCAATACGAATCAATCATTATAATTAAAAACTCAGCAGTAAATTGCTTTATTTGGTAATTTGGCTTATATATGCTTTATTTCTAACAAGCACATATCTTGTTCTTGTTATATTAATCACTGAGCTCTTTGTTGGAAAATTTTACTT
>NC_138376.1:90601784-90709372 GCF_054177405.1 Leptonychotes weddellii | reverse complement strand
ATTTTCATTTTAATATTTTAACATTTTCCTGTAATTGCAATTAGACAAAAATGAAATTTTCTTCATATAGTTTTAACAGTTGGATGTATTTTATTTTTAAAATCTATGAACTAGTTAGTGGACAGAATTTTAATAATCTGGTATATTAAATTTCAAAGTTTAACATTTAGCAAAATTTGCTTCACAAATTCTTTTTTAGAATGACAGGAAATATATACAACTTAGAATCCATATTCAGACAAATGCCCTTTACCCTTCCTCAAACTATAAGCTTTAAAAAGTGCAGTATAAAAGTTCTAGATATAAAGGCACTGCATAACTGCATCATATGGCTAATGTCTTGCTTAGCAGCAAGAGTAATGAGAGTGTTCTACACTTAATTTAATGAAGCATAAGAAACTTTGAGGAAGGACCTAGCTCTCATCAAAGAAAAAGAACACTTTGGCCCACTTAGTTAATGTATTCCTTTCCAAGATTGCTTTTAAAAAACTTATCTGGAAAGGCTATCTAAAATATGTCAACCACAAACATGCCTAATCTTACCCTGCATGAGTGTTAAGGAATATGGAGAAGAGTACCACATGTGTGAAAATATATATATTTCCAAAATAGTGACTTATCTATTATGATAAAGCTAAATACACCTTCTGAAATCCACTGTTTTTTGTTTTTTTTTTTAAATAAATGCTGCCAACAACAGATGATCTACCAAGTCAGTTTTGAAGAGTTAAGGTCATAGTATTTTTATAAATCTCATGAATAGATATAAGTCATTATAATATCCTATTCTTAAACTTAGCGAGTTTACATCTGCTCTTGACATGTTGAATTCACTGGGTAAAAATGATATATGATTCAAGGAGTATTCTGATGTCCTAAACTGTTATAAAACAAAAACCATAGCCAAAGGACCTTAAGAACAATTAACCACATTTGTTATCATCTTAGAAACCAAACTGAATGTTGTCTAAAATTCCATGTAATAGTAGCCATGCTAGTATGGTGGCCTAGAAAATCAGGTCCTAAAGTTTGTGGTAGCATATAGTTGACTTCAAATCCTTTCTTTAAGGACATGACAAAAAAGAATGGAAATTTGCCCCTCACATTAAACCAAACTATTTATCACAGGAAGAAACGTTTTAGTTGAAGTCGGAAGTTTGTTCTTCTGAAGGCCAGTAAAATAGTGGTCCAAAGATTATTGTCCAAAAGGCTAAGACAGCTTTACAACCTGGTCTTATGATTTATATTTTTCTTTATAAGTGCTTTAATTACATATAGAGAAGAAGAAAATAATATATATGTTTTAATCAGATTAGTTTCAGAACAAATAAAATAACACATTAGAGAAAAAAATTACTTAAAAATAGTTGTATTTATATTCCACAATTTGCTCAAATACTGGTTTTCTTATAAACTTTCTACAGGATGTTTTTAAACAAATTCTTCACATTGTGTCTTGACTATGTACTTACGGAATTTCGGGGAAATAGTTCTGTGTGTTTTTATAGCTTAATTTGTACTAAAGGGATGGCAGGTGGTCACATGCAGTCCATATGGGATTCTAACATGACATTTAGTGAGTTTTCTGACGTGGACCATCCCTTTGATGCTGAAGGTAATGCATCTGTTGAAAGAAGTGATTGTAGATTTGGATTACTGCTCTCTGCATCTTCCAGTTTTTCTGTGTTATCTTCCCAATTAATGTGGAATCTTGTAACTCTGGGATTAGATGCCAAAATGTTCCTTTGAAGCTAAAGGAAAAAGGAAATATATAAATAGACAGCATTAAGAAAGTTAGATACCATATACAAATAGCTTAATAAAATGGTTCTTTGTATCAGTACTCCTAAAGGGCTAAGTTCATTTACAAAGGCATAAAATTAAGTAAAGCAATTTAAACATAACTAATACACAAGGACTAGGGCTACAGCAGAAAAATTATTTTAGCATAATGGAAAGGATATGGAGAATCTGAGGGAATTCATCCAGAACATTTACTAACCAACAAAATAACCCCTCTATGCTTCTGTTTCCTAAAAGGGAGAGAATCTCTTCTTTTTTGAGGGTGAATTCTTCACAGGATGCTTATCTAACTAGCATCCTTGCTTTTTAGATTGATATGGTATCTCTTCAGTAATATTTTCAAAGAAAATAAAAATTTCCCCAAGTATAACCTCTCATTATTAGTGGTTTCCTACCTTTTAATTATTATGGTTCACTCTCAGAAACAGTATTCTAGTTTTTTATTTGTTTTTTGCTATACAAGGTGCCATATAGGTAACTAATACATTGAGTCACGGGAAGGTCCCATACCAGGATTAAATATTCCAGCCTAATTATCAGAAAGAACATTCCATTCTACTCCCCATGTAATTTTTCTTGCATGATCGGGCAGAGGGAGTGTTGTGTTCAATCTCACATAAGTCACCAGTTACTAAGCTGTTACAGGTTCCAATGAAAAATCATAGAATAGGAAGTATTTCTGAGAATCTGTATTTCTGAAGCACAAGTTTCAGCTTCTCACTCAGAAGCTGTTTTCCATAACCAGAAATACTTAAGACCTTTGGTTTAATCTCTAATACATATGATGTATGGGAAATGCCATAGAGAAAGTTGTAAACAACTATCTTGTTTCTTACAGGAGGCACTTTCAACTTTCTAAACCATCAGAGACTCTGAAGGTGCCTGACCAACATTAATTACTAATGATTCATCAGGAGGTAGGGTCTGAGGACAAGGATGGGAATGGAATGGTTAGTTTGCCCAGTTGGCACAAGGACCTCAAATTTATTTTGTCTCCAAGCTATTTTCATAATATACTATGAAATGGCATCTACTTAAAAAAAAAAGTATAGTAAAAGTAATGAAAAAGGAACAGTCAGAACATTACCTTAGAAAAGTCTGGTTTTACTGGCGGATTTTCCCTTAGTTCTGTCTCAGTATATTCATTATTTACATAATAGCCAACTCTAATAAATTCTTGACCTCGATAGGTGCATGTAATTAGCACAACTGTTACACCTACTGCATCTGCATCTGGAATGAGTCCTGGATTAGGTGCATCAGCCTAGAATAATTTAAAAAGAAAAGAAACACATCACAAAAGGCTGTTAACTGCAAGCAAGACTGGAGTTCTGGTTACCCTGAGCACCCTCAGTTAAGGGCAGAGCAACAAAAACTTGGAAATCATACTGGGAAGGCAAATGCTCAGTTTTGAGTTTGACTTATAGTCAGAAAATATAGTTCGATTATTTTTCTACAGTATACCTAATTATTCTGGGCACCTGAAAACTTCACTACTTTTATAGGAAGATAAATCTAGTCAGACTGTGTGGTAGTTCATGAGGGATTAAGCCAATAGTCTAATTGATTCCAGTCATAATTTCCAAACCAAAATTGGTAAATATTCAATGAACTCCACACAGCCTGTTGGCAGCAAATATTTATTATACTAGTTTCTTTCTTATACTCGGGACACCTTCTCATACCCACTCTCCTACCCTGCACAGATATTCTAATAGTAAATTAACGTAAGACTGAAAATGGAATAGAAATAGCTCTATAGCAGATTTTCAAAAATATTAATCGTCTCTTGTGAATGACTTTGATAGGCACTAAAATATAGTGTACTACTTAAACCACACATACTATGGAAATACAATGAAGGTAAAGATTGGTTTAAGAAGATATACTTAATGACGCTGTTTTGAATCAGGCCGCTGAATCTCGAGGAATGCAGAAGGTGAAGCAAGTGAGCTAGAGAAGGCTAACAGCATGAGCAAAGGCTAGGGTCCTATCCATGGCAGTGCGAGAGGCAGTAAGGAGACTGGTTGGAAAGAGTCATGGGCTGATGGGCAGTGACAGTAAGGCATCTGAGTGTGACCTGAGGCAGCCATTCTGAGTGGTGAATGGATGAAGCTCATCCCAGCAGATTAGCTTACTCTTGCCAGGACACTAAAGAACATCCCTGGGCCTGGGTGAACGCTTCAGCCAGTGCCGTAGCTTGGGAACACCCCTGGCTGACATTCTCAATCAGGCCATTATCATCAAAGACTAATGATTATTGTGTACCTACTACATGCAGATGACACAGAAAGGCACAGTATCTATCCAGTCTAAAACATCGACCTAGGCTGAAAATTTCCATACCTTCTTCCCTAACTCCCATATCCAGCCAGTCTCAACATTTCTCATCTCTGAAGACTCAGATCGTATCTTCATCTCTTACCTGGAATACTGCTGAAACTTTCTAACTGGAATCCCCCAGCTCACCTGCTATTTGCACTACTGCCAGCATTAGCTAGGCAAAGATCCATTCCTGTTTCTTCACCAGCTTTAAAAACTCCAGATTACTCCCATTTCTGAAGTAAAAATCTGTTCTTTAACTGCATTTATAAGGCCCTTCACAATTTGTCTTCAACCATTCACACTCCCTTTAATTCTACACCTCTTTCTTTTGTTCTAGGATTAGACAGAGTTCTTTAAAATGCAGTGGTAATCTTTCATGCCTCTGTGCCTTGCATATACTGTTCTCTTGGCCTGCAAGATTCTTCCCTAACACCCTAAAAAATTCATCTTTCTAAATTTCATGAAATGTATCCTTAGTGAAGCCCTTTCTTAAGAAGGCTCCATGCCCAGTGTAGAGCCCAACACGGGGCTTAAACTGAAAATCCTGAGATTAAGACCTGAGCTGAGATCGAGGCAGACACTTAACCAACTGAGCCACCCAGGTGATCCCAGTGAACCCTTTTCTGATTCAGAAGGTAGAATAATACTGTTTTTGCACTTAAAATTACTTGACACACATCCTCTACTAATCTGTGTCCAATAATCTAAATAAGTATGTTTACCCTTCAGTCTTCCCTGGGATTCTAAGCTTTTTCCTGGGCAAAAGTTCTTTCCAGTTCATTTGTATAATCTCATGTCTGGCACAGCTCTGGGCACAGAGTATATACTTAGTATTTTGAAATTCATTCGTAACTCAATTCCTGACATGAAGTAATTTGACTGATTGGAAAGAGATCAGCAGGGGGACTGAGGGCCTGTCCTGGGAATATGCTATTTGTCTTACAGATCCTGTACACCCCCCCTCCCCCCAGAGGGGTCAGGTTACTTCCAGGTTACCCAAAGAGATTCTAATGTCCTGGAAATGAGTGGAGAATGGGAAACAGAGGTAGTTCAGTACTGCTATGGAGATCTTCCCCCCATAGTGCTTCCCATCCCCTCAGTAGATTGGTTCTAGCCATGTTTGTTTTTTAAAATTTGTTTGCCAAAGGATTCAACTTGGGCAAATTCACATTCAAGTAGAAAAACCCACAGGCCTCTCAGATCACTTAGGATGAAGTGATAGGTAGAGATTTTTAACTTCAACCAGCAGTACTAGGCAGATGTCTGGACATCTTCCTGCTAGTCTTTGACTAGCATATTTATTCATGGCAGTTTGTTTAAAGTACAAAACAAAAACTGTATTTTAGTCTCTTTGCTGATAATGGTGAATTTTGTAAGATGTACAGGCTGACCATCTGATTTAAATCGCGTAGTGCTTTCTCTGTCCTTCTTGGCAACACAAACACTCATACCAAGGTAAAACTACTGGAAAATCACTAGAGGGAAATATTTTTGAATAAATTATTCACTCTAAGCCAAAAAGTTTAGAGTGTTCTTAACAACGTAAACACACAGAAAAGACATTTAAGGGTTTGTTTCAAAGCCAAGGGATTTATTTGCAGGTTTTACAATAGCATAAAAAGGTATCTCGCTACATGTCAATCCATGTTTCTTTACCACATCATGAATTATCATCAGTGAAGTGTGGGTTTTCCAAGCTTGTCGGTCAAAGCAAATACTGCTTCTTTTATGTAACAATTTCAAGAACTTAAGAGAATAAAAATTTAGTTCTAATATAAGTAGGGTGCTATTTGTCAGTGATAGCACTTAACTGCTTTATTCCTCATTTAATCCTAACATTCCGATGAGGTAGGATATTATCCATATTTTATAGACGACTAGTGTGACTAAGGGAGGCTAGGGAGCCTGTCTAAAGTCACACGTGTCTAATAAGCAACAGAGCCAGGATCTGAAGCAGGTCTGTAACTGCAGTGCTTCCCTCTACACATTGTCTGGTGCCCACATCTTTCACCAACGTTATGCACTCACATAATTCAGGTTAACAGCACTTTTAATGAGTAGATTTGAACTAATATATTTGAGCTTTTCTTAAACATTTGTTGAAACATAGGAAATTATTTGTTGGTTTTTAATAAAAGGCACTAAGGCTTTCTGAAATCTGTGTTTAGAAGAAGGGACGGATGGGTAGCAACTCTAGAGATACCATATGTTTATAATTTTTGGCCCATATCTGATGGAATTAGCTGACCAACAGTATTCATTTACATTGGTCCCATCCGTGAAATGAGAAAAAAAGGGAGGGCAGGGATAGGAAGAGTTAATTTTCTTTCTGGATGAAGTCTTTTCAGTAGGTTCTACTTAACTAATGGGGACTTTGTTGTATAGAAATACTTGTAACAAAATTAATAGTTTTTTGTTTTTTTTTAAACCTGTGGCTACTCTTTGGGCTACTTATAAATATCTCCCTCTAATAAGCATGGATAATTGAGAAGTGACTGAATAGCTTTATACAACAATTTAACATGGATTCAAAGAAGTAACACTTTGAATACAGAAGACAGTGTCTAAAGCCTTGGCACAGACCCAAATACTGTCAGTGATAGCTGAGAACATAATTTGTATTAGAATTTCCTCTAACAAATAATAAACAGAGCAGTAGATTTGTAACAGTAATCCTCTCTAATATGTGTAGATTAGATGCTTTAGTAAACCACCGGACCTTAAGTCCAACGATTCAAGTTTATGCAGTAGATCTCTATCTAGCAGCATACTTATTAACCTAGCTCATTTACTGATTTGCTCAAATAAAGCTGTTGTTTTCGTGATCATTACTCCTAATGGACGAAACCATAAACTGAAGATGCATATAATTAACGAAGCCAGTTAGTAGTATGCAATGAACCCCTGTATTGGGCTGCTGGACAGCCACCCTGAAAGTCTGATACTGTAGGACTATTCACAGGAAGAGCCCCGAATTCACCACCATGTGTGCCACGACACTGGAAGCTTTACCGTGTGCTGTGCAAACTCGGAGTAAACCTCACATTAACATCTCACAGCACACAACGGAAGCAGATAAAAAGTGAATACAGCAGAAGCAGAGTGACTTAACCCAAGAGGAAATGGATAAGGACCATGAGATAATGGTTTAGAAACATATTTGGCATACATATTTAGCAAGAATCATCTTACCTGAAATACAAACATATGCCTTCCTGCGGGAACAGGGCCCACTAAAACAGAGTCTAAAACTTGGTCGTATTCTTCACTTTCTGCAGAGCCCACATAGATAATTTTCCATTCCAAGTCTAGGGTTAAAAACCAAAACATTATTTCATATTCAGTGATTACATTATGAGATGATATCAAAGACCCTTTTAATGTCCACTTAAGCCATTTATTGGCTGCTAAAATTGGCTTCTCATGGCAGAAAATCCAGAAGGATACTGAATTGCTCCTTATTAAATTCTTACATTTCTTACCAGAGTTTCTCAAAATGTTCTTTTGTGAAACACTAGTCCCTGGGCAGGGCTCCTCACAAACAAAACAACATGGCCAAAAACTTGGGAAACGCTACAACCTTGTCTTGAGGATTCATAAAGCACACTGGCAGAGTAAGTGTTCTGAGACTTCTTCAGTAAAGAACACCAGTAACATTAATCCGGCATTTACCATTTGTTCGGCCTATGGAATCCCTCCCCTTTTTTATATATGTCATCTTTTAACAAGCTACTAACACTAAGCACACTTTGGAAGGGCTACCCCATATTATGTTGCACAGATTCAAATTATCAAAGAGCTCCAAAGTGGGGAAAATCATTATTAGCAAACTTCCCTTGTGGCTCAGAAGTTTACGAGGCTTCAGCTCATCAACTGTCAAATTATTTGTAGTCGGGTAATTTTTCCTCATGGCACCTCTTCATGTCATAGGTGAGGAAACCAAGGATCCTTATAACCACTTGATACAGGAGTATAGGTGGTGGGAACAGGCATGAGGAGGAATAAGATACATTAAAGTGCAACCCAAGACATTCTATGCAATTGTTATATGTAATTCAGCTTTTATTGAGTACCTTTTACAGAACGCTCTGCTACAAGAACCCAGAGGTGAGTAAAACAACTGCTCTTTCAAAGGAGCCACCTCCTCTTTAGTAGGGGGAGGAAGACAACTGCAAATCACCTCTGAGACCTTCTGGTCCTAAGGTGTTTAGCACTGTGTGGCCTACCTCTTGGACTCACTACACCAAGGCTACGGCAGCATTCCCAGAGGGGTGCTTCTAGGTCACACACTTGAGAATCTACTTAGTGCTGCCATGGTATTGCCATTTTTGTGTGATTGTGTATTTTTGTTCCCTAAATAGGCAAGAGAAATAGTATAGGTACTACTTATTCATACTGTATGATAAACTGCAATTTATGGAAAAGCTCCTTTAGTTTTATTCTCTCACTAAGCAGTCATTTTCTGAGGACCTGTTATGTATTTCATGGCTCTGTCCTAGACCACTTATATTTCCATCTTCTAGCACATTTCCAGATGCAACGTGTTCCTGCATCTGACATCTCACGAGATCTTTTATTTGTTGATGAAGATTAAAAGAGGAAAGAAGCAATATTAATATCTTGTTAGAAGGAATAGCAAATATCTGGAAGTAGGAGCATGCTTATTAGCTTGCTCAAGAAAAAGCAAGGAGGCCAGGGCTGGTGCAAACTGAATAAAGGGGGAAATAACTGACCATTAGATTGGGTCAGTTAGGGGCATGGCCAGATTATGCAAAGTTTTAAAGGCCATCTATTAAAGACTTCTGATTTTTATACTGAGTGGCAATGGAAGCCATTGGGAGGGTTCTGATTGGAAGGGTAACATGATCCAGCTTTCATTTTAGAAGGATCATTTTGGATCCTGTGTTCAGTATGGACTGTAAGACGGTGAGGGAAGAAACAGGTGGATATTTTAACAACTGAGGCAAAAACTGATGGTAGCTCGGACCACATGTAGCCATGAGGATGAGAAGCAGTCACACTCTGGATGAATCTTGAGGATAAAGGCAGCAAGCGTCACCTTTTTTTGCAAGAGGAAGATGGGTGAGGAGATAGGCCATGGAAAGATAATCTACCCTTAAGGAGCACAGGCTGTAACTCAGTGAACACCTGTACCTTAATTTTTATGCTAATGGGATCCTTGCTGTAGCTACTGAGTTTAGAATGCTCAGTAACTTATTTATAAATGAGCATCAGATGTTTTACTCCTAAACTCTGCTTTCATTCCCGTCCCCTGTATTCAAAGGAGGAAAAGGGATAGAATCAGATGCACAGGTTATCTGTTGGAGTTTATTCATTTATTTAAAAAGTTAACTAATTGTTTCATTTAATCGGTAACCCTAGTCTGCAAGTATCTGCAATTATGGTTGGGAGTGAGGGAAGTCACCAAGGGAATTTTAAACTAATTACCCTACTTGGGAAGATCTGTGGTTAGTGTAAAGTATGTAATCTTTGGGAATTAGAACAAGCCTGAAGTTTAAAAGCATGAAACACCATGTTCAATTCTGATACATTGTAAGGGTTCAACTGACAGGAGCTTATAATTATTGATATTGACCAACTTAAAAAAAAAAATGGCTCCATTCTGTTAGAGAAACAAAGAATCAGCAGTCTACAGAGGCCATAAGATTAGCAGGAAGGTCAATCAAAACTTGTACAAGCTTGGGAACCATCAGATCAAACATATCCTGAGTCTCTTACCAAGTTTAAGTATGAAAAATGGTGGCCAACCTCTGGCTTGGGACTTAAGACAAAATTATGAAGTGAAAATTTCTCTTAAGAATATTCTGTAGTTTCATTTTAAGAACAGAATTTTTCAAAGAATTGCAATATAAAAGTATGGAACTTGTAAGAAGCTTTTGCTAAATAAACTCAATTTCCTTAATCCACATAGCCTCTAGGTGGAGTACACAAGCATGGCACCTTTTTGAAAGATTCCTTTGCAGCTTCAGTATGACTCAGCTTAAACTCTTTTGAAAAATGCTAAATAACCAGTATAAGTGCCCTAGAAAGAGGAGTACAATTGGAAGTAAGTGTATTGTTGATACTAATATCATAAAAACCCTGACGTGATTCAGCCGAGTTCTGAATAGATGCCAGTTAAAAATGGAACGTAATTCTGCTTCCATGAATGGTGGGTTTCAGCCATCCAGTGTCAAAGCCCTGTAACATCCTGAATCATCTATCATCCTTGTCCTAAAACTGGCTCTTAAAATGGAAAGTCTCACTTGGGAAATACTTATAATTTGAAGAACTTCTAAAGCTTAAAACATATAGTACATTGGAATGGACTGATCAATGGTTCCTCTTGCGTTTGCCCATTTTTATATGCAATTGGCAGTAAAAAGGAAAACTTACTGTTGGGTATGAAAAATTGGCCTGATAGCTGAAATGATTATAGTAGTACTCTGGGAAAGTACTCAAATGGCTTCAGTGTAATAAAAAAAAATCCCCTTTAATTTTATTATCAGTGGCCTATTAGAAATTAGTTTAATAAATGGTCTTTCAAAATGTGACCTACATATAATATATATATGCATATATGCTTTATGTATGTATTAATACTTATTGGATGAGCAAAGATTAAAGTTAATTATAATTACAGGAGATGGTGGAAGGCATTTGAGTACAGAGGACTGTTACTTTCTATATGTATGTACAGCTTTTAAAAAGTTTATTCCAATGAGCATGTATTGCTTTTATAATTTGAAAACTAACATCCTACATAAAATACATTTTGTGGAGATTAAAAACTTTTTAAATGAAATGCTTTATATACCATGGTTAGCATAATTTTAAATGCATCTTTGTTAAATATACTTGTAGGTTCAAGCAAGTATGTCCCCTATTTAATTGTAAAATTACCATTGATGAAATTAAATTTTTTCTCCTCAAATTTTGAAAGGGAAGCACTGGATTATTTTAATAAAATCTAAGAGCAAAGATAAAAACCTTGGCAAGTTTTAGCTTTCTAAATATTTATTACTGCACATAATATAAAACTATCTTTGGAGACCTTAAAACGAACTTAGAAAAAATTGTAAAAATTTTTGCATTGCTATCAGGACTTTACCTTTTATTTCTTAGCCCACTTTGGTGTTTTATGCTCAGGGTGTTTGGATGTGGAGTTATTTTAATTAGATTTCAACACATTCTTGAAGAAAAGTCTCTCGGACCACTAAGAAGCCAGTGATTAAGTCCTGGAAATTATTTCAGTGTTTTACTTATTTCTGCTCTTGGGTTAAATGTAACTTTCTAGCTTAGGAGTATTTCTCTTCCTGAGAGGAGAGGTTTCCGTCGTTACGGAACAGGAGTCCACGCCAGTCCGGGCGAGCCTGCGCGCCAGCATCCCCGGGCGCCCGGAGCATCCCGGGCGCCGGCTGGGGAGTGCCGCGGGGGAGCACCCGCCGTCCCCGGGGAGCGCCGGAGTCCGGCCCGCGGCGCGGAGGGGCCGAGCCTGCGCCCGCCTCCCCCGCTGGTTGGTCCAGGGAGCCAGAAATCAGCGCGAGGACAGCCTCGCTCTCCTCCCCGGAGCGGCCGGGCACGGCCACCCCAGAGAGTAGGGCAACTCCAGCATAAGCTCTAAAAATGGATTTGCCTCTCGCTCGGGGGCAGAAGGTGGGCAGGCGGGGCGCCGTGTTCGTCACCCGCGGCGCGGAGAGGAGGCGTCGTGACGCCGGGGTCGGTGGCCCAATTCTCTACTCTTGGTAAGATGGCTCCGCTGCTAACTCGCCGGCGCGACCACACACATGCCTCTCCCTTCCCAACCTCTGTGCCGGGGCCGCGGAGGCCGTTCGCGGTGCGGGGCCAGGCCGGCGCGACCCTCGGCCGGCGCCGCGGGCTCGACTGCGGGTCTCGCGAACCGCCCGCCCGCCAGACAAAGCTGACAACATGGCTACCTCCGCTCGAACAAGTTCCTCGCAAGTTGAGCCACGGCAGGCGCCCCGGCTGCGGCCGAACGCCGCGCGCGCCTCGGCGGCCGTCGTCCATCAACTTCAAGTTTCCCTCCGCAGAGCCGAGCCCGCCGCCCGTCCGGCGCCGAGCACCGGCCGCCCGCGCGAGGCCGGGCCCGGGAAACTTTCAACGTCTGCAGCCCGCAACTGACAGCCCGGCGGCGGGCGGGCGCCCGACTCACCTTCAGACAGGTCCTCGATGCACTCGAAGGTGATCTCGAACTGGAACGGGTTGTAGAAAGGAGAAGGGTTATCCAGCACCACTACATTGTTCACCTGAACCTTTGCCATATTTTGAAAAAAACACAAACAATGGGAACGGGGGCTTGTTGCGGCACAATAAAGTCCAGCGCGCGGCCGCTCGGGAGAGCGCAGACCCTCGCCCCGGCGCCTGCCCGACGTCGTGCAGCGGCGACTTGAGAAACTTTTTTTTCCTCTTTTTATTTACACGGGAGCACTCCACAGTGTTTTGCAGCTTTCCTATTTCACTAAACTACAGCCCATTCTGCTCTGATAACTAGCAGCGTTGCCCGCGATTGGCTGCACCCGAGCTCTGACCCTCCTCCTCCAGCTAGGGCCTCGGCGGCGAGCAAGATGGGCTCCCGCTCCCGGAATGGACTCAGAAACTTTAACTGCGGCTCCACCTGCTGGTGTGGATTAGGACAAAGGCGGAGAACAAAGTGAGTGGAATACGGGCTGGGAGGCCCGCGCGGAGGCCGCCGGCGGCGGCGGGGGGGGCTGGGGGGGAAGGGCGGCGCAGGCCCCGCCTCCGGCCCGGCGGCTCCCGCGCCTCACGTCGGGCGTGGCCGCGGCGGGGCGGGGCGGGGGTCGGAGGAGGCGTGGCCGCGGCGGGGAGGCGTGCTCGCGGCCGGCGAGGCGGCGGGAGGGCGCGATTCTGGGTGACGCCCGCCCCTCGGGTTTTTGCTTGGTGTGGTTTCTGCTTGGGTTTTTGTTTGTTTTTTTTTTTCTTTTAACGCTCTTTTTACATCAGTCCAACGGTTGTGCCGTCTTTCTACTGAATTTAGAGCTGTGATTCGGTTGTCTATACTGGGTTAGGTTCCGCTGTCTACGTACAGGGTAACATTTGGGGTAGAGAGAAGGGTTGGTTGCAGTGGAAATAAATTGTATTTTATAGACCCTATGCCGGCTCGAAAGGAGCAAAGCCATTTTGGAAATCTGGTTCTTGGTCAATATCTGCGTTTGGGCACTACAGCGCCGTTAGTTAAATAGACACAAAATGAAGGGTGAAGAGAGGCTTTTCCACGCACACTTTGCTTGGAAAATCTGAGTAGGTAATATTTGGGCTGCACCTGGGTCTCCCGTTCTAATCTGGAAAGCCCTAGAGTAAGAAAAAGATTGCTAGAGATGTGATCAGTTACACCCCAGGTTTCTGTCGTTTGGTGAGCATAACAGGAACATAAAAAGAGAAAATGGAAGTGTCAGGAAACCAAAGGGCAAAAAATATGGTAAGAAAGGGAAAGGAAGAGTAAAGACAGCAGCATACCAGGACATGTGATTTTCAAAAAATTTATGACAAACCGTTACCAAATAAAAATTTGTGGCACCACAAACAAGTTTTTTGAGGAGTCTTTGCTTGATTCATTGGCATTCATGTCAATTCATTTATGCTGTTTGACTACCATTGTGGGGAAAGGAAGAGGTTTTAACACATTTGTGGGGTTGTTGAGCAATTTCTGTTTACCTAGTAAGAGTGCTATAAAGAGTTCTTTTAATACCTGCTGTTCATAAACCATTATTTTTTTCCCTTCAGTGTTTTGAGTGAAACCAATGACCTTGGCTAATTAAATTCAGAGAAAATATTATTTCTTAATTATCATCTGTGCTGAAGGAGTTGTTTTTTAGTATAGTGCCCAGGATTTTGAGTTGTCATTCTTTGGGCGTCGTTCATACTTAAGTAGGTTGCTGTTGATGTGGCTTCTTTATCTGCTGGTCTTTTGAAAGTTAATATGGCACAGGTAATACCAGGCCTCCCCATATTTAGGAAAACTACTTAGAGGGGGAGTTCTCATTTTATTGGCAATGGATTAAACAGTAAACTAGAACCTACCAGAAAAGGTTTCCTCAAGCCCAGTTGTTTGTGTGGTGATAAATGCAGATTACTGTGACTGATAAACTATATTCTCTGTTCACTCCTAATAGTGCTGGTCCTAACACTAGCCAAGATAAAGTGTTAATTGCTGTACGCTGTTAAGATACACTAGATATGTAAGATAAATGGCCTTTTGAAGATTAAAACATGACTCCCTTGAGAATGGTGTATACAGTTTTCTGATTATTGCAGGCACTCTTAAGAGGAGATTCTAATTTACTTGCTTTATAAAAATGACATTATAAGCTTGGTAAAATAAAGTGTATTTTGCAGTCTGACCATAGGTATGTCATAATAAGGTACATCTTCCATAAAACTTGATGCATCAAGAACTGAAAAGATCAACCTGGATACCACTAGTTTGGCTTATTTTCTTTAAAATCTTTTGTTTAACATGTCATATACAACCATATTTAAGGGAGAAATGACCTTCCTTAATAGTCCACTGGAAGCCACAAATATTGGCTCTGGGCCTCTCATGTTGTCTGTCCTAACTCTTTTATTATTGCTCCTCAGAAACATTAAAGAGCCTTTGAGCACTTTCTCCCGTAGTTTCTTTCTTCCCCGTTGACAATACTTTGCAAGAAAGGTCAAAGGGATTCCCAGATGTGCGGTGGCATATTTCAAAGTGAGCTGGTGTCTCATAGAGGGGAAAACATTGTAAAAGCACCACTCTGGTTTCAGAGACAATTTATAGGATCTCTTGCTGGACAACTTTTTGGTGACTCTCAAACAGCTAACCATATTGTAACAGATGGGGCACCATGAGTGTCTTCATTTATTAAGTACCCAAGGGGACCCATGTGATGCTTGGAGGGCTACGTAGAACATAATCTCCAAAATTGCTTCTCTCTGTACAGATTATGTGGGAGAAGGATGGCTGAAAGAGATCCTTTGGGTTCTAAGATGAACAAAGCCTAAACTAGTGCCTCTCAGACAGAGATAAATGAACCTAGTTAGCTATTGTTATAGGCTGAATTGTGTCCCCCCATCCCATTCATATGTTGAAGCCCTAACTCTCCAGTACCTCAAAATGTCACTGTATTTGGTGATAAGGCCTTTAAAAAGATGGTTAGGTTAAAATGAGTTCCTGAAAGTGGGCCCTAATCCATTCTAACTGGTGTCCTTAGACAGGAGGGAATTTGGACATAAAGAGAGACACCAAGGGTAGCATACACAGAGAAAAGACCATCTGAGGACACAGCAAGAAGGCAGCTATTTGCAAGCCAAAGAGAGGCTGTAAAAGAAACCAACCCTACTGACACCTTAATCTTGTACTTCTAGCCTCCAAAACTGTGAGAAAATACATTTATATTGTGTAAGCTATCCAGGCTGGTATTTTGTTATGGTGGCCCTAGCAAAAGAATACAGCTACAATTATTTTCCCTCACAGTTAGGCTTATTTGGCAATCTAAGTTTATTTAATCCAGTTATTGGTCTGTTATCAAGTGCTTTCTGTGGTGTGAAATGAGGTGACCATGTAGCCATGCCAGTAGGTTGTGGCGGGGTGTGGAGTGGTGTGCCGTAGCTATTCAGAGAAAGTACCTACTGGTGTTGGGCATACAACTTAAAATCTGAAGGGACAAGATGCAGCTTGCTTCCTTGCTCCAAAGCTCCTCTGCAGAGGGCTTTTTAAGAATCTTAAACTTGAAGTCACACACAAAACAAGATGAAAGAGTGAATTAAAATGAACTAGAATAAAATTGAATTAAATTAAAATACATTGAATTAAAATATATTATAACTAAGATTTAAATCAAGTCTCAGCTCCTGCCTGCTGCAGAAGTTATAGGAATGGAAGTGCTAACCTCTTGCTTTTGTTCAAATCCTGGATTTCCACCTGGGGTAATTATATTAGCCCTGCATTTAATTCTCTTTAAAGAGACATTTGCATTATTGTCCTCATCTTTTAAAAAAAATTCTCATGTAAGGTTTGTTGTAGTATGATCTTTAGTTAGTTTAAAGGGCTCCCAATTATTTATTAGTTATAGGATGTCAAAATTTAATGATAGTTTTAGTCATTTTTTTAAAGATTTTATTTATTTATTTATTTGTCGGAGATAGAGTACAAGGAGGGGCAGCGGCAGGCAGAGGGAGAAGCAGGCTCCCTGCTGAGCAAGGAGCCTGATGTGGGACTCGATCCCAGGACCCTGGGATCATGACTTGAGCTGAAGGCAGACGCTTAACCAACTGAGCCACCCAGGCATCCCTTAATGGATAGTTTTAAATAAGATTTTCTAAATAAATGTGGAATGTCAAGGTTTGCTGCAGTTTACATTTCTAGAAGGAATAAATCCTACAATAATGATTTTAAGAACTCATATAGAGAGAGCATTTATTACGTGAAATTGTGCTAGTGTCTGTGGAATATACAAAGACAAAACATACATAGACTTTATTGGAAAGGTAACTATGTAATCAAGTGAGTATGGTACAGAATAGAATGTGTTAGATGCAACTTTAGTTATTGTTAAAGTTCTGTGGGAGGCAAATTGGGTATCACAATAAAGGCTTTGTGTGTATGTGTGTGCATGTGTGTATAGTTTATGTGTATGTATATATGGTACGATATATATATGGTACATATGTATAATATGGTGTGATGCTTTATCATTTGTAAAGAATTTTTAAATAACCTGCTTTTAAGCTTCAAAACATCCTGGGATGGTAGGAGGGTAAGGTATTATTCCCACATAACAAATGAAGACACGGGTGCTCAGAAACTTGTTCCTTTAATTGCTGACCTAGTGCTTCTCTAATCTCTCTCCTCTGTCAGATATTTAAAGTGGCCTTTATGAGAAGAAAAAGCAATTGGTATCATTTCCTGGAAGAACCCATAGGCTGGCAGACACAGTAGTAATGTCTTAATTAATGAACTCTTGAGGAGCGCAGCTCCATGAATGAGGTTAGCGCAGGTATATACTGGGAGTGAGAGGAGGCTCAGCCAAGGCAAAGCGATGGGAGTCTCCCCCTTGAGGCATTACAGAGGTCAAGCCTCCTGTTGCAGAAGGGATGTCGGGGAGGATGGAACTACACATCCTAGAACCTTGCTATACTTTTTAAGAGGTTTCCGTATTTGTTACATAAAGTATGACCCCCCCCCCCATTCTGTGTTCCACCTCATTAATAACATTTTCACTGTTTTGTGTTCACTGCTACCCATCATTAGGTTACATATTTGTTGAAGATATAAACAACTGTTTGTTGTTGACAGTTTGTTGATGTTAATATCATTATAGTGTTTCTGACCAGAAGAATATGAATGGAAATGCTTAATAATTATTTTCTATTTCTTGTATCTAGTTTTTTACCATGTGTTCTTACCCCTCTAATAAACGAAGCTCCTTCTAAATTCATTTTCCTCTTGAACTCAGTCTCCACTCATCCATCTTCCTTCATGTTTTATATTCAGTCCTTTTCTCTTTAACCTTCTACCTCTCATTCATCAGATGCTCTCTTTTTCCAGTATCAGGAGAAATGTGTGGTAAGTAGAGAAAGGACTCAAATCTTTAAAACCTCTCTAGGCTAGAGCACTTGCTTGCACAAAGCCACTGCTAAGCATAGCAGCATTTCTAGTTGGTTACTATAGAGACAATCAGCATTAGATGGAGTCTCGCTTGACGGAAGCTAGGCAAGGAGGCTTTGTGAGATTGGAGGCCTCATATGCAGGGTCATGTGGAAGAGGCCAAAACCTAGAAAAGATACGAAGGGGAGATGTTTCACAAATGAGCTAACAGGTAATTAATTGATAGATTTTAGGTTGGTTAAATCTGTGCCTGCAAAAGCCTTGAATCCAGCACACAAAGAATCTACTTCTAAGAACCCCAGTATGATTACAATTTTTTTTAAATAACAGCTGTGCTGCTATGAACATTTGTGTACAAATTTTTGTGCAGGACTTATGTTTCCATTCCTTTGGTTATATGCTTAATTAAGAGTGGAATTGCTGGGTCATATGATAACTCCTTTTGAGGAACTACCAGGCTGTTTTCCAAAGTGGCTGCACCATTTTACATTCCCACCAGCAACATGTGAGCGTTCTAATTTCTCCACATCCTCACCAATGCTTGTTATTATGTCTTTTTGATTATAGCCATGGGTGGTATGTGAAGTGGTATCTCATTGTGTTTTGACTTATATTTCCCTGGTGGCTAAAGATGTTGAGCATTTTTTGTTTGCTTATTGGCCATTTGTATATCTCCTTGGAGAAATGTCTGTTCAGATCCTTTGGTCATTTAAACAATTGGGTTTTTGTCTTTTTCTTATTGAGTTGAAAGAGTTCTTTATATATCCTAGTATATGTGCTGCCGAAGCAATCACAAGTTCTTTATATATATTTTTTTAAGATTTTATTTATTTCTTTGACAGAGAGAGACACAGTGAGAGAGGGAACACAAGCAGAGGGAGTGGGAGAGGGAGAAGCAGGCTCCCCGCTGAGCAGGGAGCCCGATGTGGGGCTCGATCCCAGGACCCTGAGATCATGACCTGAGCTGAAGGCAGACGCATCATGACTGAACCACTCAGGCGCCCCAGTTCTTTATGTATTCTAAATACAAGGCTTTTATCAGAGACTGTCAGAGATTTGTGTATATGAGGTTCAGAAAAGTTTTCTCCCATTCTGTGAGGTTTTTTTTTCCTTTTTTTTTTTTTTTTTGGGTGGTGGCCTTTGCTGCCCAAAAGCTCTTAATTTAGATGAAGTACAGTTTATCTGTTTTGCTTTTTTTGCTTGTTCTTTTTGTGTCACTTCTTGAAAACACTGCCATTATAATCAAAGGTCATGAAGATTTACACCTGTTTTATTTAATTGAAGCATTTTATACATTTACTTTATTTTTGTTTTCGAGGATTTTAAGTTTCATTTTTTAAGTTTTTTATTATAATATTCGGTGTATTTAAACTAAAATTAAAAAAAAAAAACAGGGGCGCCTGGGTGGCTCAGTCATTAAGCCTCTGCCTTCGGCTCAGGTCATGATCCCAGGGTCCTGGGATCGAGTCCCACATCCGGCTCCTTGCTCGGCAGGAAGCCTGCTTCTCCCTCTCCCACTCCCCCTGCTTGTGTTCCTGCTCTCGCTATCTCTCTCTCTGTCAAATAAATAAATAAAAATCTTTAAAAAAAAAAAAATAAAAACAGTTCATCCATTTCTCCCTCCATACCAATAGATAGGCAACCACCAATCTATCTCTTGTTTCTATGAGCTTGATTCTCTATATCTATGAGCTTTTTTAGATTTCACGTGTAAGAGAGATAATGCAGTATTTGTCTTTCTCTGTCTGACTTACTTTGCTTAGCATAGTGCCCTCGAGGTTTATCCATGTGTTGTGAATGGCAAGATTTCATTCTTTTTTATGGTTAAATAATATTCCATTGTGTATATATACTACAATTTCTTTATTCATCCATCAACACTTAGCTTGTTTTCATGTCTTGGCTATTGTAAATAATGCTGCAGTGAACATGGAAGTGCATGTATCTTTTCTAGTTAATGTTTTTGTTTTCTCCAGATAAATACCCAAAGTGGAATTGTTGGATGGTTTTCCTCTAAGAGTTTTATACTTTTAGCACCTTATATTTAAGTCTTTGATCCAGTTTGAATTATTTTTGTATATGATGTGACGTAGGGGTCCAAATTCATATTTTTGCATGTGGATGTCCAATTTCCCAGTGGTATCATTTGAAAAGACTATTCTTTCCCCCAAGAATGAATTGACCATAAATGTATGGGTTTATTTCTGGACAATCAATTCTGTTCTGTTGGTCTATATCCTTATGCCATTACCATATTGTCTTGATTATTGTAGCTTTGTAGTAAGTTTTGAAGTCAGGAAGTGTGAATCTTCCAACTTTGTTCTTTTTCAAGATTATGTTGGCTATTTGGGATTCATTGAATTTCCATATGAATTTTAGTATCACTTTATCAATTTCTACAAAGAAGATAGTTGAGATTTTGATAGGGATTGCATTGAATCTGTAGAAACCTTTGGGGAATATTGTCATCTTAACAATATTAAGTCTTCCAGCCTGGGTGGCTCAGTCGGTTAAGTCTCTGCCTTCGGCTCAGGTCATGATTTCAGGGTCCTGGAATCAAGCCCCATGTCAGGCTCCCTGCTCAACAGGGAGTCTGCTTCTCCCTCTCACCCTGCTCGTGCTCACTTGTGCTCTCTCTCTCTCAAAAAAATAATAAAATCTTTAAAAAAAGTGTATAGGCATACAACTGATTTTTAAAAATTGATTTTGTATTCTTAAACTTGCTGAACTCATTTATTAGTTGTAATAAATTTTTTGTGGATTCCTTAGGATTTTCTGTATGCAAGATTATGTTATCTGCAGATAGAGATAGTTTTACGTCTTCGTTACCCCCTCTGGATGCCTATTATTTCGTTTTTGGCCTAATTGCCCTTTCCAGAATCTCCAGTACAGTGTTTAATAGAAATAGTAGAGTGGGGTTGCCTGGGTGGTTCAGTTGGTTGAGTTCCCAACTCTTGGTTTAGGTTGAGGTCCTGGTCTCCAGGTTGGGTCCTAGGATTAAACCAGCATGGGGCTCTGTGCTCAGCAGGCAGTATGTTTCTCCTCTTCCTCTCCTTGTGCCCCTGCCTCTTCCCGCCCCCTGGATGCTCTCTCTCTCATAAATAAATAAATCTAAAAAAAAAAAAAAAATAGAGTGAACATCCCTATCTTGTTTCTGATCTTAGCAGGAAAACATTGAGTCTTATACCATTAAGAATGATGTTTAGTTGTGGGTTTTCTATAGATGCCCTTTATCAGGTTGAGGAATTTCCCTTCTGTTCCTAGTTTGTTGAGTGTTTTTACTGAAAGAGTATTGAATTTTGTCAAATGTTTTTGCTGCCTCTGTCGAGGTGATCATGTGCTTTTTGTCCTTTATTAATATGAGAATGGTACATAAATTGGTTTCCAGATCTACATCAATCTTATATTTCTCAGATAAATCCCACTTGGTCATGGTGTATAATTCTTTTTATATATTGTTGGATTTGGTTTGCTAGTATTTTGTTGAGGCTTTTTGTATTTGTAGTCATAAGAGATATTGGTCTTTAGTATTCTTGTGATGTCTTTGTTTTTTGGTATGTGGGTAATACTGACCTCATAGAATGAGTTAGGAAGTGTTCCCTCCTCTTCAACTTTTAAAGAGTTGTGAAGAATTGTTACTTGATTTTTTAGATGTTTGGTAGAATTCACCAGTGAAGCTATCTGTGTGTGGGTTTTTCTTCACGAGTAGTTTATTATTATTACTAATTCAATCTTTTCACTTATTATAGGTCTATTCAGATTTTCTTTTTTTCTTGAGTCAGTTTTGGTAGTGTCTTTCTAGGAATTTGTTAGTTTCATCCAGGTTATAGAAGTAGTTAACACACAGTTGTTCATTGTATTCCCTTATAATAATCCTTTTTATTTTTCTAAAGTCAGTAATAATGTCTCATCTTTGAGTCCTGATTTTAGTAATTTGATTCTTCTCTTTTATTGGTTTGGTTAGGTACCTAAAAGACTGACAAGTTTTGGTTTTATTTTCTCTGTCATTTTTATATTGTCTATTTCAGTTTCTGCTCTAATATTTATTATTTCCTTCTTTCTGCTTGCTTTGGATTTAGTTTGCTTTTCTTTTTTTTCTTTTCCAGTGTCTTAAGTGGAAGCATAGATTATTGATTTCAGATTTTTCTTCTTTTTAAATGTAGGCATTTATAGCTATAAGTTACTCTCTAAGAACTGCCTTAGCTGCATCCCGTAAGTTATGGTAAGTTGTGTCCTCATTTTCTTTCCTCTCAAAGTATTTTCTATTTCCTTTTTCATATTTTATTAATTTATTAAAAGTAATTTCTACACCCAATGTCCGGTCTGATTACTTTTTTATACAGCTACCTATTCATTGCATGGGTGTCTTTCTACACTATCCCTGACAAATGGACATTCCACATTTGCTTACATAATTACTTTGATGAAAAGTTACTGCTTTGTAAAGTAGCCCATTCCATTTTAAGCACCTCAAGTTTTCCAGTAGTTCCCTATAAAATTCTGCGTGATGGTCTCTGTTATTTCTTTTGAAGCTGCCCCCAATTAGTCTAATTTCTCTTCCAAAGGATAGTTCTCTAAGTATGTAAAAATTATTTTCTCTTCTCTAAATCTTTCAGGCTAATCATACCCTGTGCCATAAACTATTCTTTAAATAACATTATTTCCCCCCTTGTCCTTTATTATCTGTTTACCCTTCTCTTTTTTAGTATTTCTTTTAAACTTTGATGTCCCAAAAGTAAACATTAATTTTCTAGATCAACAGTCAGCAACCTTTTTTCTATAAAAGGCCAGCTATGAATATTTTAGATTTTGACAGCCATACAGTGTTTGTCACAACTACTTACCTCTGCCATTGTAGTTTGAAAGTAGCCATTGACAATAAGTAAATGATGAGCATGATTGTGTTGCAAAAAACCTGTTTTTACAAAAACAAGTGGTTGGGCCAGATTTTGCCCACAGATCATAGTTTGCTGACTTCTGCTCTAGATGTTATCTAACTAGTGCAGAAGCCAGTGTGATTATATCTTCACTTGTGAATGCTATTCTCACATTAACATATTTTTAAAATTGTATTAAAATATTTCTCTGATATTAGCATAGCCACTGCAACCCTCCTTTGGTTACTGTCTAAAGCGTGTCTCTTGTAGACAACACATAGTTGGATCATGTCTTTATATTCATTCTACAAACTGCTTTTTATTAAAGTGTTTGTTTACATTGGACATACTTACTGATGGGGTAGGATTTATGAATGCTATATTCCACTGTTTTCCACACGGCTTATGTCTTCTTTGTTGCGGTATTCTCCATTACTGCCTTCTTTTGTGCTTAATGTAATTTTTAGTATATCATTTTAATACCCTTATGCTTCTTTTACTGTATTTTTTTGGGTGATTTTCTTAGTGATTATCTTGGGGGTTATTATAACATCTTAATGTAAAAACAATCCAATTCAGATTAATACTAATTTAATTTTAATAGTATATAAAAATTTTGTTCCAGTATAATTCTGTTCCCTTCACTTTCTTTTGTGCTATTGTCATACAGATTTCATCTATATACATTATAAGCTGATCAACACAGTTTTATAATTTTTGCTTTCTGTAGTTTTTACTTAAATCAGAAGAAAAGAGTTACAACAAAATTACATTGATACCATCTTTAATATTTACCTATGTAGTTAACTTTACTGGTGTTTTTTATTTCTTTATGTGTACTTGAGTTACTGTCTTAGTGTTCTTTCATTTCAGCCTGAAAGACTCCCCTAGTATTTCTTGTAGGTCAGGTCTATTCACACTAATTTGTTTTTGCCTGGTATTTTTACTTTACAGTAGTGAAATTGTAGAGTGTGTATTCTTTTGCTCAATATTTTGTTTTAATATTTCATCTATATTGTGTTTAGTTGCACTGCATTTTTTTATTGCTGTCTTATTGCACAGTATGAATATACAACAATTTCTTTATCTGTTCTACTGTTAATGGACTTTTGAGTCTATCATGTGAGGTTTTTTCCTTCTTTAGTCTGTTGATGTGATAGATAATATCAATTGATTTTTGCTTGTTGAACCAGCCTTGCATACCTCAGATAAATCCCACTAGGTCATGGTATATAATTCTTTTTATATATTGTTGGATTTAGTTTGCTAATATTTTAGTGTACGTGCTGCCGAAGGGAGCACAAGTTTGCTAATATTTTACTGAAGATTTTTGCACCTATGTTCATGAGAGATATGGGCTGTAGTTTTCTTGTAATGTCTTTGTTGGGTTTTGGTATTAAGGTAATGCTGGCATAGAATGAGTTAGGAAGTATTACCTCTACTTCTGTCTTCTGCAAAAACTGTAGAGAATGGGTATCCTTTCTTCCTTAAATGTTTAGTAGAATTCACCAGTGAAGCCATCTGGGCCTGATACTTTCTATTTTAGAAGGTTATTAATTATTGATTCAATTTCTGTAATGGATATGGGCCTATTCAGATTGTCTGTTTCTTCTGATGTGAGTTGGCAGCTTATGTCTTTCAAGGAATTGGTCCATTTCATCTAGGTTATCAAATTTGTCGGCATAAAGTTGTTCGTAATAATTCTTCTTTATCTGCTTAATGTCAATAGGATCAGTAGTGATGTCCCCTCTTCATTTCTGATATTAGTAATTTGTGTCTTTTCTCTTTTTTTTTCTTAGCTTATCAATTTTATTGATCTTGTCAAAGAACAGATTTTGGTTTCAATGATTTTCTCTATTGATTTCCTGCTTTCAATTTCATTGATTTCTGCTGTAATTTTTATTATTCCCTTTCTTCTGCTTGCTTTGGATTTAGTTTGCTCTTCTTTTTCTAGTTTCATAAAGTGGAAGCTTGTATTATTGATTTTAGATCTTTCTTCTCTTCTAATATATGCACTTAGTGATATCAGTTTCTCTAAGCAGTGCTTTCAGTGCATCGCACACATTTTGATAAGTTATATTTTGATTTTGATTTAGTTCAAAACATTTTTAAATTTCTCTTAAGATTTCTTCCTGGTCCCATGTGTTACTTAGAAGTGTGTTGTTTAATCTCCATGTAATTTGGGATTTTCTAGTTCTCTGTTATTGCTTTCTAGTTTAATTACATTGTGGTCTGAAAGAGGATTTATGATTTATTTTATAAATTTGCTAAGGTGTGTTTTATCGTCCAGCATGTGGTCTATCTTGGTGAATATTCCATGGGATCTGGAGAAAAAATACATTTTGCTGTTGTTGGATGAAGTCGTTTATAGATACTTGTTATATTCAGTTGATGGATGGTACTTTTGAGTTCACTTATGGCCTTACTGATTTTCTGCCTGCTGGATATGTCCATTTACCATAAAAGAGTACAGTAAGTCTCCAACTATAATACAAATTCATCTACTTCTCCTTTGACTTCCACTAGTTTTTACCTCACATATTCTGAGGTCCATAAATACTAAGGATTGTTATATCATCTTGGAGTGTTGACCCCCTCTTATCATTATGTAATGCTCCTCTGTCTCCCTGATAAATTTTCTTGCCCTGACATCTGTTCTGTCTGAAATTAATACAGCTACTCTCATATTTATTTGGGTTAGGGTTAGCATGGTATATCTTTCTCTATCTCTACTTTTAATCTATATGTCTTTATATTTAAAGTGGGTTTCAAAAAAGTAAAAATAAAGTGGGTTTCTCATAGATAATGTATAGTTGGGTCTTTTTTTATCAACTCTGATAATCTGTCTTTTAATTGGTGTACTTAGACTGTAGATGTTCAAAGTGATTATTGACACAGCTGGATTTATACTTGGCATATTTGTTAGCATTTTCCATTTGTTGCCCTTGTTCTTTGTTCCTGTTTTTATCTTCCACTTTTCTACCTATTATGGTTTTAATTGAACATTTTATATGATACCAGTTTTTTTCCCTTCATAGTATAGCAATTATGCTTCTTTTTAACTTTTGTAATTGGTTGCTCTAGAGTTTGCAATATACATTTACAATTTTTCCAAGTCCACTTTCAAATAATACTAAAAACACTTCATGGGTAGCACTGTACCTTATAACTAGCAAGATATTTCTAATTCCCCCTCTCGTCCTTTTTATTATTGCTCTCATTCATTCACTTGAACATAAACACATATAAGCATACATATTTGAATACATTATTGCTATTATTTTTAACAAACTATTGTATGTTAGATGAATTAATAAGAAAAACAAGTTTTCATTTTAGCTAGTCCTTCTTCATTCCTCCTTACTTTATGTAGATCTGAGTTTCTTTTTCTTTTTTTTAACTTTATTTATATAAGTAATCTCTACTGCATGTGGGGCTCGAACTCACAACCCCAAGACCAAGAGTTCTATGCTTTTCCGACTGAACCAGCCAGGTCTCTGTGTAGATCTGAGTTTCTGACCTATATAATTTTCCTTCTCTCTAAAGAACTTCCTTTAACATTTCTTGCAAGGCAGGTCTCCTGGCAACAAATTACCTCAAAAAAATTTTTTTTTCTTTTTCACTTTTGAAGATAATTTCATGAAAGGTACAGAATTCTAGGCTGGCAGGCTTTTTCTCTCGATACTTTGAATATTTCATTCTACTCTTGTTACTCACGTGGTTTCTGAGGGGAAGTTGGATATCATTCTCATGTTTGCTCCTCTACAGCTAAGTTGTATTTTTCCTTTGATTTCTTTCAAGATTTTTTCTTTATGTTTGATTTTCTGACATTTAAATATGACATGCCTACATGTAGTTTTTTTTTTTTTTTAAAGATTTTATTTATTAATTTGACAGAGAGAGACACAGCGAGAGAGGGAACACAAGCAGGGGGAGTGGGAGAGGGAGAAGCAGGCTCCCCGCAGAGCAGGGAGCCCGATGCGGGGCTCGATCCCAGGACCCTGGGATCATGACCTGAGCCAAAGGCAGACGCTTAACGACTGAGCCACCCAGGCACCCCTACATGTAGTTTTTAAAAAAAAAACAAAAAACATTTTTCCTGCTTAGTGTTAGCTTGAGTTTTCTGGATCCATGGTTTGGTATCGACATTAATTAATCAATTAATGACTAATTCTTAGTCATTATTGCTTCAAATATTGCTTCTGTTCCTTTCTCTCTTTCTTTTTATGCTGGTTTCCCATGACATTTATGTTACACCTTTTATAGTTCCACAGTTCTTGGATATTCTGTTGTGTTATTTTTCACCTTTTCTCCTGTTTGCTTTTCAGTTTTGAAAGTTTCCATTGAAGCTTATACTATCTTTACATTCAGAGATTCTTTACTCAACCATGTCCAATCCACTAATGAGCTCATCAAAGGCATTCTTCCTTTCTTTTACAGTGTTTTTGATCTCTAGAATTTTTTTATTTTTTTCTTAGACTTTCCATCTCTTTGCTTATAATATCAGAGAAAAATTGCCAATATTTAATGTGAGAACCTGGGATAACTCTTGGAGTTAAAACTCACAAAAGTCTGAGGGTCCCCCATGAATGGAGATTTTAATTCTCAGAGTTGTCCACTCTGAGCCTCCAGCAATTCATCAATTACAGTTCAGGTTTTCTTATACCATTACTGGTTCCCCTAGAGGTAACAGCTCTGGTAAGTTGTGATTCTCTGTCTTTCTGTCTTCCTAATTTGGGGGAGGGGGGGCATTGGTTTGCCCTGTGACCTCATTTCTCTAATGCATCTTTATTCATCAAAATTATTCATTTTTCAGTTTGTTCAGGTTTTAACTTACTGTTAAACAAGTGGCAACTTGTGGCAACTTCTGAGCTCCTTAAATGCTGGACTGGAAAACAGAAGAACTCACATAGATTTTCTCTTGTATTTTCTTCTCTGAGTTTTCATCTATAAAGTTTTACATTTTTCGTTTAGATCTTTTCATTCATTGAGTTAATTTTTGTATCACATTTGAGGTATGGATCAAGATTGATTTTTTTTTCCTTTTTGCATAAGGCTATCCAGTTATTCCAGCACCATTTATAGAACAGATTATCTTTTCTTCATTGAATTGCTTTTGTATTTTTATCAAAAAATCACTTGACCAGATATGTGTGGGCCTATTATTGGACTCTGTTCCATTGTTCTCTCTGTCTCTTCTTTTTCTAGTATGACACTGAATTGATTACTGTAGCTTTGTAGTAAATGTGGAAATTAAATCATGACCTCCTACTTTGTTTTTTGGTTTGATTCTTCTATTTCCTTTGCTTCTCCATATAAATTTTGGAATCACTCTGTCAATTTCTATAAAAAGAAAAACCCCATTAGAATTTTGTTAGAGGGGGCGCCTAGGTGGTGCAGTTGGTTGTGTCTGACTCTTGGTGTCGCTCAGGTTGTGATCTCAGGGTGGTGAGATTGAGCCCTCGTCAGACTCTGTGCCCAGTGCACAGTCTGCTTAGGACTCTCTCTCCATCTGTGCCCCTCCCCCACCTCCTTGCTCTCATTCTCTCAAATAAATAAATCTTTTTAAAAAAATTTGTGTTTTGAATTTCATTGAATCTATAGACCAATTTAGGGAGAATTATAGAACAATTTGGGGAAGCATCTTTAAAATACTGAGTTTTTTAGGGATGCCTGGGTGGCTCAGTCAGTTAAGCATCTGCCTTCAGCTCAGGTCATGATCCCGGGGTCCTGGGATCAAGTCCTGCACTGGGCTCCTTGCTCAGCAGGGAACCTGCTTCTCCCTCTGCCTGCCAATCCCCTTGCTTGTGCTCACTCTCTCTGACAAATAAAAAAATAAAATCTTTAAAAAATAAATAAATAAAATACTGAGTTTTTCAGTTCATTTCATGAACATGGACTATCTCAGTGTTGTGTAGTTCTTACGTACAGATCTTGCACATTTTTCTTTAAAGATTTTATTTATTCATTTGAGACAGAGAGTGAGAGAGAGAGAGCACAGGAGCAGGGGGAGAGGCAGAGGGAGAGGGAGAAGCAGGCTCCCTGCTGAGCCAGGAGCCCAACATGGGGCTTGATCCCAGGACCCTGGGATCATGACCTGAGCCGAAGGCAGACGCTTAAACGACTGAGCCACCCAGGTGCCCCTTGCACATTTTTTAAAATTTTTTATTTATTTTTTAGTAATCTCTGCACCCAGGTGGGGCTCGAATTCACAGCCCAGATCTTGCACATTTTTAAAGATTTATACCCAGGTATTTAATATCTTCAGATGCTATTATAAATTGTATTATTTTAATTTTTATTATTTTTAAAGATTTTATTTATTTGAGAGAGCGAGAATGAGAGAGAGAGCATGAGCAGGGAGAGGGGCAGAGGGAGAAGCAGACTTCCTGATGAGGAGGGAGCCCAAGAGCGGGGCTCGACTGGGGACTCCGGGATCACGACCTGAGCGGAAGGCATTTAACCAACAGAGCCACCCAGGTGCCCCAATTTGTATTATGTTTTAATTGCCATTTTTAATTTTTTTCTAATGTATAGAGATATGATTGATTTTTATATATTGACTTGCATCCTGCAACCTTGCTATACTCACTTAGTTCTAGTAGCTTTTTTGTAGATTACTTGGAATTTTATACACAGTCATATTGGTCTGAAAATATAAAGTCTTATTTTTCCTTTTTGATCTGATGGTTGTTAATTTCTTTTCCTTTATTTTACTGGCTAGAACCTCCACCAAGATTTTGAATAGGAATGATGAGAGCTAATCTTCTTGCCTTGTCCTGATCTTGGGGATGAGGGTGGGGGTAAGCATTCAGTCTTTTATGATTAAATATGTCATGATTTTTGTAAATACTAAGAATGACGAAGTTCCCTCTCTTCCTGGCTTTCTGAGAGACTTTTTTATCATGAATAATTGTTGAGTTTTGTCAGGTGTTTTTCTGAATATATTGAGATGGTCATTTGCTTTTTCTTCCTTAGTTTATTGATATGGTGAATTATATTGGTTAGTTTTTGAATGTTGAATTAGCCTTGCATTCCCAAGATAAACCCTACTTGGTTATAATCTATTATTTTATGTATTGTTTGAGTTGCTTGTATTTTTTGAGGATTTTTGCGTCTCTGTTTATGAGAGATACTGGTCTTTAGTTTTCCTTTGATATATCTTTTATCTGGCTTTGGTATCTTAATAATGCTGGCTATACTAAATGAGTTGGGAAATGTTCCTTGTTTTTCTGTATTTTTGAAAATCTGGTGTAGAATTGGTATTATTTCTTTCATAAATGTTTGGTAGAATTCACCATGAAGTCATCTTAGTCTGTAGATTTAAATAGATATAGGAGTATGCAAGCTATTGATTCCTTTTTAGATAAACTTCACAGTTTATATATTTCAAAGAATTTGACCATTTCATCTAAGTTATCAAACTTAGGACATAGAGTTGTTCATTGTATTTACTTACTATTATTAAGTATCTGTAGGGTTTATAGTGATATCCCCCTCTCATTCCTGATATTTGTAATTTGTTTCTCCTTTTTTTTTCTTGGTCAGCCTAGCTTATCAATTTTGATCAACAGTAGTTATTATAAGTACTCACTATGTGTCATATACCTTTTAAAGAGCTTTATTATATTCTATTTGAACATCCAAGACTATAAGATACATTCCATTGTTATGCCCTTTTATAAATGAATAAACAGAGGCCAGAACATATTAGGAAACTTGCCTATATATGACAACCAGAATGACAGATCCAAGATTCAGGATCCAAGTCTGTGTGACTCCAAAGCCTTTGCCTTTTTATTTATTTTTTTTGTTTGTTTATTTTAGAGAGCACGCACGTGCACAAGTCGGGAGAGGGCCAGAGGGGAAGGGAGAGGGAAAGAATCTCAAATAGACTCTGCGCTGAGTGCTGAGCCCACTGTGGGGCTCAATCTCATGACCCCAAGATTATGACTTGGGCTGACACCAAGAGTCAGATGCTTAACTGATGGGGCCAGCCAGGTGCCCCCAAAGCCTTTGCTTTTGACCACTCTGGTATAAAGGATGAATCAAAACCAGAAAAGACATATTAAAGGAGTCTTCTTTCTCACGCTGTGACTAGGAGCAAACTTTTCATTTTCATCACTGGACTCTAATATCTACTGTTTTCTGTCTTTGGACCCCTCTCTATAAACAGCATATAATACAGAACCTCTTGTCAGAAGATCTCTGGAGATCTGTTTGCTCCTTCTGTTCAGTGAGGGTCCCTACCAAGGAAAGAGAAAATTTGGAGACTTCCAGTTGCTATAAAATACTCAATAACACATCTTATATTTTCAGAACATAGGATCTTCTGAGGCCTTCCAGTGCCTGGACACCAGAAATAGTTGTCCTGATGCCATCCATTTTTTTTATTGAAGTGTCGTTGACATACAATATTATATTCATTTCAGGTATACAACATAGTGATTCAACATTTATATACATTATGAAATGCTCACCATGATCAGTCTAGTTACCATCCGTCACCATACAAAGTTATTACGATATTATTGACTATATTCTCTATGCTGTACTTTACATCCCTATGATTCATTTGTAAGTTTGTACTTCTTAATTCCCTTCCCTTATTTTGCCTATCCTCCCATTCCTCCTCCCCTTGGGAACCACCAGTTCTCTGTCTGATGCCATTCCTTCTTGACAGATTAGAAATAAAAGCATTGACTCTTTTCCATTTAAAATGTAGGTACTTTCCCCTTATAGGTATAAAATATGCTTTTGAAAATAAAAGCTGACATAGCTTGCTTGTTTCCTTAGGTCTGACGGTAACTGCTGTGAAAGACTCAGGAGAATGGAATTTGGAGGCTGGCGCATTAGTACTTGCAGATGCGGGCCTTTGCTGTATCGATGAGTTTAACAGCCTCAAAGAGCATGATAGAACCAGTATCCACGAGGCAATGGAGCAACAAACCATAAGTGTTGCTAAGGCTGGGTAAGAGTTTCTTTTCTTTAAAATCTACGGGAATAATGAGATTAGTTAACAATGTGATTGTGGAAAAAGGTGAACCTTACTGAACTGCAAGGTATGTTTGGTCTTATCAGGGATTATCAGTTACATTCATCAAGACACACATTAGCATCCCCACGGAGGTGTATGAGGAAGTAAAAATGAGTTGTTGGGACAAAGAAAGGAAAAACTAAAGTATAAATGTAAGTTGACTTAATTCAGGGAGGGGACTTATGAAGAGCTTTCTTTCAATGCAGGATCCAACATATTCTCTCATTCAGTAATGTATATCTACTTACTATGTTAGGAATTTTTAAAGATTCAAAAAGAAATAACATGATTTCTGCTTTCAGTGGCATTCTCCTTATCTATCCTAATAGAAGGTTGATCATGGCATGTGGAAAACTAAATAATAAAATACATTAGTAAAATGAAGTGCCTATTGTGACGCAAGGAGGTGTAGGGGTTGAGGTATGTGAGTCACTTGCAACATAGCACCACTGAGGAGGAAAAATGGGCAAGTCAGATAGAAATCCATTCACCCAGGCCCTGAGATGGTTATGAGAAACTTACCTGGCTACAAAGGCTGACCACCAAGTGGTCTGCCGGATCATCCGAAGGACAGAGCTGGAACTATCTCAGCCCTAATGCTACTATTATAGGTGTGAGGCCAGTTGATCAGGCAGGTGGGCTGCCAGCAGAGTCTTCAAACAGTAGTGGGCATGAAAAGGGATGCTGGTGTATATAGAGTCTGTGAGATCTAATTATATACACTTGGAAAGAAAAAGGGGGGTGTGGGTGGGTGAGAGGATAGAGCCCGTAGGGAAAAAAATGCAAGAAAAAGCTAGGTAGAACAATGACCAGATCTATTCGTTTCATTCAATATACAATGACTCAGTGTATATTCATGAAGAGCCTGCTATATACCAGGCACTGTGCTAGGTCTCCAACCCATGGGCTTTTGGCGGAAGAGTAGAGGCAAAAAAACCCAAAACCTTTCTACTTCAGGAAGAGGTTAGATTAGGGCATCTTCCTTCCCTCCCACAGGAGCTAGACAAAATGGCCCTTCTGGGAGAAGGGTAGAAGCAAAAGCCTTCTTCTCCTGAGGGAAGGGCTGGAAACACTCTTCAGGTCCAGGATCCTGAACCAAGGCAAAACAGTGGTCTGTACCATCGGGAAAGGGACAGAACAACAACTCCTGCCCAAGGACCACCACAGATACATGGCAGGGTTCTGCTGCCACCAGGTGGGAGGGACAGAAGAGCTTACAGCTTTCTAGCCCATCCCATCCAAAAGCAGGCTCATAGACCCTGTCTCAGACCAGGAGCCCAAAAACCAACCTGGCCCCCAAATAAGCCTAACACCTAGTAACAAGCAGTCTGTCAGTGGGGAAGGTGCAGTAATATGGAAAGAGACCCCACTGTGGTGAGTTGTGTGGTGACTGCTGAAAGCTGAAGGTAGAGTAGGAACACTGAGAATGATCTTCCAGCACTGCGCTACAACCCCCATCTAGATGCACAAAGTAACACAGCTCAACAGTGAAAGAATTCGAAATGTCTAGTGCACTGAGGGTAAAGATGACAACAGTGCCAATACCCAGATCAACTGTCAGGGCCTTACAGACACTAATGGCCTTACGCTATACACGAAGTGGTATAATATCATTTGAAGGTAGACTGTAAGAAGTTAAAGATGTAAACTCTAGAACAACCACTAGAAAATGAAAGAGGTGTAACTAATAAACCAGTGGTAGAGGTAAAATGGAATCATAAAAAAATAACAAAAGAATGCAGGAAGAGAAGAAAAGGGGAACAAAGAATAGATGGGACAAATAGAATGCAATTAGCAAGATGGTAGATACAAATTCAACCATATCAATGATTATATTAATAATCACATAAACAATTAAAAGGCAGTAACTGTCAGATTGGATAGAAAAGCAAGACCCAACTAAATGCTGCCTTCAAGAAACTGACTTTAAATTCAAACGCATAGGTAAGTTAAAAGGATGGGGAAGAAATATTCCGTGGAAATACCAAAACCTGACCAAGACATTACAAGAAAATAAAACTACAGAATGATACCCCCATGAACATAAGACATGAAAACTCTTTTCTGTTTTTTCTAAAGTAGGCTCCACACCCAATGTGGGTCTTGAACTCACACTCCTGAGATCAAGAGTACATGCTCTATCGACTAAGCCAGCCAGGTGCCCCATGACATGAGAGTTCTTAATAATACTTTAGTAAATTAAATCCAGCAGTATATTAAAAAGATTTTACATTATAACCAAGTGAGGATCATCCAGGAATGCGAAGTTGATGTAATATTTGAAAATCAATCAATGTGAATTCACAATATTAACAGAATAAAAAAGAAAACATCCCTATAGGTGCAGAAAAAGTATCGGACAAAATTAAATACCCAATAATGATAAACATTATCAGCAAATAGGAAGAGAAGTCCATCTGCCTGTTTAAATATCATCTATGGAAAACTTAAAAGAAACATTTCATACTTTATGATGAAGTGAAATGTTTTCCATTTAAGTTTGGGAGCAAGTCAAGGATGTCCAGTCTTACTACTTCTGGCCAGTATTGTAGTGGAAGTCCTAGTCAGTTTAGTAATGCAAGAAAAAGAAATAAAAGACATTCAGTTTGGAAAGGAAGAAGTTAAAACTGTCTATATGACATGATTGTCTCCATAGAAGATCTCAAAAGAATCAATGAGAGAAAGGGTCACCTGGGTGGCTCAGTCGTTGGGCGTCTGCCTTCGGCTCAGGTCATGATCCCGGGGTCTTCTCCCATTCCCCCTACTTGTGTTCCCTCTCTCGCTTTGTCTCTCTCTGTCAAATAAATAAAGTCTTAAAAAAAAAAAGAATCAATGAAAAAGGTATTAGAACTAATAAATGAGTTTTAAAAAGTCACAGATTGATGTGTAAAAATTAATTGTATTTCTTTGTGCTACCAATGAACAGTTAGAAACTGAAGTTAAAACATACCACTTAACAATAGTATCCACAAATAAGAAATGTTTAGGGATAAATCTAGTAAAATACATTCTAGATTTTTACAATGAAAACTGCAGAACATTGGTGAAAGAAATTAAAGAAGACCTAAGTAAATGGAGATACATACCAAGTTTCATTCATCAGAAGACAGTGTTGTTAAAATATCTGTTTTCCTCTAAGCGACCTATAGAATCTACAATTTCAATTAAAATCCCAGCAAGCTTTTTGCAGAAATCAACAAGCTGATTTTAAATTTTATATGGAAAAGCACAGGAACTAGAATAGCCAAAACAGTTTTGAAAAAGAACAAATCTGTAGAACTTACTTATTTCAAGATTTACTATAAATCTGCAATAATCAAGGTAGCATAGCATTGGTGTAAAGATAGACATAGATCAATGGAAGAGAATACAGGTCCAGAAATAGACTCACAGGTATAAAGTTAGTTGATTTTCAAGAACAATGCCAAGATAATTCAATAAAAAAAGGATAGTCATTTTTTAAAAATGGTGCTAGAACACTTGGATATTTATTTACAAAAAATGACTTGCACATAAATGCTTATAGAACCTTTAGTCATAATCACCCAAGATTGAAAATAGCCCAGAAATCCATCAACTGGTAAATGGATAAACATTTTGATAAATTCATACAATAGAATACTACTAGAAAGATAAAAGAACAAACTATTGATACATGCAACAACATGATTGAATCTTAAAAGCGCTATGTGAAGTGAAAGATGCCAGGCACAATGACTACTTAGTTTATGATTCCATTTATATCATATTCTAGAAAAGGTAAAATTGTAAGAAGAGAAATCAAATCAATGGTTGCCAAGGATTGGCCATTAGGAGAAGAGATTGACTGCAGAGGGGCACCTAAAAAAGTTGGATTTTACTATATGTAAATTATACCACAGTAATCCTTAATTTAAAAAATATGTAAACCCATGTTTTTAATTTTTATTTTTTCCATATATTTTATTTTTAGATTCAACAGACATGAAATCACTCTGTGAAATTGCTATTGAAATTTCTAAACACTTACTTTTTTTGTACTTATCTCTTCCCTGATTGGTAACAGTGTATGGACAGGTACAAGTTCATGGCCCAAGCTTTGACTGCTGCTGGTGGGCTTGGATGGTAAGCTACCATCCATAAGGATGGATGAAGGGAATGGAAAGGAACAACAGTACCAAGGAGAGATGATACATTTATCATTAGTAAAACCCTTTTTTTAACTTGTACTGACATCTTCTAAAGGAAATAATTTTAATGAATAATTTTCAGATTGGATTTCTTTGTCTGTTGGGAAAGGAGACAGTTTATAGCTAGAAAGACGTGTGCTACTCATATTTACAGTTTTAAATTATTTCTCCTTTAATCCATTTGTCAAATATATAATATGTACTGAAAGGAGTTTTGCATGAGAAGCACTTTGAATGCTTTGATCATATGAACTTTTCTTAAGGACTTACTTTTTTGACCATTGTACCACAGTAGATATTGATATTATGGTTATTATTATGGTGAACATTTGTATGATTATCTTTTCAAGATAAAATTCTTCAAATGTTTCTCTTTTGTCTTGGCTACTATCCAGACCTTAATACCTCTTTGAACTGTGGCATGGATCAGACTTGATATTTTAGCCTTTCAGCTTCTTTACATTTATGCAAGAATTTTTATTTTTTGAAGCTTTTTGGCATATCTATTTTACTTAAAGATTACTATAATTTACCACATTCCAGGAATTATAGGATCTTTGTTCTCTTCTAGTTATTATCATTACACTAGTTCTTATTCATCCAGGTGTGGATGTTGGTGGCATTCTGATTTGTTCCACACCCTACATAACTATTTCTGGATTCATAAAGATATTTATACCATTCAATTTTTATCATGCATTTTAAGACATAGTTTGTAAATGTTGCATAACTGTATTATTATGTAATGGTTTGTTTTTTAAATTTCTCCATCTTGAAAGGGTTTCTTGAGCAATTTAGTGAAGATATTTTTTAATTACCTTGTACTAACAGAGCTTAGGTTCCTGTGGTCTCTGGACGTACTGAACAGCCAATTCCCAGGGGTAACAGGGCCACCACATGTGGATGAGTATTTAGCAGTACTGCTTTTGCTTTTGAACATGATGTCTCTAATGCATGTTGGCCTGAACATGTATTTCAACCAGATTTCACATTTTTGACACTGTTCAAGAATTTAAAATTGTATTTAAAAAGATTACACATATAACTTGGATTTGAATCTCTTCCACCTTGAGTTGTTAGGCTCCACATTTTGCAGGCAGAGGATGTGACCTGAAACAACACTCAGGAAGAGCAGATGTTACTGTCCAAGAGACCAAACATCTTTCCTCTGGAATTATTTCCCTGCTTGTTCATTCTTGGTAAAACTCCTTAAAACTGCTACTATCACTACTCAGTAACAACAAATATCCAATAATAACAAAAGCAGTGAATGTCCCTTCACTTAAATAAAACGAAAGTATGGGACGACTGGGTGGCTCATTCCATTAAGCGCCAACTCTTGGTTTCTGCTTAGGTCATGATCTCAGGTTTGTGAGATTTAGCCCAAGCACTCAGTGCACAGTGGGCTTGAGATTCTTTCCCTCTTCCTCTCCCTCCTCCTCTGCTCCTCCCCTGCTGGCGCCCGCCCCCTCAAATAAATAAATAAAATCTTAAAAAATTAAATTAAATTAAAAAATAAGGCAAAACTAAATTGTTAATATTCTTTTCAAAAAATCGAGTGGTTACCATGGTGAAAAGAGCATAAGCTTTGGGGTCAGAGAAACCCACAGTCAATTCTAGTCTCTGTTACTACTTTCTGGTCTTATGCGACATAATTGCCACCTCTGGGCTGCAATTTAGTCATCTGTGGAAGGAAAATAACAATACCCTTCTTTCAGGGATAGTCTCAACTTAGGGTTGATAGATGTCAGTATCCTGGCTCTATGCCTACCATATGGTAAAATTCACAAACATGAAACTTAAAATCTTAACCATTTTTAAGCATACAGTTCAGCCATATTAAGTACATTTAAATTGTTGTGCAAGTATTTATGTACTTTTTAAAAAACTTTGTTTTCTAACCAGTCCTATTAGGTTAGGGTAAGTTAGGACTTACGACTCTCCGAAATTATTTTATTTCATATGTATATGAAAGTTCACAGAACTCCTTGTGTTTCTGAATTCAATTGAGTCTGCAAAATAGTTTCAGAATTATTATACCAACACTGTTGCCAATAACAACCACAAAAAAACCTAATATTCAAGCCTTCTTTGCAGTTTTTCTTGTGCTTAAAATATACTCCACCAAGGTCATATTTGGTCAGAGTGCATATTCAAAGGTTATTTGAATTAATTATTTTCTTTTTTTTTTAGATTTTATTTATTTATTTGATAGAGATCCAGCAAGAGAGGGAACACAAGCAGGGGGAGTGGGAGAAGGAGAAGCAGGCTTTCCGCGGAGCAGGGAGCCCGATGTGGGGCTTGATCCCAGGACCCTGGGATCATGACCTGAGCCAAAGGCAGACGCTTAATGACTGAGCCACCCAGGTGCCCCATGAATTAATTATTTTCTTTGTGTGGTCATATTACTGACTTGATAGACAGTTAGGAATCAGGGTTTTAAATTTATGCTTGTGTTCACTTTTAGAGTTTGCTTTTTTCAGTGTTTTTAAAATTTTATTTTCTGAATTTGTAAAACATATTTCAAAAGTCAAAACAATATAGAAAGCTATACCAATGATATCCCTACCTCTTCCATTCTATTTTTTCCTGTCCTTTATGGATATCTTTTTCATTGGTTTCTGATTTATCTTTCCTATGTTTCCTTTTTTTGCAAAAATAAGCAAAAACACACGGTGGGAGAGGTTGCGTGAGCATGTGTTTGCATCTCTTCTCTTATGCAAAAGATAATATATATATATTTATATACACACACATACACACTCTTTGGTGCTGCTTCAATAATTATATGTAGCATTCTCATTATCATCTTTTCATATGTTTTAGAAATTCTGCAGTTTGGATTTGTATATCCCCTTTCTCCCAAGAGTTTGCTTTAAAGAGTTTTTTAGTGTTCAGGTAGAAGAAACTTTTTAAAATTTACTTGTGTTTTGATATTATTAGTTTCTAGTTTTATGGCATTGTGGCCAGAAAATCTTGTTTGCATTTTTGTACTTTAAGGTACTTCATAAGGTTTTTTGTTTGTTTGTTTGTTTTGGTTTTGGTTTGGTTTGGTTTTTGTGTGTGTGTGGTCTAGTATAAAGACAATTTCATGACTGGCCCATGTATGCTTGAGAAATTCTGTTCTCTGTAATCAGAATGTAATATACACACACGTGAACTATACCTTATAAATGATGTTGTTTAGGTTCCCTCTATCTTTACCTTACCTTTTGTATGTTTGACATGTCTCAGACTGAGAAGGTGTGTTAGTCCCTTATTCTGTGTCTGCCGGGTTCTCTTTGCATCTCTCATAGCTTCTGCTTTCTGGAGGTAATTGCTGTGGCTTTGGCATTTGTACTTCTCTGTCTTCATGCTTTTTGGTCGGAATGTTGCCTTGCCTGGTATCAAGATCATAACTCCTGATTTCATATTATTTGCATTTGCCTAATATATCTTTGCTCATTCCTTCATGCTTAACCTTTAGATTTCAGTTTGTTATTTTTAAAATTTTTTAAATTTTTATTTTTGAGGTGCTTTTATTATATCATGGGGACAGGACCTGTGGACAGAAAAAGCTGCCTCAGTTTGTTCTCTTATATAGAGCATACAGTTGGTCTTACTTTATTTTGCTTTATGAATGACCTGAAAATCTTTTTCTTTTAATGTATGAATTAAGCACATCTACATTTATTGGTATTATCAATATGGTTGGTGTTAACGATTTCATTTTTTAAAAACTTAACTACATTTCTTTTTCTATGTGTTTGGCATTTAGGAAGATTTGTATTTTTGTTATACATTAGGAGTTGGCATACTTTTTCTATAAAGGCCCAGATAGTGAATATTTAAGGCTTTGTGGACCATACCATCTCTTACACACCACTCACCTCTGTTGATTTGGACAGTATGACTACGTTAGTATCTACGATGTAGACAGAGCAAAAGAAGTCATAGGCAATATGTAACTGGATGGATTTGGCTGTGTCCCATTGAAACTTGATTTACAAAACAGGTGAACTGGATTTGACCTGCCACCTGAAGTTTGTCAACACCTGTTCTAGGACTTACCTTTAAAAAAATACCTTTTATAATGCCAGCAGCCCCTTTATCCTCAGTTGGGAGCTTAAAATAGTACCTTTGACTCTGTTATCCATATGGTAATCAACGAGCTTATTCTACTTTCCCCCTCTTCCCTTCTCTTTACTACTAAAAAAAAGATTGTATTATTTATACTTTGACAGGACAGATAACACATACTCTTCTAAATGTACCCCTTCCTATGTTTCAGTCTTTGATCTAAAATTAAATGTCTTCAGTGCTCACCATCAATCCAGAGCATCTCTGACATCTCTTACTTAAATGAAGCTCATCCTCTTAGGAGATTCCCTGAAAAGGGCTCCTGAATACCATACTGAGTTTGTGCCGGTTTCAAACTATTTTTCATAGCTTCAATACTTGAAAACAGCTTGGCTGGATATGAAGACCTAGCCTTACACTTTCTTTCCTGTAGTCTTGCTATGTGTGTTGCTGTTGACAAATACGATACCATTATGATATCCTTTGCTTTGTAGGTGATTTGATTTTCTTGCCTGAAGGCCCAGAAGGATTTTTTTTCTTTTGTTTTAAATGCAATATTTTTACTAGGCTATGCCTCAGTTGATTATTCTTGGTCAGTTTGTCTAGATGTTAGCGAGCCCTTTGAAATATAGAATTCTTTCTGAAAATTTTTCTTGAATTACAGTTTTATATATATAAGCTCTGTCCTTTGTTTTTATTTTTCAGAAATTCTAATTACATATAGTTTAGGTCTTCTTTGCCTAGATTCTGTAGCTACCAATTTGTATCTCAGACTTTTTAGCTCTTTTGTATTTTGTTTTTATTCTCTTGGCATTTTTATTCCTCTTCATAGCACTCTCTATTATATTTCCAGTCTTGTCTCTTTGGGCATCTCAGATTTGAATGTTCATTTCTGAAATTATTTTGTCTTCTCTCTCTCTCTTCCTTTTCTTCCCTGAGTCATCTCCGGATATGTATCTTTTTTGTACTTTTCTGTTTTGGGTTTTTGAATTTCTGACTTGGAGTGTTTTTTCACATATGCAAATGTTTGTTTAAGGATATTAAAGTGAGCAGATCATATACAGATTTTTTCTGCTTTGTGGGTTTTATGGCAGGATTTTGGATAAGGAGTTTTATCACCTGAGGTATTTTGATTCTTATAGTAGTTTTATATGGATGTTGCATGTTATTTCCATTACTTTTAAAATGTCTTATCTTTTTCTAAATCAATAATAGTTATTCTAGGGCGCCTGGGTGGCTCAGTTGGTTAAGCGACTGCCTTCAGCTCAGGTCATGATCCCAGGGTCCTGGGATCAAGTCCCACATCGGGCTCCCTGCTCTGCGGGTAGCCTGCTTATCCCTCTCCCACTCCCCCTGCTTGTGTTCCCTCTCTCGCTGTGTCTCTCTCTGTCAAATAAATAAAATCTTTAATAAAAAAAAAAATATTCTATTGTGATGTTGGTGAGAAGTTTGGAGGATGTACTAGTTTTTAGTTCAGAGTAATCTCAGGCGAGTGCATATTACTTAACAGTGTTTTTTCTAAAGGTTAAGGGGCTGGTTGATGTGTCTTCTGATTCTATTTCTTATTTGTTTAGTAGGATCTTTTTTTTTAAAGATTTTATTTATTTATTTGAGAGAGAGAATGAGAGACAGAAAGCACAAGAGGGAAGAGAGTCAGAGGGAGGAGCAGACCCCCCACTGAGCAGGGAGCCCGATATGGGACTCGATCCCGGGACTCCGGGATCATAACCTGAGCTGAAGGCAGTCGCTTAACCAACTGAGCCACCCAGGTGCCCGTTTAGTAGGATCTTTAATATCCACTGCTTGTCTCCCCCTTCCCCTGATCACCAAGACTCCAGTGACCCTTGCTGGTCACTGCCATCTAATCGAGGAGCTTTCCCAAGAAGGCCACCTCTGCTCTCAAGAACTTTCAGGTCCTTCTTTCTGTTCCCCAGTAGCCACTGCTTTGACCCACAAGGTTTCAAACCTTTTCTCAGTATTTCCCTATTCCATGTGGGACTCTGTCCTTCTAAGAGTGATGTTAGCTATGTTCCACCATCATGAGGAGCCTGTTGGTCTCTTCTTCTTTTCACTTAGTCTCCACTGATCTTTCTATTCCATCATGGGCTCTAAATTAGCTTTGCCAGTTTTTAATATCTATTTGTTGATTTCCATGTAAATTGAACTTTGCAGTATTCTCTCTCACTCTTACTTCTTAGTTTTGTTTTATGGGTTTATTTGCTCCCTTGTTTATCTCTAAGGTCTCTGAAGGATATGTGGAGAAATTTGGATATAAGCAGCTGCCATCATCCTCTAGAAACCTGGAAATCAGCATCTTATTTCTTAAGTTATTCTTTCTCATTTAACTCATACCAACTTTTGCTGTGTATTTTTAAAATATTACCCATGTTTTCTTTGAACCATTTCTAGAAAGAGTAATTGGAGAAATAGTTATCTATAATTATTTTAAAGGGTTCAAATATATAGAAATGGAATTAAACTTTTCTATATCCTTTAGGAATCAATGGCCAGAAAGCAGGGAAGTGTTTTAGAATCCGTACAAGGAAGACCTCTTAGGTTAGAGCTGCCTAGAGGTCAAGTAGGCTGCCTATATGGTTGTGTGGGCCTTCAAGTGTAGACTAGAAAAAATTTGTGTAAGGAATTCAGACATTTAATGAGTAAATAGATAACGTTTAAGGTACCACCTATGAGATGCTGTAAACCTCAGCCATGACAAATGAATTCAGCTGCTGGCTGGTTGATTGCAGAATATGTACATATATAAAATATGGTTTCAGGGGCGACTGGGTGGCTCAGTCGTTAAGCGTCTGCCTTCGGCTCAGGTCATGATCTCAGGGTCCTGGGATCGAGCCCCACGTCGGGCTCCCACTCCCCCTGCTGTGTTCCCTCTCTCGCTGTCTCTCTGTCAAATAAATAAATAAAATTAAAAAAAAAAATGGTTTCAAGTTATATCATGAAATATTGAATGTGATCTATGCTAGATAAGGAACAAGTTTAGGAAACTGCATCAAGAACTCCACCTTTTTTTTTTTTTTTTTAGTGACTACAAGAACACATTGGGTATTGAAAGAATTATAATAATTAAGAGGAAGAGCCTCAGAGCTAGTCTGGCTGGGTTGAGGTTTTGGCTCTACTACCTACTAGCTAATTACTGACATTGTACTCGACTTCTCTTCCTTGGCTTCTCATTGGTAAGATGGTGAGAATTACTCCATTTCAAAGGGCTACTGTGAAAATTAAATGAGTTAATCCATGTAAAGTGCTTCTGATATAACCTGACCTCTAATAAATGCTAGTTAAGTATTATTGTTATAGGCCTCCAGTTCCTTTTAGAAACCCTTGAGACCAAATACATGGCAGAATTCAGATTTTTTTGTTTTCATTTTGGGAAAGTAACACAGTGCATATGTCCTATATTATGAAACCTAGCAGCAGAACCGGAGATGCGCCCTGTAATCAAACATTTTCATTCTATTGCAGTGAAGCTTATGAAACTTCACACTAAATAGAACAAAGACACATCAGTTTAGGTCAGATTTTCCTGCCAAATTAACTATGAACAACTTGCTTTCCCAGAACTTTTTGGAAGGAATATGGACCATTGTCACCATCATCATTAGGCTCCTCCATCTGTCCAGGAACTTTGATCAGTCAGCCAAAACATGATTCTGCTCCAGGATGAAATATCGAGTGCTAGAGGGTGGATGATAACTGGGAAGGCCTTTTAAAGTTATAATGAGAAGAGCTCATGTTACCTGAAGCACACCTTAAGCCTAGGGTACCCCAGGCGGCAAAAGCTGCATCTTTTGATGACTGAAACATAATTTGGAAAATGGGAGTTTGTTCAAAGTAGATATAAAATAGAAGCTGTATTGTTTCATTGCTGCCTTCGTATCAGAAGAATATTCACCTTTAAACCTGCTCTCCCATTATTGTGACTCAGATACTTTCTCTGACTGATTTTGTGTGTGTGTCTGTGGGTCTTTCAGCCTCATTCATCTCTCTTTAGTAGTTAGTACTAACTGTAATTCTCCTATATAAATGCTCGTGCTGATGCTTAAAGCTGTACGATTCATTTTACTTCTTCTTTAGTTGATGTCTAAACTCCTTGTTTTGAAGGGGGGAAAAAAACACCTTCAGGTATATATATGTGAGTAACTTACTACAAGAAAAATAGAAGTCCAGTCCAGTGATTCCTGTGGGCACATGGAGCAACAGAAGGCAGGCCTTTGCATCACCTAGGGCTTCAGGAAGTTTCTGAATGAAAACCTAGGGGGGAAAAAGAGAAAAAAAAATGAACAGAAAATTATAAGTAAAAAGGAAAACCACCACCAACAACAACAACAACAAAAATTGGAAAGGTCCAAGCTGGATGACATGCTTCATGTGGTTCCAGCGTTCAAAACATCGGTTCCAGTGGCACCATTGAGAAGAAGCCGCAGTAATTCCCTACCATGTGTTCATATTTTTGGGTTGTTTTTCAGTTTTCTAAATCCACACACTCCTCGAGAAGCCAGTGAGGCACTTATTTACTGCTCTTGTCACTGTTTTTTTGCTGCCACCCTGGCTTTGGTGAGGGACGCCAGGACCCAGTCCTCAGCTGTGGGGGGATGGTTGCTGGTAGGCTGACAACATCAGGCACATGTTCTGCTTGTTGACAATGAGGACGGGACCGCCTCACCTTGGTTCACAGAGATGTCATTCCCTTTCAGCACATAGTACTATTTGATGAATGAGGTCCGACGGCAGCATTTAAGGAGTCTCACCGTGTTTCTAAGACTTGATGAGTATCCTGTGCCCAGGCTTGCTGGATTTCAGTGTTGGTGGCTTGCAGAATGATCTGCTCAGAAGTCTCTCTGTTCATGAGTGCAGACTTGCTGGGGTCACTGTCCACGTTCTCATCCGGGACCAAGTAATTCATCATGATTCTCCTTGCAGTCCAGGGTGAAGAACCCCTTCCAGAGTAGTTTGCTAAAGGTGACAGTGTGCTCAAAGAGGAACATGTGCCTCTACTTGGTCTGGGACTGCATGCCTGTATCCAGCTCAATCATGTAAAACATGTCCTGCTGCAACAGTGTCTTCAAAAGGCAGCCCACAGAGTGGGAGAAAATATTTGCCAACCATATATTGGATAAAGGGTTAATATTCAAAATATATGCAGAACTCATACAACAAACAATTGGATTAAAAAATGGGCAGAGAACTAAGTAGACGTTTTTCCAAAGAAGACATACAAATGGCCAACAGGTACATGGAAAGGTACTCAACATCACTAACCATTGGGGAAATGCAAATCAAAGCCACAATGAGATATCATCTCATACCTGTTAGAATGGTTATCATCAAGAAGACGAGATAACAAGTGCTGGAAAAGATGTGGAGAAAAGGAAACCCTTGTACACTGTTGGTAGGAATGTATTATTGGTGCAACCACTATGGAAAATAGTATGGAGGGTCCTCAAAAAATTAAAAAAGAGGGGTGCCTAAGTGGCTCACTTATTAAGTGTCTGCCTTCGGCTCAGGTCCTAGGATCAGGCCCCGCATCTGGCTCCCTGCAGGAAGCCTGCTTCTCCCTCTCCCACTCCCCTTGCTAGTATTCCTGCTCTTGCTATCTCTCTCTCTCTGTCAAATAAATAAAATCTTAAAAAAAAAATTAAAAAAGAACTACATGATCCAGCAATCCAATTTCTGGCAATCCAATTTCTAGAAGAAATGAAAACAGGTTATCAAAGAGATATCCTGCACTCCCATGTTTACTGCAGCATTCTTCACAATAGCCAAGATATGGAAACAACCCAAGTGCCTACCAACAGATGAATGGATAAAGCAGATGTGGTATGTGTATATATAATGGAATACATTGAGCCATGAGAAAAAAGGAAATCTGCCATTTATGACAAGGATGGACCTTGAGGACATTATGCTAAGTAAAATAAGTCAGACAGAAAGGCAAATACGATATCAATATGATATCACTTATATATACCATTATAAAAAATCAAACTCATAAAAACAGTAAAATAGTGGTTATCAGGGCCTGGAGGTTGGGGGAGAAGGAAAGATGTTTTTTAAGGGTATAAACTTGCAACTAGTAGACTAGTCCTGGAGATCTAATGCACAGTATGGTGAATATAAACAACAATATTATAATCATCGAACTTGCTAAGAGACTAGATCTCTTTTTTTTTTTTTAAAGATTTATTTATTTTTTTGCGGGGGGGTGGGGAGGCGGAGGGAGAGGGAGAGCCTTAAGCAGACTCTGCACTGAGTGCAGAGCCCGACGTGTGGCTCGATCTCACAACCCTGAGATCATGACCTGAGCCAAAACCAAGAGTCAGAGACTTAACCGACTGAGTCACCAGGCGCCCTGAGACTAGATCTTAATCACTCTCAGTATAAAAAAGAAATGGTAATCACATAACATGATGGAAGTGCTAACTTTCACTACAATGGCAATATATTACAATATATAAGAGTATCAAATCAGCATGTTGTATACCTTGAGTTTATATAATGTTACATGTCAAATAGAATTCAATAAAATAGAAAAAGAAGGTTGGTTTACATGTAAATCACACAGCATGGTATCTGGCACGTGATGAGGTGCTTAACTATAAGTAACACAAGTATCTGTAGCCAAATCTATTTTGTTCCTGAATTTGGGTAGCAAGGAATTTATCAGAAAATTTATCTTACTATATTCAAATTCCTATTTTCAGAAAGCAGGAGTTTGGATAATAAGGGATATCTGTATTTATCTGGTACTTACTAGGTGCCAGGCTTTTTTCTAAGTATTGTACACATAAGAACCCATTTCTTTCTCACAATAGTTCTATATCAGACTGCTATCATTATAACCCCCTTTTTACAAATGTGGAAACTGAGAACCAGAAAAACAGAAGCTGCTTCTTTTGGTGACTGGAACATAATTTGGGGAATGGGAGTTTGTGCAAAGTAGATCTAAAATAGCAGCCATTCCTGCTGTCCCATTCTTGTGACTCAGATACTTTGCTGTGACTGTTTCTGCGTGTGTGTATTTGTGGGTCTCTCAGACTTGTTCAGCTCTCTTTAGTAGTTCAGTTCTCCCCCTTGTGTCCATTCCAGATACCCTCAAAAGAGGGCCACTGAGATTGTCCCTAGTAGATTCATGTAGCAGCAGCTCCGAGGCCTCCAGGTGGCTTGGGGAGGCGCTGGCCTTAGTCAGTCTCCAACCTCGGGCCTAGCCCGCCGTTCACGCATGGCAGTTCTCAAAGAAGGGACTGTGGAGTTCTAGGCTTGACGGACATTCCAGTGGCCGGCCTGTCCGGGACTTCTGTGCACTGAGGACAAAAGAATCACTTAAGGAATACACTGAAGAACAAGTCCTACAACAGTTGTCCCTGCTAGGAGGCTTGTCAGTGCTGGGGAGCGATAGTTTAGGCAGACAGCCTGGTGACTCCATCTAAATAGGAGATGCCTCTGGATGAGGAGAGTCTTGAGCTCAGTGGGTCTCAAAGAGCTAGATAAAAAGGGTGGTGGGGTTTATAAAGACACTACTTTGTCATGCGTGGTCAAGCTCTGTGGTAGTTTTTACAGTTTGTCCCCAGATCACATCTACACCAATTATGTGATATTTTTCCTCCAGCTGAAGGAATTGTCCTTTGACATAATGTCGCTTAGAAAACAGTGCAAGAATAGCACATACTGGCTTTGCTCTTGGGATGGCTGTCAGGTGTGCCTTTGGTGCACCATGTGCTTGTATCATTTGCTCGGTGGTGGGAACAACGGAAACATCTTCAAGTTCCCCTGTGGCTCATGTTCGTTTTCCTTTTTTTTTTTTTTTTAAGATTTTATTTATTTGAGAAAGGGAGAGACAGAGCACGAGCAGGGGAGAGCGGCAGGCAGAGGCAGAGGGAGAGGGAGCCAATGCGGGGCTCGATCCCAGGACCCTGAGATCATGACCTGAGCCAAAGGCAGACGCTTAATGACTGAGCCACCCAGGCGCCCCTCATGTTCATTTTTCATGGCACTTAATCTGTGTGTCACTCTACAGTTTATGAAAGAGTTGGATCTGCCTCCAACAGTGGCTCATCTAATTTTTTGGCTAACAGTTTTCAGAATCTTTAGTTCATTCTCTCCCTAATTAGAAGCCTGTTAATCTTCCTGATGCAAAGTATACAGTTATTTGCCAAATGCAGGGCTCTTGAGAAAATGTCTCTAGAGACATAAAGCATATCAAGTTGTTAATTAGCAAGCAGATTAGAAGGGTTAAGTGTGAAAAGGGAATACTTAATCATGTATTCTACCAAAGTAAAATAAAGATATCTGAATTTTACCCTTAAAAGACCTTACCTACTCCTCACTCCTCAGTTCAAAGCCTTCTTCATTTGGCCAGCAATGCAAAAGCCATCATCATCCAGATGTTCTGGGCCCTTTTTTTCTGAGAACACTTCAAGTTTTTCTTTAAGATGTTTGATACCTTACAACATCATATCTAGGAATTCTTAAATGTGTCTGCTTTTGCTTTTTCTCTTTCTCTCATGTTTCAAGTGAATAAAGTCTGATTGCTTTGTGAAGGAATTTTTTTTATCTGAATTACAATATCCTTTAAGGATATCAGTATGAACCACTGAATCAGAATATCTGGCTGACCTCCAAGGTTGCAGGGAATTTCTGAGGTTTTTTGTTTGTTTTGTTTTGTTTTATTTTGTTTTTAATGTGTCCCTTTGCGCACACTACACAGAGTTAGAATTCCAGGGCAGGGTGTCAGTAGACTCCTAAGTAATAGAGGATTCCTTTGCTATTTGCGAAGGACCATTGTAGGAAAAAATCTGATATCGCAATTATATATTTGGTGCTGTTCCTCAGTCTAGATTTTAAAAACAAGCATGATAGCAATGTATTGTTTTGCTCAATAAACGTATTTGGAGCACTAAGCAACGTCATGCTCTCTGCTAGCTACTCACAAAGATGAAAAGACAAAGCCTCTGTCCTCCAGATGCTCAAAACTTTGTAGCAAGACCGACAAGTAGACATTTATTGTATGTGCGATTCTACCAGTCATAGAAGAGCCACAGCAGCAGTCCACTCAGCTGATCTTCAGTTTTCTAGGCCACGCCCAGCCTACGCATCAGACTCTCAGTGATGGGACCTGGGAATCTATATTATTAAAACCCACCTTGGTTCTCATTGATGAGCCAGGCTTAGGAACCCCTGCTCCCAGGTAAGATTGCTCTACACACCAGGCAACCTGTCTGCCTCTTCCTCCAGACCTTGTGAAGCCACATTTCTGAAGGCATCCTCCTCAGGTCAGCCTCAGGTTAAGGCGGGGAGACAGGGAGAGGTGGGAACAAGTCCGTCTACCCAAGCCCGCTGAGAGCGCTCTGACTCCTAGGGGACTGAGGAGGCTCTGGGACAAGTCGAGAGGTGTCCCTTGGAGGCCTCCAAGTTGCCACCAGGATGTGAAAATGGTTCACATCATGTACTTTGAGAGTTTGTGTTCTTTCTAGATGCTCTATATGAGCAGTACTTTGACTCCCGTCGTGGCTTGTGACTTTGTTACCCTTCATTGAATCAATCTAGAGTAAAAGGCAATTTGTTAACTTTATCAACCTTATGGAAAAGCAGGAGAGGGTGTGTATACCTAACATTGAAGATTACCAAATATGTATGTAAAGGATTGTGAGAATATCGTTAACATATTTTTATTTTGTACATTTTTGTGAGGCTTTTAACCCCATTTTTAGGGTGCTAATAAGTTGTTTATTTTTTATTTTTTTAAAGATTTTATTTATTTATTTGACAGTGAGAGACACAGCGAGAGAGGGAACACAAGCGGGGAGTAGGAGAGGGAGAAGCAGGCTTCCCGCAGAGCAGGGAGCCCGATGTGGGGACTCGATCCCAGAACCCTGGGATCATGACCTGAGCCGAAGGTAGTCGCTTAACCGACTGAGCCACCCAGGTGCCCCAAGTTTTTTTTTTTTTTAATTGAGAGCCCTATACTAAAAATGTTGGATGATCTAGAAACATGTGACTGTTGCATTGCAGGCTGTTGTTTGGCCTGATTCTTTTGGTGAGGAGACCGCTCAAACATTGGAGTAGTTTTTGCCACAGCCAAAGGATCTGGTGCTCATTAGAGAGATTTGTTATGTATCACTCAGGGTAGGCTCACTGCTGTAGCAGACAGTGGCTTAACGCAGTCTAAGTTGTGTCTTGCTCATCTGTGTGGGGAGAGGAGTTGTTCTAGCCCATGAAATCACTCAGGGGCCCTGGCCCCTTCCATTCTAGAGCTTTTTAGCTTTCAGGACTGGTCCTGAAGAACATTGGCATAATGTTGCCAAGGTTCATCCAAGTTGTTGCATGGACCAATAGTTTGTTCCTTTTCATGGTTAAATAGTACTCCATTATATGACTATACCACAGTTTGTTTATCCATTTATCAGTTGATGGAATTTTGGGCTATTTACACTTTTTGGCTATTATAAATAATGTTACCAAGAAGATTCACATCCAAATTTTGTGTGGATATATATTTTCATTGTTCTCAGGTATATAATAGGAGAGATTGCTGGCTCATATGGGAACTATATTTAACTTGTTAAGGAACCATCAAACTGTTTTCCAACACCCCTGTACCAGTTTACAGTCCCTCGAGCTGTGTAAGAAGATTCCCATTTCTCTACGTCCTTGCCAACACTTGTTGTCTTTGTGATTATAACAATCCTGGTGTCTAAAGTAGTATCTCACCTGTGGTCTTGATTCGCATTTCCCTAATGACTGAATTACTGAGCATCTTTTCACCTGCTTATTGGCCATTTGTGTATCTTCATTGGAGAAACATCTATTCGAATCCTTTGCCTATTTTTGAACTGGATTATTTGTTCTTTTATTGTTGACTTTTAGGAGTTATTTGTATGTACTGGATATAAGTCCTTTCACAGATATATGATATGCAAATAATTTCATTCTGTGGGTTTTTTCACTTCTTTGATGGCATTCTTTGAAGCACAAAGTTTTTAATTTTGATGAAGTCCATTTTATCTGTTCTGTCTTTTTTTGCTTGTACTTCTGGTGTCCTCTTTGCCCCAGGTTGTTTTACAACTTGAAAGCAATGGAGGCTTTCTTTAGAGTGAGGTGGTGGTTTCTTGGGCAGCACAGATCCCCTGGAAACAGGCCTCTCATCTCTTTGCTTCCCATCAATTGCATGTGCCAGGATCCAGAGTTCTTTTCTTCACATATTCCTCGAGCCTGGTTTGTTGGGTTTTTGTTTTCTTCTTTGCCTTTGTCTTAGTGTGGGCTTCTATAACAAAATACCATCGACTGGGTGGCTTCAACAGCAGACATTTATTTCTCACAGTTCTGGAAGCTGGAAGTTCAAGGTCAAAGTGCTGGCAGATTCGGTTCCTAGTGAGAACCCTCTTCCTGGCTTGTAAACAGCTGCCTTCTCCCAGTGCTCACATGGTTTTTCCTTGCTCTGTGTGTGTATGTGTGTGTGTGTGTAGAGAGAGACACAGAGAGAGAGCTCTGGTCTCTCCTCCACTTCCCACAAGGACATTTATCCCATTATGGGGGCACGACCCTCCCTAAGGCCCCAACTCAGTATCACATTGGGGGTTAGGACTTCAACATGTGGATTTGGGGGAATCACAAACATTCAGTCCATAAAAGCTTCCATTTTTTTTTTATTGTGGTTAAAAAAATACATAACATGAAATTTACCACCCTAATTATTTCTAATTACTGTACTAATGTACTGTTCAGTGGTGTTAAGTATATTCATATTCACATTGTTGTACAACTAATCTTCAAAACTATTTTCATCTTGCAGAACTGAAACTCTATACCCATTAAACCACAACTCCCCATTTTCCCCTCTCCCCAGTCCCTGGAAATCACCATTTTACTTTCTGTTGCTATGAATTTGACTACTCTAGAAATCCCATGTAAGTGTAATCATTCCATATTTATCTTTTGTGACTGACTTATTTCCCTTAGTATACTAATGTCCTCTAGTTTAATCCCTGTTGTAGTAAATAGAACTTCCTTTCTTTTTAAAGCTGAATAATATTTCATTGTGTGCATGTGTGTGTGTATCACATTTTGTTTATGTATTCATCCATCCATGGACACCTGTGTTGCTCCCACCTCTTGGCCATTGTGAATAGTATTGCTGTGAACATTCCTCTTTTATTCATCCTAGTGATGGCTGCCTTCAGGCCATCTAAAACTGAAGGCTTCACCTTACTTACCCTGGGTCATTTTGTACAACTGAGAAAATTTACAACAGGGCTCTGTTGTTCAAAGCCTTTTCAGTCTTGCTGTTACTCTCTGGGGTCTAGAAGCAGTTGGTTTTTTTTTACAGCCTTTCAAAACTTCACAGTTCTAAGCTGTCTATTGTCTTTCATTCCTGCTTGAGAACTGGTCAGTTCTTTCCTATGCTCATCTCTTTCCTGCAGGATGTTGCCAAAGGGAGTTTTTCTTACTTCACGCCACAGTCTAATGTGGGTTGAAGGTGGGATGCTCTGCTCTACACAATCATCCAGGACCCAGGCTTCCTCCTTCAGGTAGCTCTCTGACTCCATGGCCTTATCCTTGTCTATCCTGGCAAAGAGAGAGAGAGAACAAGGAGGGTTGCACAGGAAGGCTTTTAGGGACCCCCCGGAAATGGCATGTTCCTCCACCCCCATTCCATTGGCAACACTTATTCACTGCAGTCCTACTTGACCCCCCTAAAAGAGATGGGAAACACGGTCTGGCTCTGCTCCTAGGGTGAAAGGGAAACAAAGTTTGGTGAACACATAGCAGCCACTGTCACAAGCGAGACTGAGTTTAGGGGTAACAATGTATCAGCGGGGATTAAAGCCATGAGTGGAGATGGGGATCACCTTGTAAGGGATGTACCGAGAATACTGGGAGAGCATTGCAAAAACGAAAGCACTTTCCGGAGAGCCTGTAATAGTGAAAATAATTTATGTAACCTAACTTTACAATGTTTAGAAAAGTTACTACTGTGTTTTTAGGAAAGTATAAACATGTAGACTAAAAATAGAAAAATTATCGTATGATTTCACTCATACATGGAATTTAAGTAACAAAACAGAGGACCATAGGGGAAGGGAGGGAAAAATAAAATAAATCAAAATCAGAGGGGGAGACAAACCGTAAGAGACTCTTAGTCATAGGAAATAAACAGGATTGCTGGGGGGAGGGGGTGGGAAGATAGGGTAACTGGGTGGTGGACTTTAAGGAGGGCACCTGATGTAATGAGCACTGGTGTTATATGCAACTGATGAATCACTAAACTCTACCTCTGAAACTAATAATACACTATATGTTAATTAACTGAATTTTTAAACAGGTGGCTTTTCCAGAAACTGGAATGTTTTCATTCCTTGAAGTTAATGTAGAAAAATATACATGTTAGCATGATTACTTTATGGCTGTTGAAACCTGTAAGTATAGAATGGCACTGAATTTTAGAAATACTGAACTAGGTAAAGCTTTGTTTTTTAATTTTTCGTGTATTTACTGAATGTTTATGAGCATTTAATATGTGACAGGCATGTGAGGACAACAGTAAGTCACAGCCCCTCAAGGAGGATCAAATCAAGCAGGAAAAAGATAAGGCAAGTCAGTGAATACCTAAAGCATCAGGAGGGTTCTCTGTGCCCACAGGAACTGTTTCAGATGGTACACCGTCGGCGGGGAGGGGGCAGTCTGCAGGTAAAAGAGCACTGGTTGTGGAGCTGGCTGGTCTGGGTTTGAATGGCAGCTCTGCTGCTCTGTCACCTGTCAGGGAGTTACTAACATCTTTCAACTTCTACTTTCCATATTTCCAAGTTGGTGATACATTATCTACCTTTCAGGTGATTGTGCCTCTTAGGGAAAGTATGTATACATAAAGCCTAGCACAAATCTTGCTATTACAGGTACGGTAGTTACTGTTATTATTGTTATGGAAGAAAGCGGAGGTCCTACTGGGTTGGAAAAATGACCGTTACCTTACACTAATTGGTGAGTTCATTAAGGAGTTATTTAGTGAGCCACCACTATGCACAAAGTACTTAGGATTCGATTGTGTATGTGTATCTGCATTTTCTAAAGCCCCATTCAGCTTCTAATGCAGTAGTGTTTGTTTGTATCACAGATCTGCAACCACTAGGCATGTGTACCACCTTCCCTTCTTTCAGATGACCACTCCCCAATTTTTCATTGCTCACATTTCCACTAACTGCTTATCAGGCAGCCCTTTTCTTCACATATAAATTGTCCTTGGCCCCCTTCCTTAAGCTTATTCATTTCATTTTGTCCCAATTAGGAATAATTCACCACCTTCTTTCTGTGGTTGCTTGTTTATTTTCCTTCTCATATCATGGTTAGCTGTAAGATTATATACCTTGTAGATACCCAGGAGTCTCTGTGGAAGTGTCTCTTTGCCAGTGCTAATGCTGACATGGATGCCATCATCCATTGCTTGGCAGGCGCTGCGTAGAACCTCCCCATCCTCCAGCAGTTCTATTGTAAACTGACTGAAGGCAGGGACCACTGTATACCTTCTTGAAATCTGTCCAGTCCTTTGCAAACAGGAAATGGCTTATTTGTTGATCAGAGAGAGGAAGAACAGTCAATTTTACCTCACATTGAAAATAATTTTTAAAAAAAATCACTTTGTATGCAGTTGTATTTTGTTCCCTTGCCGGTATTCCAGCAATATTCCTTTTCCATGATAAATGCAAGCAGCCTCACTTCAGTATGGATTAAATGTGTTTAGTGGGATTAGTTAGGAGCAATCTACTACATTCTTTTTGGCAAACTGGATTCCAAGTTCTAAACAACTGCCTTTATAAAGCCATTTTGGCACATATATTATAAGATGTAGACCGTCTGTTCAGAATTTTTCCCTTTCAGTAATTTTTTTAAAGGGGATTTGGTTTTAAAGGGGGGATTGGTGCCTTGTTTGTCTTTCTTTGATGAGTGTCTTCTTGTGCCATTTACCACAAATAAAGATTCTCAAACTTTTTCAGTCTTAGGGCATGGGCTGATCACTAGAGCCAACTGGAAATAGACATTAACAAATGTAGCACATGTTTGCTGATGTCACCGGGCTGTGACTGCTGAGAGGCAGACATGCCACTATAACTAAAAACGGCCATTGAATGGAGAGCATACAGATTTGCAGAGAGAAAAGAATCTATCTACATTTGTTATTGTTAATGAATATGCCATGTTATTTTAGGGACTTGCCCATCATTAATAAGTTTAAAAACAGTATCTAAGTTATGGCATAACCATACCCACGGTGCCACTGCTCCTTCAGGACTTGTGTGCCTCTCCCCATACCATTGCCCCATCTCCTCCATGGGTCCTGGCCACAATTTTCCCCATATAATTGGCCCACGGCACCCAGACCTCCTCAGTCTGCCCTTCACTGTTGCTCTTCAAAAACGTGATGCTTTTCATATCTGTTGGCTATCTGTATATCTTCTTTGGAAAAATAACCATTCAGGTCCTCTGCCCATTTTTAAATTGGATTGTTTGGTTTCTTTGGTGCTGAGTTGTGTAAGTTCTTTATATATTTTGGATATTAACCCTTTCCGGATTTATCATTTACAAACATCTCCTCCCATTCAGTAAGTTGTCTTTTGTTTTCTTGAAGGTTGCCTTTGCTGTAAAAAAAGCTTTTTATTTTGATGTATTCCCAATAGTTTATTTTTGCTTTCATTTCTCTTGTTTTAGGAGACTTATCTGGAAAAATGTTGCTGTATGGGAGGCTCAGTTGGTTAGGCGTCTGACTTGGTTTCAGCTCAGGTCATGATCTCAGGGTCCTGAGATTGAGCCCCGCTTTAGGGACTCAATGTGGAATCTGCTTGTCCCTCTCCCTCCCCCTCTGCCCCTCCTCCCTGCTTGTACAAGCACACACACTCTCTCTCTTTCAAATAAATAAAATCTATTAAAGGAAGGAAGGAAGAAGGAAGGAAGGAAGGAAGAAAAAGAACGAAAGAAAAAGAAAAGTGTTGGGCGCCTGGGTGGCTCAGTTGGTTAAGCGACTGCCTTCGGCTCAGGTCATGATCCTGGAGTCCCTGGATCAAGTTCCGCATCGGGCTCCCTGCTCGGCAGGGAGTCTGCTTCTCCCTCTGACCCTCCCCCCTCTCATGTGCTCTCTCTCATTCTCTCTCTCTCAAATAAATAAATAAAATCTTTAAAAAAAAAAAGAAAAAGAAAAGTGTTGCTATGGTTGATGTTAGAGAAATTACTGCCCATGTTCTCTTCTAGGATTTTTATGGTTTCAGGTCTCATGTTTAGGTCTTTAATCCATTTTATTTTTGTGCATGGTATTAGAAAGTAGTCCAGTTTCAGTCTTGTCCAGTTCACAGCACCATTTATTGAAAAAACTGTCTTTTCCCCATTGTGTATTCTTGCCTCCTTTCTCATAGATGAACTGACCATGTAATTCGTGAGTTTGTTTCTGGAGTCTATGCTGTTCCATTGATCTATGTGTCTGTTTTTGTGCCAGTACCATATTGTTTCGATTACTACAGCTTTGTAATATATCTTGAAATCTAGAATTGTGATACCTCCATCTTTGTTCTTTCTCAGGATTGTTTTGACTATTTGGGGTCTTCTGTGAGTCCATACAAATTTTGTTATTTGTTCTAGTTCCGTGAAAAATAATGTTGGTATTTTGATAGAGATTGCATTGAATTTATAGATTACTTTGGGTAGTGTAGACATTTTAGGAGTATTTGTTCTTCCAACCCATGAGCATGAAAAATCTTTCCATTTGTTTGTGTCACCTTCAATTTCTTTCATCAGTGTTTTATAGTTTTCAGAGTATAGGTCTTTCACCTCTTTGGTTAAGCTTATTTCTACGTATTTTATTCTTTTTGGTGCAGCTGTAAATGGTGTTTTTTTTTTTTAATTTCTCTTTCTGCAGTTTCATTGTTAGTGTATGGAAAAGCTACAGATTTCTTGGTACTAATTTTGTATCTTGCCACTTTACTGAATTTGTTTATTCTAGTACTTTTTTGGTGGATTCTTTAGGATTTTCTGGCCCTGAATAGACATTTTTCCAAAGAAGACATACTGATGGCCAACAGACACATAAAAAGATGCTCAGCGTCACTAATCATCACGGAAATGCAAATCAAAACTATAATGAGATATCACCTGCTAGAATGCTAAAATAAAAAAGATAAGAAACAACAAATGTTAGTGAGGTTGTGGAGAAAAAGGAACCCTCCTGCACTGTTGGTGGGAATGTAAATTGGTATAGCCATTGTGGAAAGCAGTATGGAGGTTCCTCAAAAAATTAAAAATAGAAACACCATATGGTCCAATAATTCCGCTATTGGAAAACAAAAACACTAACTCAAAAAGATATATGCACTCTTATGTTTATTGAAGCATTATTTACAACAGCTAAGACATGGAAGCAACCTAAGTGTCCATCAGTAGACAAATAGATAAGGAAAATATGATGTGTATGTACACACACACACACACACACAAATATTACTCAGCCGTAAAAAAGGATGAGATCATGCCATTTGAGACAACATGGATGGACCTAGAGGATATTATGCTGAGTGAAATAAGTCAGACTGAGAAAGACAAATACCTTATATAAGTCCACTCATAAATGAAATCTAAAGAAAATAAAGCAGAATCAGAACTATAACTACAAAGAACAAACTAATGATTGCCAAAGGGAAGGGGGATGGGAGTTGGGGCAAAATAGGTGAAAGGGAGAGGGAATGAGTTCAGTTTTGGAATGAGTAAGTCACGGGAATAAAAAGCAGAGTATAAGGAACATAGTGATATTGTAGTAGCGATGTAATGGGACAGATAATAGCTACACTTGTGGTGAACATAGTAGAATGTATAAACTTGTCAAATCACTTAAGTTATACACCTGAAACTAATGTAACATTGTGTCTCCACTATATTCAAAACAAACAAAAGACGTGATGCTAATCAATCCTTATTTTTCCTGATTTCCTTTCCCCCTCTCCCCCTCTTTTCCTTCCTTTGTTTCTCTCCCTCCCTCCCCCCCTTCTCTCTGACTCTTGTTTCTTTCACTTTTAGAAAAATCAAAAGAAGCGAGCACACAGGAAGTTTTTGCTTCAACCACTTAACCATTCTCCAAAGTCACCCTTACCCCTGCCCCTCATCTTCACTCTCAACAAACATGTGTGTGTGCATATATGTATGTATATTTGTATGTAGGTGTGTATATATACACACACTTATCTACCTCCACTTAAAAAAAGTCCAGATGTTATGAAGGGTCCAGTTCAAAAGCTACTTGGTAATGTTTCTCTAATCATCTCTTCCATCCACATAAATGAATATACATCATCTTTACTTACCTTGGGAACTTTATCCTTCTAGAACTTACCATAGTCTTCCCTCTCTTACCATTATAGCTCATAGATTTCAAGCTCCTTAAGAGCAGAATCCATGTTTAGTTAATTTCGTATACCTCTTAACACCCAGCAGAAGGGTCTGCTCATAGTAGGGGCATAAGAAGTGTTTATTCAGTAGTAACTTCCCTTCAGGATAGGTTACTGTAAGTGTACTTCCTTCAAACTTGATGTTTGTGATATGTCCCTGTATCATTCCACATCCTTTTTCACACAAGTCTCTCTAGATTTTCAGGGTACAAGAGCAGCCCCTTTTTATTAACAAGTTTAATTTTGCTTTTTATTTTAATCTCAACAGTCAGTGAATTGTACCCTTTCTTTTAATAGCCTCGTGTGCAAGCTGAACACAAGGACCACCATCCTGGCAGCAACTAACCCCAAAGGCCAGTATGACCCCCATGAGTCCGTGTCTGTGAACATCGCCCTCGGCAGCCCCCTCTTAAGTCGATTTGATCTGATCCTGGTTTTGCTTGATACCAAGAATGAAGACTGGGATCGTATAATTTCCTCCTTTATCTTAGAAAACAAAGGTACGTGGAGATAAATCATTCAAGTTGACCAAGAAAAAGTAGACATCACCAAATGAAATTCTCTTTGAAGAAAATGAAGTAAATACCCAAGGCGCCCTACCTAAGCGGCAGTAGAGATGCCTGCACAGAAGGCTGTCTGAGGAGCCATTTAGTGCACCCAGAATAACGAGCAGGAGGGAAAGGGCCTACCGAGGGTGTTACAGCCGGTGAATTATGTTCTTTGTGATGAAAGGGGGCAACCGTATGATATAGAATTATCACTCATCTCTTGTACACAAAACTGGACTGAATTATGAAACAGAAATCTGTAAATGTAAGTTTCTCTTTAAGTTAGATTTACTCAAATACTGTGTATTACAATAGGACAGACCAGAATTATTATGGATAATTTTAGCCCCTGTAGGAAGTTTACCTTTATTGAGCTTAGATCCTAAGGCTACTTATTCTTGAACTATATGCTCTGCAGAGTCATCTAGGTTTCACTGCCCACAAACCTGAAAGTTATCTTTTTAAAAATGAGTGTAAGAACTTTATCAAAACCCTTAAAGCAGATGTTTGTCTGTTCCTAGAAATTACTGACCTAGTACCTGATATATACAGGTTACCCAAGCAAATCAAAGAAGCTCTGGAGCATGGAAAAGATGAAAACCTACTTCTGCCTGATTAGGAATCTACAGCCCAGGCTGTCCGATGTGGGTAATCAAGTCCTTCTCCGGTACTACCAGATGCAGAGGCAGAGTGACTCCCGGAACGCTGCCCGGACCAGCATCCGCCTGTTGGAAAGCTTGATCCGATTAGCAGAAGGTTTATTTCATTCAACAAATAATACTTCTGTTGGGTGCCCAATATGTGTAAGGCATGGAGCTTGGCATCATGGATTCAAAGATGAATAAGAAGAATCTCTAAGGTGCTCATAGTCGCTTAAAAAGTAAAGGCTCTGAGCTATGAAACCTCTCTTCTTCTGGGGACAGATTATGGGTATTGAGTAGAATGTAGCATCATTAAGAAAGTGGAATCTTAGAGACATCATTCATTTAGAAAGTCTTATTTACTAATGTTTGTTTCTCAGTGGCAGTCTGTTAGCACTTGGGGTTGAACACTTTCTTGTTTAGAGTTGTTTCCTGTATAGCATCTCTGTTTTTTTTCTAATTGCTATTCATACCCCACCACTAACAGAGGAAACTAGCCCATCCCAAAGGCATGAGACTTAACGTGCATACGTACAACTAACATGCATCTCAAGACTTTTTTCCTAAGAGTGACTTTTACACTTAGCTTTTGTTAAAATAACTCTTAAAAAAAAAGTTCCACATGAACTGAATGTATCATACGATGACAGAATATATGCTTAATAAAAAGTTCTATAAAACCAATGCACTTTACTTTGTCAAGGATTTATAGCTAAAATTAAGACAAGAAGTACCCCAAATGCAAGCTGATGAGTTTGGTAGTTTTGAAAAGCCCAGAGGTGAGAAATCAGTTTGATATTGTGTATTTCTATAAGAGACAAGAGAATGAGGATTAAAAGGTGTTGAATATTAGAGATATGCTTCTCTAACCCCTTTCTTTTTGGAGCCCAGAGTACTTTTTCACATAAATGCCCAGAAGTGCCATGGGCTGTGCAAGATTAGGCCCATTATTTTATTTATTAGACCCAACTTTAAAGCTAGTTGAAATGAGACTTTTGTGCTTGTTTTAGTAAAATGAATTTGTGATTAGTAGCTCATTCATTAAATATACTTTTTCGGGGGAGTCAGATAAAGTATTACATATATCACTTCAAATACTCATTAAAGACGTTTCTGTCTTCCTAATCTTCGTAGCTCATGCCCGCCTGATGTTTCGTGACACTGTGACTCTGGAAGACGCTGTTACAGCCGTGTCAGTAATGGAATCCTCGATGCAGGTGAGAGCGTTCAGCACCTAATATTTGTTTTTTGGGGTTTTTTTTAAAGATTTTATTTATTTATTTGACAGAGACACAGCGAGAGAGGGAACACAAGCAGGGGGAGTGGGAGAGGGAGAAGCAGGCTCCCAAGGAGCAGGGAGCCCAATGCGGGGCTCGATCCCAGGACCCTGAGATCATGACCTGAGCCGAAGGCAGATGCTTAACGACTGAGCCACCCAGGTGCCCCTAGCACCTAATATTTGAAAGCTAATTATAAGCATGTAAAAAAAGAAAAGACAAAAAAAGAAAGAAAGAAAAGACAGTTTACAGCGTATCAGAAGTTATAAAAATGATTGTATTCTAGATATAGATCCAAAGGAAATAGATCCAAAGGAAACCATTTAAAAGAAGAGGAAAAACTCGTCATGGAAATGGCCTTTGCATCCGTAGCATCGCTTTTGCCCACTGGTGTACAGTAGGGGTCTCACTCAGCACATCTGAGGGGTGCTCATGGCCCCACTAGGGCAGTGTGCTTCCTGGAGCAATGCTTGCTACCAGGAATTGGGGGAGAGAACTGCTGAAATTTGGAAAAGGCCCCCAGGTGATTCTGATACCAAGATGGGGGTGGAGAGGGCTGATCTGGGAGCAGTGGTCTCTAGTGGGTGCTTCCTCGATGCAGGTTGACCTGGGGATTCCCCCTGCTATATTTCCATTTTCTCGCCCCTTCAGGGTGGTGCACTGCTGGGAGGTGTGAATGCGCTCCACACTTCCTTTCCTGAAAACCCCCTGAAGCAGTACCAGAGGCAGTGCGAACTTATTCTGGAAAAGCTAGAGCTGCACAACCTCTTGAGTGAAGAGCTAAGAAGACTTGAAAGGTGAGAAAAGAAATCCAAGAAAGGCTTATAATGGAAAATCCTTGTTGGACATTTAGTGAAACAAAGAAAGTGGAAACTGAGTGGAAAATCTGTCTGTACTATCTGTGGGGGATTGTCTCAGTTATCTATTGCTGTATAATCAACTACCGAAAAGCTCAGTGGCTTAAAAAACAAACAAAAAAAACACCACCACCACCACCGTTTTAGTGCTCACTTTTCTGAGAGTCAGAAATTCAGGAGGGCTCAGTGAGAATGCTATCTCCATTCCACTTAGTGTTGGCTGGGCTCTCTCTACTATAAGGCAGTAGCTTAAGGCTCCAACAGAACAAAAATGGAAGCTGCCAGGCCTCTTATGAGCTGGGCCAGAACTGGTACAACCTCATTTCCGCCACATTTTATACAAGATCAGGCCTCATGCAAGGTAGGGGGAAATAGACACCACCTCTTGATGGGAGGGGTGACATAGACATACAGGAACGGGGGAATTGATGGCTGCCATCTTTGGAGACCACCTTCCATAGCTACATTTCCTTGGCTTGCTGGTTTGGTGAGCCTCATAGAGAACACTGGCTGGTCCTTTCCTATATATACCAAACTATATATTAATTTACTGAATTTATACCACTGGTTCCCAATTACATGAGAAACACCAAATTTGGCTACTCACAGTTTACACTGAAGACACACAGTTTCCATGGAATCAAGAAATCTTGGTAAATGGGCTTCATTCTGTTTACTGCCATTACTTCTTCTCTTCTTTTCTTTGGCTCAAGAGAAGTAGAGCAGTGCTATTCAGAGAGGTGCCTGGGAATGCTGTTAAGAAAGAAGAAGTTGGGCTCCAGGAAAGTGATCTACCCCAAGCCAGACCCAGACACAAAATATTTTAATAATTTGGCTTTATCATTTTTCCTTGCCAGGAAAGGACATGCGCAAGGGAGTTTACATAAAGAATCTTAGTGTTTATTAATATTTTAATTTTATTCTTAATGTTTTTAAGCTTTTCTCCAAGCATAATAAATATTTGATCTTTATATAACCCTGGTGAAAGAAAATCACAGAAGACTGAGGCCCAGGCCAGCCAAAGCTAGCATGTGGGGAAAGTTAGGGAAGTAGAGATAACTAGTACTGACTTTCACCTGGGAAAGGCAACAGCTCTGACCCTCCCTTCAGCATCATCATTTTCCTTCCCTACATGCCCAAAGTCATGACTTTTAAAATTTTACATATTTAACAGACTAAAAAAAAAAAAAAATCCCTAGGGAGAACGATGTATTTTGTTAAAGAAGAAAATCTATTTCTCATCGCACAGGGTAACAACTCAAGAATGACAAAAGCAATGTTTCAAAACTCCGCTTTCTAAGTTTTGTTAAAATATGGACACATGGGAAGGAACGTGTCACGTGCCTTACCTAAAGAATTTTTGCACCCACTTTAATGTTTGCATGCTCCCTGCATACATGAGCTTCTAAAAAGCTAGACTTGGAGTGTATACCTGTGAAACATGAGTGAGCAATGGCAGGGATATCCATCTGGGTCTCTTCGTGATCAATGCAAGTGGCTCAGTGACTGCCCTGAGTCTGGCTGTTGCCGTTGACCTCCAAGCTGGGGGCTGGTGAATGGAGACATGTGGAAGCAGAGTAGCTGCTGCAGGAGAATTTGGGGACTGCAGCGGGGCTGTTGACTGAATAAGTAAAACCTTGAGAATTCTTTTCTTGGCTTTTCTCCTTTCAGTCACTGCCTTCATCCAGTAGCATTCTCTCTCAAACTCCTAAAAGGCCAGCACAGCCTTCTGGGGGAGTGTGGGGACTGGCTTTGTGTTGCTAATACCCAGGTGCCAGCCTGCAGTAATCTTGCCCTTTGTATAAAATCAACCCCCTTTCCTTTTGGTCTCCTGGCTTTTTAATGATCCAGAGCATGGTGTTGAGATGAAAGCTATTCCTTTGGTTCTTTTATGGTTTGATGTAGCAGATCCTTTTCAGGCCTGCCCTGGGCCTGGCTTGGCTTTTGGAGAAGCTGCTCATTTTGACTGACCAGAAACTGGTCATGTGGACTACCAAAAGCTGTCATATGCTGGATTCAGGAAGGAAAGAAATACGAAGCTCAGAATTGGTGTTCTGTGATAGAAAAATAGCAGTTGGACTTACCAAATTCAAAATGACCCTTCTGGAGGGAAAGAAGAAGAAAAAAAAGAATAGATAATGATCTAAAAAAAGGATTCTATCTTAAAATATTCTTTTCTTCTGGTATAGACGTCTTTGAAATGCAGGGGCATGTTCTGGGTGTTGATTCTCAAAGCTATAAAACCAGGTGCATTGCTAATGAAAGTGAATGACCTCCAAGACACATCTAAAGCCAATCTTACCATGTGAGAAAAGCCCAAGTAGCATATGGGTTTATCCCCTTAGGAAAGAGTTCTCTATCCCTTCAGGGGGTCAAATATGAGTGATACAGCTATTTGTATTTTTATCACACTTTTATTCTGGAAAATGCTTACTAGTGACAGCCAGCCTCAAATGGTGGCCATTGTATCCACCTGAAAACAGAATGCAAAGAAGCTGTGTTTTAGGAACGTATAGTAAAACTGCCGACATTTTATGCCGGGGAGAATTTAATTGCCAAAGTCAGAATTAGACTAAAATGGTAGGGCTAAATTATTCTACCCCTTTAAAATTCCCTATCTTTTAGAACATTTTTAAGGAGCTTTAACAATTATGAATATCCTTAACCTCAATTTGATGTATATCAGATAGTAGTAATTTTGAAAGCTATTTCTTTTTTCTTGTTGTTTGGTTATGACTACAATGAATATGGATTTTGCTGTATTAATGTGTCCAAATCTACAGTGAGTGAATATAACCCAGTATTTTTACAATAATTTTTTGTGGTTTTTTTTTCCTGATCATAAGAGGTAATACATGTTCTTTATAGAGTATTTTGGAAAGTAACAGTAATAAATTAAGAAAGCAAAAATCGCATATAATCTTATTTCCCAGAAAGGCCTACCATTAACATTTTAATGTATTTAAATATATTTAAATTTAAAATGCATTTAAATTTAATGTCTTCTATGCCTTTTTCTATGATTACACATGACTTAGAGTAATTTACTCATCCGCTTTTTGGTTTAATTCCTTTTCAAATTTAACACATGGAAGCGGGGTCATGTTGCCCCTTATACTGAGAAGCCATTTCTGAGTTGTTAGGAAGGGCTTTCTGAAGGACCTCCTTTTGAGAAACTACCATCTCTGTTACAAATTGGTCCTCTGGAATTATTTCAGTTTCTAATATGCCCAAGATTAAAAATGATTATCACTGATCAGATCCTTCATTCCAGGAGGTCAGTAGGTTTCACCTCTGTATCAGCTTGATAGAGAGTAGCTGCCCAGAGCACATGTTGAAGCGGGGGCTGAGCTTTGCAGGAAAGATGTCCCAGTTGCCTGGAGGGCGTGTGCCGTGCACGCGCCGCCCCAGGGGCAGTGTGAGCCACAGTGGCGGGAATCATGATGGTCTCTACTCCCGAGGAAGGGGACTTGTAGGTGCACTAACATTCAGTACTCAGGTCAAGAGATGTGAGGAGATCATAATTTCTGCTCTTCCACTTTGTTTCTGATCTGCAAACTGGCTATGAAACAACCACTTGATCAGCAGCTGGCCACCATGCAAATAGCGACAAGCCTGTCTTGTAGCAGAACATTTAACAGGAGAGATAAGAATGAGTATTTTACACTGACCTTCAAACAGTCTTAAATAACTTGAATGGACTTGTAGGGAGAGCTTAAAAAGTAGACAGACCTGCTACTTCATTTCCTTTGTTTCACTAAATTTTAAAATAATTATCAGAGCACTTAAATCCTATACTGATGAAAAAGGATAATTTCCTCCTGCTGCTCTAAGAGACTATATTTGGCATTAACTTGGAATTATGTTGGACTCAAGCCCTTTAGATGGCATCTCAGAGACTAAAGAAATGGAAAGGTTAACGCAAATTCTCTTCTCTCAATACATTTTCCTTACTTATCTCTGCTACAGGTTACAGAATCAGAGTGCGCACCAATCCCAGCCACAGGCAGTGGAGGCAGAGACTAACCCAGGATCCTCCAAAAATGACCCAGGAGAAGCATCAAAGTCCAGAATCTGGTCAGCACAGCAGGAAGTGAACTGTAGCATGCTGACCTCCTCTCCTGGATGCAGTCCCAAGGGAAGCCCACTTCCCGATCCCCTATCCCATGGGGGGCCTAATAGACCAACAAATAGAAAATATTCCACTGAGCACAAAAATAGCAAAGATGACAGTTTGGGCTGGTTTGACTCCATAGCAACTCATCAGCTTGAACCTCAAAACACTGTGCCTGTATTTCCCAAAACAACTGGGGGGAAAATGGCTTTGCAAAACTTCAAGAACAAATCTCAGGGTAAGGTAAAGGGTGAGCCAGGCCAAAGGAGCAGATTGGAAACTGGACAACTTCCAGCACCAGGAGAGACAGAAGCTCCATCGAGGCCAGACCATGTTGAAGGGAAAGAGGCAAAAAGGGCAGCAATCGTTTCTGAAGTAGCAGGATCTGCTGGTGAACCGGACTCAGTACTGACTCATCACGTCCCCAGGAAGCTGCACCAGCTGCGCAAGGCCGGTGCGCAGGAGTTGTGCAGGAGCCCCACCACGGTGCCTTTACAGCCCACAGGCCCTCCTCAGCCTCGGTCCAGTCCTGCCCCTGGCCCTGAAGGAACACTGGAAACTCCCAAAAGAAAGAGACAAAAATCCCTTGCTCAGATGGAAGAGCCTGAGCTTGAAAGTGTTGAGAGTCCAGGTCCCCCCCTGGCCAAACTGGCAAAATTTACTTTCAAACAGAAGTCAAAACTGACCCACTCCCCTGAAGACCACAGTGCTGTGTCTCCTGGCACAACTGAAGGAGCAGTTCCAAGTCCCAGAACTCACCAGAGAGCAAGAAGAGAAGCAGCTCTGCCTGGGAAGGGGCCACAAAAGTTGGCTTCTACCTCAGGAAGCAGAAACTCAAATCAGCCACAGGGTAAGGCAAAGGAAGTGTCCCGGCAGGCACCGGAGGAAGACAGATCAAGAGAGAAAAGCAAACACGGCCCTGAAGGAAGAGTTACCCAGCCTGAATTTGAGCTTGGGAACCAGACTGGGCATTCTCCTCTTACTTGTCAAAGAGACAGAAAGGAAGAGGTCTCATGCAATAATAAGAGCAGCAAGGTTCATGCTTGCACATTAGCCAAATTGGCCAACTTCTCCTTTACTTCCTCCTCTGAATCCAAATCAGAATCCCCTCCTCCTCCTGAAAGTGAGAACCGGGGGGCGAGAGGCCCCAGCCTTCCTCCTGGGGCCACAGCTATAGTGCTTGGCAGGAAAAGGAAAACTTTTCAGCTGGAGGGGTCCACTGAGAGATTGCTTCTTTCCAAAAACTCTCTCTTTACTTTATCAGAACTAGATGACGAAGCATTAGATTTTGATTGGGATGAAGAAATGAGAAAAAAGCCATAATCATGAAAAGCTTTCTAGTCACATTTCAGCCTCCCCAGCTCCACACAGCACCTTCGGGATATCGACATGTGTCCGTATGTGTACAGAACTATTGGCCATATTGAGTACCATTCTGAATACCAGCTCTCCCGACAGGTTTTATAATTTCAGGTTTATCTTCATGACTTGCGAAGTTGTATAATCAATGCCGGGCAGTGTGATACAGCATTTGAAGTAATTGACATTGTGCTTAATTTTGCAGATGGAATACTTGTATTCCCAAGATGTTTCTGTTTGTTTTGGTTTCGTTTTTTAGTTGGTTTTGTTCCCTCTCTCTCTTTCTCTCTTTTTTTTAATTGGGGGTTGGGTCTTCCTAAGATTGCTTCTCCCATTCACTCAGGAGCAAATGCCAGGAAGGTAGCCCTCATAAAGCTAACAAGTTAGATGAACTCTTTTCTGTTGGTTTTTTTTTTCCTATTTTTTTCCTTCACCCAAGATGTGCGAAGTGTGAATATTTATTATTTGCCAAAATCATGTGATTTTTCTAATATTATCTCTGTGTTTATTCTCATGTGTCAGATTAGATGTGACTAATGCTTTTCCTTCTTTGAAGAGGCATCCTTACAGTTCCGTGGTATTCCTAAGGATCTGGCAGCTGGTCAAACTGTAGCTTTCGGAGGTATTGACCTTTTGAGTTTTCCGTTTGCTTGAGCTAACATGTTGTGCTTCAGATTCTTTGTTCCTTTGGGAGACCTACCCTCAACATAACTTAAAGCCTGTAGTTAGAAGGAGAATGTGCAGTAATCTCAATCATACATCATGGCATCTACCCAAGTGGTTAATATGGAAATGTGATTCCTACTAAGTTATGATTCATTTGTCCTTCAAAACCAAGCAAATGATGACTGTTTGGTAGAAATAGACAACTCAAGCTTTGTCTTAAGTCCTTTTAAAATCACTTCCTCCTTTGGATTCTAGCAGGGGCTGTTAGGATTCCATAATTACAGACTCTTTTGAAATATGAATTTTTTTTAAGATTTTTTAAATTTATTTTGACGGAGAGAGACAATGAGAGAGGGAACACAAGCAGGGGAAGTGGGAGAGGGAGAAGCAGGCTTCCTCCTGAGCAGGGAGCCCAGTGCGGGGCTTGATCCCAGGACCCTGGGATCATGACCTGAGCCGAAGGCAGACCTTAACAACCGAGCCACCCAGGCGCCCCTGAATTATGAATTTTTAAAATAATAGAGGCTTTCATTGTCTGAGGCACTTTTAGATGTGAAGGATACCCAAAACTGTAAATACTTCATTTAAGGATTGCTTCATTACATTCATACCAAAAAAATTAAGGAACCCTAAATTTTCTTGAGTATTTAAATGTTAATTGCAAAATTGACTAAATTTTCTGAAAAATTTTAAACAGTACAAATTTAGTATGGAGAAATAACACCTTAAACAGCTGGTAAAAGATAGCTATAAGCAGTGATTATAAAATGTATTATTGCACATTCCCTTCAACCTATTCTAAAACATTAAGACTATGGTTTGGGTAATTTCTTGTTATTTCCGTACTTACTTAATAACTTCCCAGTATATGATTCTTAACATGATCTATTCCCAATGTCTCAGTATTAGTGCTTTCCTGAATTTCAGTTGTCTGACCAGAGGTGAGGGAAAAAGAGAGGATCTGGGTTTATTGACCAGGTGAATCTTGGTCTAGACACAGTCTGGCCTGATTGTGTAGTAGGCTGCGGTAATTCAATTGTGAGTCACCCTGCCAAGCTGTTTTGTGTGTGTGTGTGTGTATGTGTGGTAAACTATTAATTCCTCTTCTTATAAATATTTGTCCTTGAAACTTGGCATCTTTTGCAGCTATGATGTATTAAGCTTTGCATGGCTGGTAGTACCTACCCTGTTGGCTTGTCATTCGGATATTTTGATCTGTTCTGTTTTCATTATTTAAAATGGCTGCATTCCTTATTGGGAATCTTGATTCTAGAGCTTTCATTTCTTGGTAATGAGGGATTTAGTTTGTGTAGTTAACTTATCTCTTCAGGACATTGAATAATTCATGTTTTAAAATACAGTGTTGAATTGTCTCTCTTCCCTAATTATTGTATATGACCACCTGTGCCACCTGCTATGTGGTTATTATTTGTGCTCACCTTACATCCTATTATTTATGCTAATAAATCCACCCTATTTTTTTATTTTAGTACCTTCTACCAGGATCATTTGGCCAAGTTCCTAGTTCCGTGTATTTTTTCTTTGATGCTTACCTGGTTGGAAATAACTATATATGTAAATATTGTAAACAGACAAAATTATTAGAAGGAATAAAATACTCAATACAGGGGCGCCTGGGTGGCTCAGTCTGCTAAGCAGCTGCCTTTGGCTCCGGTCATGATCCCGGGGTCCTGGGATCGAGACTGAGCCCTGCATCGCATCAGGCTCCCTGCTCAGCGGGGCGTCTGCTTCTCCCTCTGCCCCTCCCCCCCCACTTGTGCGCTCTCTCTCAAACAAATAAAATCTTAAAAAAAATAAAATAAAAATATGAATACTCCCCTACTTTCTAAAAAATTTAAACTACTTTTTTGTTATGACTACCTTGCTGTGCTTGTATTTGATGCTCAAAGTCTCACAACTTGATCAATAGGAAGTCCCATTATGTTGATGCCAATGTCCTTTCAGGACTCTGACATTTCTAAAAGTATCCATAGTATCTGAAAACAACAGCATGCTCCAGACACGTTTTGATTTTTTTCCGCTCAGGTCTTAGAATCAGTTACCGCCTAAGGCAATCTATTCCCTTTCTGGGCGGATGGTATTACAAGCCAAACTCATGGTCTCAAGGATGCACAGGGAGTCAGCAGTGGGCAGAAGAACTACCGCTGCTGTTGGCTCCCTGTAGTAGTTTCAGAGCTGAAAATGTCTAATGTCCTGAGGTCACATTATGTGAAATCACAAGACTTTCTCTTATATGGTCTTTAGCGTGTACCAGAGAAGCACATAGGCATCTTGGGGAAAATTAGGTACAGTCTCAAAAATCATATTTCTGGTCAAAAAAGGAAAGTATAAAAATAACCTTTAATTCTGAATCAACATGTCAGAATATTTTTATTTCAGGCCAGTGAAGTCCTAATTTTTAATTTTAATAATGTAAAGTTATTTTTTTAAAGATTTATTTATTTGAGAGAGAGTGGGGGAGGGGCAGAGGGAGTGAGAGAAACTCAAGCAGACTCCATGCTGAGCGCGGAGCCCAATGCTCGAACCCACGACCCTGAGATCATGACCTGAGCTGAAATCAAGAGTCAGACACTTAACCGACTGAGCCACCCAGGTGCCCCAATAATGTAAAATTATTTAATCATAATAAAAATTGTACCTAATTTTCTTTGTGAGACCAAACCAGAATTTTAACTCTATTATAATTATGTAAAAGAAATGAGTTTTCTGACATTGTAAAAGACAGTGTCTTCAATGTATATGTGATGGTCTGAAATTTATAATAGGGATTTTATTATTGTAATTTTTAGTGTTTCTTAGAAATACAGACAGAATAAGCTTATTCTGATACCTTTAACTGTTTGGCTTAATTTAAACTTTAAACTTTTTCTGAGGGTATACCAAAACTTTAATAATAGATATCTACTCTTGGTTGACAAATTTTAATTCTAACAAACACTGTACTTCTAATACCTTCCTCAAGTGCTAAACCCACCTAGCTGCTAGAATGACTGGAAGACCAATTCTAGAAAAAAATCTTAGGTCAGCCACAAAGAGGATATCCAGAACTCACTTTTAGCCAATTCACAACACTTAGGAATTCAGAACCAACCTACACTGAAAGACTAGGTCACTAGGGACTACCTGCAGCCAGGTTAACCTTTCAGATGCAGTTTATCAGACAGCCTAGTTCCAAATTTAACAAACTCAGAGTGTGGCAGGCTAGGCCACTGCATATTCCTCAGTGTTCAGAATCACCTCTTCTGTGTCTGCTTTCTATATTGTAACATTCAAGAGGGATAAAAGAAGGCTCCTGGCTCACATATGTACTTACTTCAGTAGGAGTTTTGCTGTCCACGACCCATGTGACATGTGCCATAGCCCCCCAGGTATATGGGGAGCCATTGCCTACACATCCCCTTGACTGTTTCTCACAAGACCTACACAGGAAGCTGTGGTAATTGCTCCCTGTGACATACTTTTCTGTTGTACTTCTATCAGTTCCACTGTCTCTCCTCTTAAAGACTTAAAAATGCATCTAAATTTAATATTTGTATTAAATGTTAATATTAATCATGTATTAAATATTGTATTTAATACTTAAAAGTGAACTTGACAGAAATGTTAAGTTAGGCTTAACTAAATTGTTGATGTGTCTATGTAAATATGCCAATTCAGGGTACAGTCCCAAAAGGGAAATAGGATATACATACTGGGCCTGATCTCCCCATGAATTCGGGTGCTCCCATTTACTGTCCTTCTCTGTGGTCCTGTTTTCTGTGCTCATTTGGGATTATGCTGTGCCAGGTGCCTTGTAGATTTTGATCTACCTTGGGGCCTGGCTCCCAGCTGTGCCTTTTTCTAATCTTTCCAGACGATTCACCCATCCTCATCTTACAGATTCAGGGTCAGTGTTCAGCTGGTTCAAGAGAGTGTCCTGGTGCCAACATAGCACCCAGAGCTGTGGGCGGGGTCAGTCTCCAACAATGGGGTGGGAGGCCTGGATTGGCAGGTCTGTCACACTTCTGTCTTCACAGGGCTTGGGGTTATAGTTCTATAATTCTATAACCTTTATTGTGTCTATTACAGTTACCGAGTTGAGAGAGCATGTCTCTAAAGGTACTTGGATCATCTTTCCTAAGGGAGCCATGTAAATTCCTGACCTGACAACAATCGGGTTTTCCAAGGATTGCAAATCACTCTGGGCATGATGGAAGTGCAATTCAGGCTGCTGGCCACAGAGGGAGCTCTTTGCTGTGTCACTGGTTATCAAGCTTCCATTTTCCTGTGCATCGATTTCTCATCATAACTATTACAGGTTTTAGAAACACTTGGATGAAAATCAAAATAGATGGGAGTATGTGAAGGATATTACTCTGAAACTATTCTTTAGGAATAATCTCTGCAGTTAAGATATATTTTAACATTTTCCAAATTTTCAACTGCAAAATTGCCAACAAAGCAGGGAGTAGATCCACAGTGACGGGAAGATACGTGTGTCTTAAATCTTAGGCCTACTTTAGCCCTTCTAGAATTACAGATAGTCCAGGATAACTTTAAATTGAGGATTCACATAACATTGATCTTTAATGATCTTATTTTATTATTGTTGGGAAATTAAACTGCTTTGAAGAAGGGAAACCCAAAGCTGCCTTGAGGGCTCCAGAACATCAGAGACCTTTGATTTGCTGCCTTTGAGAGGATTCAGTGTGAATGGGAGATGACACTGGGAACACAGTAAACCCCTGGAGAGACTCCTTTATTTACAGACTTTGTCCCTAAGAACTAGTAAGGATGGAAAAACATAAAGTATCTGCATAAGACAACCCATCCTTGAATGCAAAGTCAGCTGCCGGATGCCGTCCAGTCGTTTTTCTTCCAATATCACTGTGTGTTCATGAAAGTTACAAAAACTGTGAAATTTTAATTTCATTATAATTAGATATATGGATGTTATAATAGTTTTCCCCAAAAATGCTACAATAAACTGAAAGAAACTTTGAGCCAAAATTAAACTCACAGCAATTGAAATTTTTTTAAATTGGTTTTAAGTACTTATTTACCCTGATGAAATTTTAATTACAGCATAACAATATCAATCATCATATATTAGTACTTACTTTTCAAAACATATTTAATATATGACACTTGATTTTTACATCAATACTATTCATAATTCAGGTGATACCCACTTTTACAAATGGGGGGAAACCTCAGACATTTAAGTAATTTTTTTAAAGAAGAGATGTTTCTTTTTTTATAGAATGTTATTTTTCTTTTTTTTTTTTAAGTCTATTAAGTAATCTTCGCACCCAACATGGGACTCGAACTCACGACCCCGACATCAACAGTTTCATGCTCTCTCAACCGAGCCAGCCAAGCACCCCTAAATAATTTTTTTGAAAGAATAGGTTCTGGAACATCTCAACTCCCCTCACTTTTTATTGCTCCATTAAAAATATCTGTTGATAAAGGGTAAAAGTTACCTATTTAGATTGCTTACTATGTGCTAGTTATTCCTTAAGCACTTTTCAATATTTAGATGAAAGTATTTATTCTTAACTCATTTAATCCTCCCAGCATTCTCTAACATAGGTAGTATTGTTATTCTCGTTTTATAAATTAGGTAACTGTAACCTAGAGATACTTAATAACCTGACCAAAGTTACATTATTAGTGTCAGCCTCAATGAAAAGGTAAACTGAGGCAAGCCTGAATTACCAGAAACCTAGTTTACTTGGGAATAGCAGAGGAATTGCAATTTGGAGAACGCATGCTACTGCAAGCCCCGGAGAGTCTGGGGAGGGTTTGGGATGGCTTGTATTTATGGGCAAGGAGTACAGAGAGGGGGACATCCAACCAGAGTTCAAAAAGTAAGGTCATTGGCGTGAGGATGGGGAGAGACTTGGTAGATGTTCCCTGGTCATAAGGTAAAGCTCTGTCTTTTGTAAATCGGGCATTTCCAGGAAATCAGGCTCTCGGTTCTTAAGTTCCGTTCCTCTGAGGCGCTTGAATGAGATTCTCCATCTCATATCCTCCTTTCCACTTTAGACTGAAACCCTTTCACAGTAGTTAGCGATTTGATATCTATGTTAATTCCTAAAAGGAGAGAGGCAAGTATCACCCAGAAGAAACTCCTCACTTTGCCCTGCTCTTAGTCCACCTTGCAGCATCCGTACACCCTTGCCAGGACCCGCACCACCTTCTCTCCACATTGCTGTGCCCTCCCACCAGAGTGCCAGGTCCCACCCCTCCTGCCTCTTCTGGACAAGGCCCCAGCGCTCCTCCCCAGGCCCCCTCCCTACCCTATCATTTCCACCATTGGTTCAAAAAAACAAAAACAACAGAACACCTCACGTGACCCTATTTCCTCACTATGTGTTTCCTCTTTTTTTTTTTTTTAAAGATTTTATTTATTTATTTGACAGAGAGATAGCTAGAGGAGGAACACAAGCAGGGGGAGTGGGAGAGGGAGAAGCAGACTCCCCGCCGAACAGGGAGCCCGATGCGGGGCTCGATCCCAGGACCCTGGAATCATGACCTGAGCCGAAGGCAGATGCTTAACAACTGAGCCACCCAGGCACCCCTGTTTCCCCTCTTAATAAAACTTTTTGGGAGAGTTGTCTATCCCCCTGTCTCCAGTTCTCCTCCCTTCTGCTGAGCCTGCTCCAGTGAAGTTTTTGGCCTCCCCACTGCGTCTAAGCAGCCTTATCAAGGTGACCTTCAGTGCTCATTCTCCGTCCTGATCTTACTTGATTTGATGGAGCTGATTACTCTCCCCTCCCTGAAATCCTTCGTCACTTGCCCTCCAGGACAACACGTGTGTGGTTTTCCCTACTAACCTCTTTTGGCCTCCTCAGTCTTTTTGCAACTTACCCAGTTCCTCCTCTTCTCGCAGACCTTGAATGCTTGAGTGGCCCAGGGCTCTTTTCTATCCCTGTTATTTTCACGGAATCTTAGGGCTCTCAGAACCTACCTATTAGCTGATGATGCCTTTCCTGAGCTCCAAATGCCAGTATCAAACTCCTTTTCAGTATATCTCCTTGGTTATCTAAAGGACATCTGAAGGACATGTGTTCCAAATTATACTCCTGATCTTATCTCCCTAAACTTGCTCCTTTCCCAGATTTATCCATCTTGGTAAATGAAATGGCTACTCTATCCTTCCAATGCTTGGGTCAACCACTTGAGTCATCCTTGACAATTTATTTTCTTGTGTATCTCACACCCCACCTGTCAGCAAATCCTATGGCCTCTCTATTAAAAATATATACAGAATCTAGACACTTCTCACCAAATTTGCTGCTATCCGCCCCCATCCAAGCCTCTATTCTCTCTTGCCTTGCCACCCCTCCTTGACTCCCTACAGGCTGTTCTTAGCACAGTAGCCAGAGCGAGCCTGTTAATAAATGCAGTCAGGTCATGATAACTCTTACCCCAGACCCTCTAGTGGTTCCCCATCCCATTCCGGGCAAAAGCCAAGTCCTTATAATAATGACCTCTAAAGTCCTCCACATCGTTGGTGGGCCACATGCTACCACCAACCTTGCTGTTCCTGTAATTCTCCAGACATGAGCCAGCCTCCAGGCCTTTTCCCTTACGGCTCTATCTGTGGAATGCCTATTCCCGGAAAGTGATCACCCTCACCTTCTTCAAGATTTTGTTCAAATGTCACTTCAGTGAAGAAGTCTACCATAACCTATTCAAAATTGCAAAACATTTCTCCCCTTACCCAATTTTCCATAGCATTTTCATCATCTAACATACTATAACATTTACTCACGGTATTGTCTGTCATAGGTGCTAACCAAGGGTGCGGGGAATCTAGAGTGGAATCTATGAGTTTCCGGTCTCTAGATCAGCTGCTGTGGTGGGGGCTGTGGATCGTACCACAACCGCAACAATTGGCACTGCTAGTTGACGGAACTTGGGATGGTCTGCTGGTGTCTTCCAGGAGCTAATTTGTGTAGGGGCCGGACTGATGAGTTAAATGGAGATATGATGGGAATTATCGCTCTGCTTCCTTTAAGTCTTTAAGAGTGGCACTAATTTCTGCTATTTGCCTTGGGATGTTTGTAATTTGCAGTCTTGCCCACAGAGGGGTATAGGGGACACTTCAGAGCCTCCTATCTGTCCTTCCCCACTATGATAACTTTTGTTCACAGGCCAAGAATCAATGTATGCATGTGGGCATTCTGTCAACGTCCAAGAATTAACTATTTCATTTATACATCAAGGACCAGGGACTAGACCCACTGTGAAGTGAACCTGGGCTGTGAGTCCATTTATTACCTGGCCCCCATACACATCTACTCTGCCAGAGGACCATGATTTGTATCCTACCGGTTCTCATTGTCTACTCAGATCTTGTGTCCAACAGTTCTCAAAATCTTGGGCTATTTCCTCTCCACAGGGTATGGTTACCCAGGTAAATATCTGTTGGTCCCTTTGGGGAAGTACTGGGGTAGTCATTGTCATGCAGACATGCCAAGGATACTTCTTCCTGAGGACCTGGCCTTTCCTTCAGTTAGTGGGCTCTGAGTCCGAAAATTGGTTCAGATCCAAAGCTTGTCAAAAAATTTTGACTTCTTGTCGGCACAGACAAGCCTTAGCCTCCTCGTGATCCTTTCTCTTGACTGTACAGATCAGTACATCAGAATCACCTGCAGGCTTTGTGAAACTGCAGATGGCTGGTCCCTAGCCCCAGAGTTTCTAATAGAGTAGGTCTGGACTGGAGCCTGAGATTTGGTGTTTCTAACAAATTTTCATGTTGATGCCGCTGGTCAGGGACCACACTTTGAGAATCACTGGCACAGACTGATCTTGCATCTGGAGACTCCAGCCATTTCCCTGGCTCTCTGTGCATCCGTCTCTCTCCCTGCAGCTCTGACTTGGGGCTCAGTGAGGTATTTGCTCTCACCTTGCTTCTGATAGGTAGGCGTTGTCATTTGGCCTCTCTGGGGGCAGAGATTCAGCTGTGGGTGGTCCCTACTCTCAGCAGCTGGGGACAGTGTGTACAGAGGTCTGGAAGGGGAAATGAGGGTGATGCCCTTCAGACCCTACCGTGCTTCTACCTGCATCTGTCTCAAGGCCAGGGCTAATGAGGGGAGTGAGATTTGCTTCAGGTAGGGACACCAAAAAAAAAAAAAAAAAAAAATCAAATATTTTGATACAGGATTTTAGAAAAATGAAAATGCAAAAAAAATCCATGATATGAGCAAAATGTCAACATTTCAAAGGCAGGATCAATGTTACTGATTTCTCCTTTGACTTGGGCTCTGATACGGCTCAGCATGGCACTGTCTTCCCTCACTAGAATCAGGCTCCATGAGGGAGCAGGGATTGTGTCTCTTTTACTCACTGATATGCCCCCAGTACTTTAGAAGAGTGCCAGGCACATAGTAGATGTTGAATAAATACTTAGTGAATGAGACACTTAAGGCATTTGAAAGAAGCGTGACCATTGAATCTACATTTCCGCGTTTCTGCCTCTCTTCTTTTCCTCCCCAGTGTTTGTTCACTAGTGTTGACTATACACAAGAGGCTGCCTTCCCCTTCGACCAGGAGACGTGGGGTGAGTTAGGCGCAACTTAGGGAAAGCACCTGACAAAAATAGGATGTATTTGATGACAAAGTCAATTGTGAGGTATTTAAAAATATATGCTCAATTGATTTAATAATCATCACATCTAAGGGATATATATAGAACATGTCACTGTACTAACCACCCTATTTGTTGTCGGCTTACATAAATATGAGAAACAGTTTTCAGAAACTGCTCTGTTGATCCTAGAAAATTGTCCTGCCTCCCAAGTACAGATGGATTTAGAATTCCAGGACCAAAAGCTGAACAGAAAAACTTGACGCAGAGGGGCAAGTGTAATGGGCAGCAGGCTGCCCACCTCCCCTGTGCTCCGTCCCCGGGAGACCTATCAGGATCCTGAGGTTGGTGTGAGTGCATGGAGGGAACCCTTCTGGGTGTAGGCTAGCCAGCATTTTTGTACAGGATGCTAGAGAGCATGTGGCCAGAGCTGCTGGGCATTGACTCTAGTAGGTGCCCTCCTCACTGCAGGGCCTGCTATCACCACACCCTACCCGTTTTGCACCCACAACCAATTCTAATTTCTTTTTAGCCAGTGAGGGAAACTTGGGAATCTTTGGGTCAGATAAGAATCTCAGTGTGTTAAAGACAACTCATATTCGCCACAGAAAAATGAGATTGCTTGTGTCCGACCAAGGCTAGATTACAGAGGAAACCCCAAGCTTCAGATCTCCATTGTCATTTCAAAACAAAACAAAACAAAAACAAGCCTGCCTCATACAAATTTAGACTTTTAAAGGGGATTAAGAGTACACCTATCATGATGAGTACTGAGTAGTATATAGATTTGTTAAATCACTATATTGTATACCTGAAACTAATATAATGCTGCATGTTAACTATACTGGAATTTTTTTTTTTTTTTAAAGATTTTATTTATTTAACAGAGAGAGACATAGCGAGAGCAGGAACACAAGCAGGGGGAATGGGAGAGGGAGAAGCAGGCTTCCTGCAGAGCGGGAAGCCCGATGTGGGACTCGATCCCAGGACCCTGGGATCATGACCTGAGCCGAAGGCAGACGCTTAACGACTGAGCCACCCAGGCGCCCAACTATACTGGAATTTTAAAAAATTTAGGCCTAAGAAACTTCATAAGCAGGTGGACTGAGTCTGTTTACCTTGTCCCTCTGTGAAGCGAGGGCCATATATGCAGACTGCAGGAATGTTGATGCTCCCCCTCCCCCGATGACGTGTATGGACTGCTGTCTTCTCTAGCACAGGAGAGCATATACGATTGTGCAGCTATGGGGCGATAAAGGAACTGCCTGGCACTGGGCACCTACTAGGTGTTAGGCATCATATTAGACACTTTATATATGTATGTGAGTCCATATGAGATAGGTAGGTAGGTAGGTAGATAGATATTTAGTTCGCACAGGATTTCGGTGAGAAAGGTATCATTAACTCTGTTTACAGGTGAAACATGATCAGAGGGACTAAGTTAATTTTTCACAGCACACAGCTAACCAGTGGTGTCTGGTGGGGGAGGAACTCTGTGACTTCAAAGCCAGCGTGCTGTCAGCTGATTCAGCACAGCTCCCACAAGAAATGTGACTATCAGGGCCAGGCCAAAGTCATCTCCCGTTAAGTTGTGTGCTTCCAGAAAGAAAAGCATGGCACAGCCCTTTCCTGATGGTCGCTAAGCTGTGGCAACAGTGCCGGGCTGAGGGTGGGTCTCCATTCCTCTCCAAGCCGACCCCGAAGCAGGGGAACCCTCAATGAGCTTGGCCTTGGCTCAGCACCTCGGGAGATGCAGGAATACTGCGAGGGGGCTGTACGGCGCCCAATGAGGCCATTCACAGCGTGTTGGACTCCGGGCACCGTCCACATAGGATGGCAAGGTGCGGCCCTGCCAAAGCTGCCTTTTTATCTTCATCAAATGTGCGCAAACACTTTTTTGTCCATGGAGAAGTTTTCCACATGAAAAAGTTTTCAATTGCTGGGCCCTGGACAACCGCCCTGGGTGGTGGTGGGGTGGGGGTGGGGGTGGGGGGGTTGTTTGTTGGTTTCCTGCAGTTGCTTGCTTGGACAATGAGGGCTCTAACAAGTGAATAGCCGGGGTGGAAGGGAATCTAGGTCAGCTTGTTCTTTCTGCTGCTCACACCACTAGGGGGCATGAAGCTTCTCCGAGAGAGGAACTAAAAAGGCGGGCACGTGTAAAATGTCCAGCAAAGACTGGAGGCTTGCCTGCATTCAACTCTCATGATGAAAACATTTCTTCCAAAACCAGTCTCGTTTGGGCACTTCCAGCAGACACACAGGCCAACCGAGGAGTGGGCCAGGAGAATGGCAATGGTGTCGCGAGGGGCACGCCATTTGGTCATTACCGAACACCTGCTCCGTCTTCTGAAGCCTCTGAAAATGCCAACCTAAAGAGCCAGGATGTAACTGAGCTTTGAAACCCTGTGACCCGTGAGATCAGAGTCCATTTCATAAAAGCCTATAATCTGAAAGACTATGCACTTAATAATGTCATTTCTTTGGGAGGTGGGGGGCAAGCAGTCAGATTCCAATTCCACAAGAACTCCCTTTCTGAGGGAAAGATTTTGCTAATCAGAAGCTTAAAAAAATCCCCAGAATTTCACACAAGCAATAGCCCGTATATTTTATTGAGATATAATTGACATATAATGTTGTTTAAGTTAAAAATGTATAGCATGTTGGTTGGATAATTGATATATTGCAATAAGATTACCACTGTAACTCTAGCTAACACCTCCATCATGTCATATAATTAGCATTTCTTTTTTATGGTGAGAACAATTAAGATCTAGTCTCTTAGCGACTTTCAAGTATATAATACAGTGTTATTAACTATAATCATCATGCTGTGCATTAGATCTCCAGAATTTATTCATCTTCTAACTGCACATTTGTACCATTTGACCGACATGTCTCCAATTTGCCCAGACCCCCAACCCCTGGTAACCACCATTCAACTCCCTATTTCTATGAGTTCAGATTTTTGAGAGTCCACATATAAGGAATATCATTACAATATTTGTCTTTCTCTGTCTGCTTTATCTCAGTGTAATGCCCTCAAAGATCTATCCATGTTGTCACAAGCAGCAGGATGTCCTCCTTTCTCATGGCCAAATAACATTCCATTATATATGTAAACATCTTATATCGTTTTATATATACATACAGCATCTTACATCTTTATCCATCCATCTGTTGATGGACATTTTGGTTATTTCCACATCTTGGCTATTGTGAATAATGCTGCAACGAAGAATGCAGATATCTCTCCAAGATTCTGTTCTCATCTCCTCTGGTGTATACCCGAGTGGAATTACTGGATCATACAGATTTTTAATTTTTTGAGGAACCTCCGTACTGTTTTCTATAGTGGCTGAACCAATTTACATTCCTGCCAATAGTGCACAAATGTTCCTTTTTCTCCACATCCTCGCCAACATTTATTTCTTGCCTTTTTGAGAACAGCCATTCTAACAGATGTGAAATGATATCACATTATGGTTTTGATTTGCATTTCCCTGATGATTAGTGATGTTGAACACCTTCTCATGTACTTGTTGGCCATTTATGTGTCTTCTTTGGAAAAATATCTATTCTGTTCCTCTGCCCACTTTTTAATCAGATTAGATTGGTTTTTTTCTTTTTTTTTCCATTATGAAATGATCCCCACAATAAGTCTAGTTACCATCTGTCACCAAAGTTATTACAATATTATTGACTATATTCCCTATGCCATGCATTACATTGCCATGACTTACTCATTTTATAGATGGAAGTCTGTACCTCTTAATCCCTTTCCCTTATTGTTCCCACTGCCCCAACCCATCCCAGGGACTCACTCACTGCTCTCCCTGTCTCCCAGGGGAAAGATCCTTGACCTCCTCTTTCTCTAAGCTGTGCTGTCTTAGAGGGAAATGGTAATGTGAGCCAAATTCCTCTTACCCAATCAAATGCATCCAAACTCTTTTTTTTTTTTTGGTTTTGGTTTTGGTTTTGCTCCAACAGAGTGCTGGAACTTCTCTGGACACTTGAATTTCTACATAGTCACTCTTGTCTGTGGTGTCTGCCCAAGTCGGCATTTTCCAGGTGCTCCTGGACTACAGCAAGCTGAAAGGGGTTGGAGCCAGTTTATAGGCTTGCTGGCAGCTCCACTGCCCATACTAGGGTCTGTCTGCCGATTGCTCAATGCTCCCAGGTCCCTTGGTGTATGCTGCCAGGCCCCACAGCTCCCACAGAAGCCCTTCTGTTTGTGGATAGTTGCCAAATTTAAGATGTTAAAGGGGACAAAAACGAGGGACATCTTAGGCTGCCATGTTGCTGATATCGCTCCTTCCGATAGCCTGCATATTGGCTGATCCATATTTTAGCATCCATTCAGGTGTGATGATGAAAAGAACGTGAGATTGGGTGCAGGACGAGCTGCTACTCTCTGGCTTTGTGACTGCCAGAGTACTTAATCTGAACATCAACAAAACGGCAGAGTATCTCCTCTGTAGGATTGTTCAACACCAACAAATATTTATCAAAGACCTACAGGGTGCCAGCATTGTGCTAAGCCCTGAGGATGGCTAAATGATAACACAGCCATGATTGGTCCCTGCCTCATGCACATCACATTGTACTGAGGGTCCTATCACCAGGAGGGATTTATCTAATGTGACTGCATAGTGCCCAGCACATCACAGCACTTGACACATGTTACTCGTTTTCTCCCATCCTTTCCCTCCGTGTCTCTTCCTCCTCAAAAATATAGACTGTAGGGCCAGGTCAAGATTCCCCTTGGCAGTGTGGGTTTCTAGCCATAGCTGCTTTTAATTTCCTTTCTTCACACCTATTTTCAGGCTCCACTTTCTGATCTCCCTACTGGTTCAGCGAGCTATCCAATTCCTTTTAGCAAAATTCTTATGTACTTAAATCAACACAGATAGATGTCGTTCCATGCAGCTAAGAACCCCAACTGACCCAGGAGGAAAAACAAATAAGATTCTGACCTCTGTCTCTTAGGAGCTCCACACACAAATGATTTCAATACAATCCGTGGAATGGAGGAAAGATAGGACATGTTGGGGATATCTACTATACTGGACAGTGAGAATCAGTAATGAACACTAAGGGCTGCTGACCACAAGGAATTCGGTCTACTGGGAGAGATGGATTCATCACTAGATAATGGCATAGCAATGTCATAAAGACAGAGCTAGAGATGTGCACAGGGTTTGGTGGAAGCACCAAGGAGGGATACAGCCCAGCTGAGGGCAGGTGGGGATGCTGGCTGAAGAAGGCTTTGGAGAAGAGGATGCCATGTTTGAGCCAAGTCTTCAAAGAAGAGTAAACGTAGGTCAGACCAACGCAGAGGAGCCTGGGAGAAAAAAAGGCATTCCCTTGTGCAAGAGCAAAGGCCCAGAGGAGAGATTCAACATGGGGTGTGTGGAATTACACAGGTTGGTGTTGCTAGAACCACTGTATTCCCCGTGAAGAATACGAAAGTTGTCATGGGTATAGGACTGAATGTGAGGTAAGAGTGGGGAATAGCTGCCTAGAAAAATGGGAGACACTGTTGACCCGGGCTAAGGAAAAAGATTCAGGGGAGCAGAGGGCCCAGGAGAGGGTGGATACCATGATATTTTAGTGGAACCAGCCCACATCAGATTATCTCCAGAAATATTTAGCTACCAGTGTATAGCAGTAAAGAAAGACATTGGTCCAGAATTAGGGTTTTGCTATGAAAATGAATACTGACATCTGAATTTGGAACCCCTGATCTTGGACCAGGTTTGCTCAGGTATAACTAGGCATGCAGTTGCAACCTTCCTTTGGTTGGATGAGGGAGGAGATATAGGACAAGGGGGAGGAGGGTGGCAGGGTATAGGATTGACTGAAATCTGTGACATATGGCCCAAATCCATTTCATGCCCTAATGCAAGGGTCATTATGTTTTGAGTATAAAAGAAAATTGTGTTTATAAAATAAAAAGATAATCATCTCAATTCACTAACCATGGGGGCCAAGATGCTCTTCACATTTTTATAGTATATTGACACAGCATTCATTTCCCCTATGAGGAAAATGTATAAGCACTTTTCAAACATTTTAAGGAAAAAACTTTAATTATACAAACAATTTACAGAGGGCTTTCAAATGCATAAAGCCCTTATTTAATCTTTATAAAAGCCCTCAGAGGTAGGCATGATTATTAATCCATTTCACAGATGGAAGAACTGAAGGGCAGAGAACTTAAGAGACTTGCCCAACGTCACATAGGTGGCAGGTGGGAAAGCCAAGATCTGAACACAGATGGTCTGCTCCGTACCTCAGGATATGATTGTATTTGGAGAAAGGGCCTTGAAAGGGGTGATTATACTAAAATGAGTCCCCTTGGGTGAGCTCTAATCCAATTTGACCAGGGGCCTTATAGGAAGAGGGTATTTTGACACAGACACATACAGAGGGAAGATGGTGTGAAGACACAGAGAGAGATGACCATCTATAAGCCAAGGAGAAAGGCCTCAGAAGAAACCAGCCCTGCCAACACCTTGATCTTGAACCTCCACCCTTCAGAACTCTAAGAAAGCAAATTTCTGTTGTTTAAGCCCTGCGGTCTGTGGTATTTTGTTACAGCAGCCCTAGCAAACTATACCCTCATTGACCATCAGTTAAGAAGGAGCAGGATAAGGGGGAGGCAAAGTAGAAATTAATCTTTTCAGTGAACTCCCATCCTTATTTAAAATACAAAATATGTACATTTCATTAGTTAAGTGAAGCTTAATAGGATCATGCTTTAAGCAAATTAATCTGGAATTCAGTTCTATAATGGGAGTAAAATAAAGCAGGAACAGTCTTCATTTATATTGAAGTAGTATCACAGACAGGAAAGGGCAGCTTAATTAAGGCCAAAGTGTGTTTGTTAATTAGCTGTCATCCTGTCCAGTGAGCCCACCAAGGGATGCCATAAACCATTAAGGAGCATGGATTTATTGATGGAAAGATGAGGTAAGCTGAACATTAAGTGCACTGTGTTTCCTTAGAAGGCACAGTCCTTTCATTAATAATGAATACTGTCTTTCCTCCTGTCTTCTGAGTTTCCCACTAGACTGGAATTACTGGTGTGAAACACGAGGCCTCCAGTAGTTACAGGCCATTGAGAGATTCTTAGAAAGTGCAATAGCGTCGTATTCCAGGGGAAAAGTGATTTCCAGCATATTTATTTTTTCTCTAATGAATTTGAACCCATGTATATTTAGAATCAACTACCTGCAAGGTGGCCCTGGGGCTGCACCGTGTTCAGGGTTCTGGAAGTGCTCAGAGCTGAGGCCCTTTGGACGTCTGTTTTCTGAGAAATAAATTAGCAAGTGTCCCAGACACAAGTTTGAATTGTTTGAAGATTGAAAAACCTTGTTTATAGATTTGAAAAAACTCAGACTTTGGCCAGTTTGTCACATTTTCAGTTCCTGTTCTATGCTTTACAGAACCATGTGTTTTATGTTTGGAAAAGTTTTCAAAAGTTTAAAAGCAGTTTAATTAAATGTTCCATTTTTACAGAAATTATAGTCTCATTTCTCTCTATGCCTGAGAGCTTAGTTCTCCTTTTACCAACTTATTTCTTACTGGCCTCGAAGGGTATCAACATTCTGTGTAGACTAACACAGGATTGACATGATGTATATCCCTAGAAAACTCCATCACAGGTCAGGGAAATGGTCAAAACAATTTTTTTCTCCTCACGTGTCACTGACTTTTTAAAAAATTTATTTATTTATTTATTTGAGAGAGCAAGAAGGAGAGACAGTGAGAGAGCACAAGCGGGGAGGAGAGGGAAAAGCGGGCTCCCCGCAGAGCAAGGAGCCCGATGTGGGGCTTGATCCCAGGACCCTGGGATCATGACCTCAGCTGAAGGCAGACACCCAACCGACTGAGCCACCCAGGCACCCCATGTCACTGACTTTTGAAAATAAGATCAACTGAAGTGCCTGCATGAAAAAGCCACTAGATTCAGAGTTGCGGGAAGGAGGAGTTTTACAATTTCTGGAGACAATATACAGTGGCTGGCAGTCAGTCCAACTTTGAATAAATGAATGAGAAGAAAAGGAGAGGAAAGTGTGGGGGAAAGTGGCAAAAAACAGAGGAGAAAAATAGAAGGAGACAGATAGTTTATAAGAGAAGTAATACAGAGAGAAAACCAGAGGAAGGTGTGCCCCGGCACAGAGATACATGTACGAGGAGATACACAGAGTCATACTGGGGTCATACACCCCAACTTCCATGACATCCCACGCCTCATCGTCAGCATACTATTGCTTTCAAAGCTGCGTCACATTTGTCACACCAAAACAAAAACAAAAAATGCAAATTAAAAACATAAATAAGAAATGAACCTTGTTCCACAAACTAAAGTAAAATAATATTGAAGACCAAATCTGAATGGACTGGATTTCTCTCTTCTCCATTTGTGTACGCACACGCACACTCACATGCACGCTCACACACACACACACACACACACACACACACACACACCTCGCTGTTTTTGGATATTGAGAGACTCTACTGTTCTGCCAGTCAGACCACGGGATGGCTCTGCAAAGCCAGTGAGAAAGAGATTTGCAGTGATAATGATTCACATCAAACCCCAAATATGCCAGCAGTTGGCTGGGCCGACAGGGTTGCCAACTGTAGTTGCTTTGACTTATGTGTAGAAGTGGCCAGAGGCTGTTTTAAACTGTATTCAAATCTATATTCAAATTTTCACTCATTCTCTCTGAAAATCTCTCTGATTTTCTCTTCTTTCCTGTTAGGAACCTGCTTTGGGTGCACCCTCGCTGGCCGGGTCTCCTCCCCTCCTTTGCTCTCACCACTTCTTTCTAGTGTGCTCCCACACTGTTCAAGAGGCCGTGCTTCATGGCCTGAACAGAATGGAAGTGGTCAAGCAAGAAAAAACAGCCAAGCAGGGAGAAGGAAGATTTTCAAATTTCTTCCCCTTGACTAGCTCTTCTCGATGAGCCTCAGAGACGTGGATCAATCTAGTAAGTCCCATGTACCAATATTTTTCATTCTGTACTGGTTGGAAGCATCCCCCTAGTCCTCTTACAGGAATTATAGTCTAGTGGTCTTTACACAATACACTAGTCTTTTTGCATTTCTGTCTCTCCAAATGGCTTAACTATATAATTTTCGCCAACTCAACTCTGCTGATAGATTAAACTAACGGTTACCTACTGAGCCCTGATATATTTTAGACTGTCTTTACCTTGGAATTATTCTGAAGGCAACAACAAATAAAAAATCTGCTCAGAAAATGCAGTAGTAATACAACTGGTGGTGAGGGTGCATGTGTACACACACTTTTGTCTTCAAATCCTCCATTCCCCAAGACATGCCCAGAGCTGAGGGGTTTGGTGAATTCTGAGCATGTGTGTATTGGTAGCTCATTTCGTGAATGTTCCACCACCTACTCGCAGACCATGGAGAATTCCACAGCAATTATGTATGTGGCGGAGGGAACCAGGCAGCTGAGGATGGAAGCGAGTTGTAGATTTTTCTATCTTTTCATTCAGCTTTCTTTCAAATGCTCGTCTCTTTTCAAGAATCGTCGGAATGCCTTTCCTTTAAAGTTAACACTAGAAGGAATCGAAGTCTCATTTCCTGGAAATACAGGGCTGGACGGCAGCCATCCCTCAAATGAGCCCCCCTGGAGAAGCCTTGGAGACATGAGCTCCCAACTCAGGTTTCCGGTGGATGGGTCTTAAATCCCACGGACTGGAAGCTGAGGTCATAGATTACTTTCTCATTGCCATCAAGGGTAAGTTCAACTTATACTTCCTGTCATTATTGTCTTAGATCATGCATGACTCAATCCTTCTTAGCCCATTTCCTCACACACAGATTTCTAATCAGCTGTGAAAAAAAATACTATTAATATCTGTACATTCAAGAAGAGATGTTAATGGGATAAGGGCTGAGGAGCTGCTCTGAACTGGCAATAGCAGGAGTCCAATAAAATAGGACAGCAAATCAGGAAATGGGGTAATGGTAATCATTTGAGGAGAGGAAGTTAAGCAGACTGGTCAACATCACCACAAAAATGTTTCTTGCTCTGCTCTGCAACTTCATTTGCATACCTGGGGTAGCATGGGGATACGGTGGGTGGGAACGAGTTTTGCTACCAGATAAGTACAGGTAGGAACCCTGCCTCTTTCACTGGGCTCTGTGAGACTGGACAAGTTTCTTTACCCTTCTCCGCCTCTTGTCAGGGATAATTGCAAGCTTTCAAAACTGTGGCAAGAAACAGAGATCACGTATGAACAGCAGTTTGTACAGAGAGACACTCAGTACACGGTGAAGCAAATAATAAGTGTGTGCCCAGTGGTGCTCTGGCCTGGTGCTCAGCGTGATGGGGGCAGGAAAAGAGGAAATATAATCAGGAAGCTATCAGGCCCCCGCGAGAGCAATGATAAACTCACTTAATTTGCCTTTTGTTGTTCTCATCACATCTTCACCAACATTTCCCTTAACTTCAAGTCCAATGATGACTCAAGAGATAACAAGACAAAATAATGTCAAGAACTGTGAAGGGTCTGAAATTTTTACCCTGCTCTCAAACTAACAAGTCAGCCAATCACAGCTTCACTGAAGCTGGCAGAAGACATGAGACTCGCGGTCAGAGACAAAGGATTTTATCAGAGCACAGAAGGCAGAATGAGCTCCCCCCAATCCTGTGGGGGTGATGCAGAGGCAGGCACAGATGGATGCTGTGCACGCACAGTGGGTTTATGCCACAGCTGAGGGACCATGAGTTTAGGAAACACTCAATCTTATAGTGGGATGTTAGTGAGACCGGGAAACTGAAGGACTCCATAAAAATCTGCTTTTTGCTCCGTTTCCTTCTTCTATTCTTGCTAGGTCCTGCACCCCCACCTCACTTTACACATGCCTCAGAATGCAAATCGTGTATGTCCTCCCTGTAAGGGACAAGGAGTTAATGGTTTCTTTAGAATAAATAACATCTAAGGAAGGACCAGGTGAGAATGACCAGACGGAGCTATTACATGCATATTCCAGACCACCAGTGCTAGACGTCTCAAAGCCAAGACCCCCTGGCTCCAAGGAATAACACCTGGGTCGTTGTCTTTGTTCTAACTGGTTCTTGGATGCCTGAGAAGACGCATACACCAGACCACAATCCTCAATACAAATCCCCAGATCATAAACAAAGACAACATTCATGCTCCTTTCCTTTCTGAGTCTCCCAGGCGCTCCATCCGTATCTGCTCTCTCTATATCTTCAATAAACCCTGCGCCCACTTCCTGCTGGCTTGCATTTGATTTCTATCCTGAGCGAAGCCAAGGACCCTCTTGGGGGTTTCTGCTGGATCCCCTTCGGGGCCTTGGATCCGGCCTGCTGGCAGCATTAGCAAACCTACCCAACCTTTGTCCCAGAGGGACATTATCTTTGTTATCCTTGCCGGGAAACAAATCTGCCCTCTGCCCTAGAGAGAGACTCTGTCTCTGTCTTTCAAGATTCTTTTGTATACAGATAGCCCTGAAAAGCCAGTCTGGAACAAGAGCTGTGACAAGACATATAAAACACCGCAGGCAGTTGCCCCCCACCTCCAACAGCTGAGACACAGCCAGAGGCAGAACTCAGAAGAAGACGCTGTGACTGAGATGTCTTGAAGCATTTATTTATTTAATCAACAGAATTGATAATCTCGCATAGAATCTTGAATAACATAGCTCCTGTGGTTGCCTGAGACTAGAGAGAAGATAGTTACAGCTCCGTTATACACCGGCGTGGACCCCCCCTGCCCAACTTTGTAGCACCTCAGCTGTGGGAATGGAACAGGACACCTGCTCCCATTGCCACCGAAGGGCCTCCTGGGGTGTTTTCCTTCACACAGTTTCTAATCAGTGTCAAATGGAACTTTAGCCCAGTGAAAGAAAATGCATTAGGGTTTTTTTGTTTTGTTTTTTACCTAAGGAAAAAAAAGAAAGAAGCCAGCTTTGTTCCTTTCTAACTTCCTTTGGGCCTTATGAGATTAAAAATGGTTGGGGAAAAGAATTCTTTTAGCGGCCACTTGTGAGGATTATGGAATCCTGAGATTTATCCAGATCAGTCTTCTTATTCATGTGCCTTTGTGAGGTCAGATATGGTTCTCCTAATGACTTGAGAACCTAGAGCACACGCCCCAAAGAGCTCCTGGCATTTCAGATCCCACCGTGGAGCACACCCTTGGAGCCCTAAAAGCAGAACCACCTCGAGCACCTTACCCCTTCGTTTGGAAGACAGTTCTGCCCCTGTGTCAGACCACACAGGAATCTGTATCCCAAGTTTTTGTTAAAAAAAAAAAAAATTATCGGTGGCAAAATGAAGTAATTGTCATAGTAAGGAATTCAGGGACTGTCTTATTTGAGAGTTTGACGACAGAATAGCCAAGTGTGTGGCAGTAAGGGGGTAGATGATTCGGGCAATGTCCTCTTGTCTCCACTTCTAACAGAAGGACACAGTCCCCAGTTGCTAAAGCCACAAATCTGGTTGTAACTCCTCCTTCTCCCTTGCTTTCCACATCCAATCAGTCACAAAGTACTACTGACGCTCCTAAATATTCCTCAGATCTGCCCACAATCTCTTTGTCTTTGCTAAGTTCTCTTTTTTATTCTTCTGTGGTGTTTATATATATATATATATATAATATGAAATTTTTCATTTTTATTGTTGCATCCTGTGAGGTAAAAATCTAATTGGATTTTTCTCAAGCTCCAAGAAGAGTTGGCAATGTACTCTTATAACTCCCACTCCCTTCCACAGCACACTCAACATACACGCACACTCACCCACACACGCGTGCATGCACACGTAAATGGGAGACAACACTTCCTCTCATCTCATGCGTGTTCTTTCCATTTGCCCGGAACTCAGTTTTTCTCAGTCATCTCTAGCTACCAAGAGGAGCCCCTCAAGTGCAGATTGTCAACCCAGAGGCAGTGGGCCTGGCTGGCCCAATTAAAATGGGACATTGGTGGCCCTGCCCTTGCCTGGCAGGAGCCCAGCAGTATGACCCCAGCCAGGGTCCAGCCCCAGCTTCCGGTGTCCTCAACCTGCCCCTATGGCCTGAGCCGAGCTCATCCTCCTCCCAGTGAGCTGGAGCTCTGTGAGCTGAACTAAGGGATAAACCCTACACCTGAACTACTGATGCAAAAACATGCATATGAAATCCATTCGTATTTGAATCCTGAGAAATATACTGCCGATTACCTCCACCATAGTTTCTTGTAGCAGAGCAAATGACTATAATGCAAACTTGGAATCAAACTTTCTTGTTAGAATCTTGGGAGCCTATTATTGTATTAAAAAACAAATACTATGTCCTTTTAATGTTTAATGTTTTATATTAATAGCATTTCTCATATGTCAGGCATTGCTTGGGTATATGATAAATAAGTTTCAGTCTCCTATTAAAAAAAAAAAAAATCCCTTTAAAGGAACTTTAAAGGGAGCCCTCCTCCCCCAGCTTTTCCATTCCCAAGGAAGGAGAATTGGCCGCATTGATTTCACATGGAGTCGGCCAGCAAGAGCTGTTGGGAGAATAGACAATGGGGCTCTCTGTAGCCTGCTGAAACGGAGAACAGAAATGCTGACATTTCGATGATTATATTTGGGCTCTACAGTGGCCCTGGGGCATCCCAAAGATCACTTAATAGATGAGTCTTATCTTGTTTTCAGAGCTTAAATTAGCTTTCAAATATCTGAAAGGTTAGAGAATATATCATTTAGTTAGAGAGGGAAACCTAGTTTCCTTCTCCGTTCCCATTAAGCACTAGTGCATGCGTGTGTGTGTGTGTGTGATTTCACATTTTTTTTCGCATAGATTTTGCAATGCTGGGAGCTGCAAATAGCTACAGACTTTACGCCCTCTGCATAAGTTAACCACACATCAGGACAGTTATTCCAAATATTTTATTCTTTCTGTAGGACGGGTCATGGTTTTTTATTGAGCAAATATATTTACTTAAATGTTTCAGTGTCAGTACCCAGCACAATGCCTCACACAGAGTACTGAATAAATGATTAATTTTATGGCTTATACACTCCGGAATTCTGCTAATAAAGATGGATACACAGAAAACCTACTCGGTAATATTCCTTAATTCGCCTTTGGTAAAACAGAAATTCCAATTCCGCCTGTACTTCTTCACACACAGCCTTGCAGGGATTTCACTCGTCACAGAAATGAGCCGTATGGTTGCTGCCCTAAGGTCCCATGTCACCCAAATGTCCCTGTTTTGCACATGCACAGCAGATTGTCTCCTTACCGACCGCAAGAAGCTGTTTCTTAAATAACTGCAGCAAAATTGTGTTTGTCAAATGTCAAGAACAAAGTGCATTTTTGTAAGTCAGTAGTCTTTTTATAATCGACCCAATTTCCTGAATATTCAACATTCAATAACCTGGCTTTAGGTTTCCAGCTCCTTTGCACAAACTAATAATGCTTAATAAAGCTCAGAAGCCACCTTCAGCTATGTCTTCACACTGGGGGTTCATCAGACTGAGGAAGTACAAAAGTGGGTCTGTCTACCCTCTTAAAGATGAGTGTGGACCCCTGAAGGCCCAGCCAGCTCTTGGCAGTTGTGGTTCGGCCACCCGGGCCACACCACAGCTCAGGTGTGTTAACCTGCCAAGTGTTTTCACCTGCGACTGAAGAGGTCCCGAGAACCTCAGGCTCAGCTCATCGTGCTGCAAGTTAGCCTAATTAGACTAACGCCAGCTCCCCGTTTGAGCCAGCTTGACTCTGACTTGTGTTTTGAAATGGGAGATAGGACCATAACAGTATGAATTGTGTGATGGTTTTTCAGCTGAAATAGAAAGGAAGAACTTTTATTTTTAATTTTTGCATATGTACCTGGAAGAAAAATCAAGATGGTGAGGCCCTGTATCTCAGGTGTCAGTTCCTTGGTCAATCCGAGGGACCAGGGGGCCAGGTTCTACAGAAGATGTCCAGAGCACAGGAATACCCTGCTGTGAGCAGGGACATCAGCTGCCCCTGGGATACTATGGCGGTGACAGAGGATTCAGGTTGCGTTCCCATGACTTTATGAGCAGCCAGCATCACAGTGAGGGTTAGGATTCATGGCCACAAGAGGGACAACATCTAGAACTCTCAGAAAGAATTTGTGAATTGAGGAAGGAGCTGAAGCCCTTCATGAAGAGGTGGTTTAAAAGCCATGAAACTTGGGCTATGACTGTTGTCAGGAAAAAATCCCAGTGTCCTCGGCCTGGTCGTTTCCTATGGAGTCACGATCAGAGAGCACCGACCAGCAATCAGGAACAAATTAATTCTGATCTTTACTTGTATCTCTCAAGTGACATTCAAAAAGAAATACAGTTTATAATCTCGTCTCATTACGAATCTCCTTTCCTTCCTCCCAGGCTCCCACACATTCCCACCCTGTAGCCTGCTCAGACCTCCTGCTCCCTGCTGTGGGAGCTTCGCAGCCTTTTCTGACTTTTGATGTGATCCTCTCAGTGTGCTCCCTACATGAATTATTCTGCTCTGAAATGTGAGTGTGAGTCTTGATCCGGATGGGGGTGTAGTGGTACAGAATGCTGAGCAGTAAAACACTAGCATCTTCCTCCAGAGATAAGGGAAGTGGGGGCTTAGACATTCATCATTTCTGTATCTGTGCATTATTGATGGGGTCCCCGCTGATGCGCTAGAGAGACCTGGGGAAACCTTTGTCACAGAAATTATGAAATCAAGCTTTGTATTTAGTTCTCCAGCTTCCCTTTTCTACGAAGTTTCCCCAGCATTCAATTATTCATACATTTGACAAACACTTACGAATGCCTCCTCTACACTAGCAGTTCAGAAAGAAATATTCTAAAGAAGGACACAGAGAAGTGAATAAATACATCAGTGTAACAAACACTATAATTGAGTTACAAGAGTAAAATATAAAAACAATAGCTGGTTTTTGCACATCCCCATTCCCCCAATTCAGTGGCTTACACAAGAAAGGAGTTCCGTTCTCTCTTACAAAACAGTCCCCGGGTGAGTAGTCAAGGGATGCTGTGGAGGTTCCCTGTGACAGGGACCAAGGCTGCTTCTCTCTGTAGCCCATTCATCCCCTCATCCCCTTGGGTGGGCATTGCCCTCATCTGCATATTCACAGATAACTCACCACCACCCACGCTGGACCTGCATTCTGACCCCCAGGACAGGGGAAAAGAGAAAGTGCTTCCTTTAAGGAGACAACCTGGAACTTTGATTCTGCGCACATACTATCAGCAAGAATTTACTCATTTCACCCCATTGAGCTGCAAGGGAGGCTGCAAAGTGTGCCAGCAAAAGCTTGGGTTTTGAATTTTCTGAATGAAGAAGGAAAGAATGGATGTGGATAACTAACTCATTATTCCCTAAGACTGTGTTGGCCAAGCAAGAACACTTGGTTCTCAGGAGCAATGGCTTCTAAACATACTGCTTCCTTACTCCCCTGAACAGGACCACAACATGAAGCCCAAATCTGGAAAAGCCACAAGACAAAGGGAAACTAGAAGACAGGTACTTCTCGTATAGGCAGCACAAAGTATTTGCCAAACAGGTCAAGGCTCTAAGCCAAGGACTCTGGGTAGCAGATACCACTGGGCTCATCCCCCCGCCTGTATGTTCCTCCTGTTCGTGATGAAACACGAGGCGCTACCTGTAAGTACTCCAGGTTTGAGAATTTATCAACATGTAGCATCCTGTGTCCATCTACTCCTATCATGTGGGCATACATAGTCTTCAGTGGGTCCTCGCAGTCCCCCCAGATTTCTCTTCATCTTACACTTCTACAGGAAACCTCAACAATATGCTGACAGCCTGGTGGAGAAAGTAGCAAAACTTTCACCTGCACCAAGACCTAGAACAGTAGGAAGGGTGTGTAGGGACCAGAAGGGCGTTCACAATAGCTCACCTTCCTGTTCTAAAGAGCGCACGCCAGGGGGCTTGGTGCTATCATTTCAATCTGGATACTCTGATTTGGTCATTTTGACCAGAATAAAACCAAACTATTAACTTTTCTTTTTATTTTCCAAAATGAAAACCACTTTATTATTTTCATCTGATGACACAACTAATAAATACCCATTTAAAAATGATCGGACAATGCCAAAAATTATAACATAAAACCCATCCAACATAAAATACTTGCTGGATGTTTTGTGGTTTGTTTTTGTTTTTTTGCCAGAATTTGTCTGCTGGATATGTACAAAAACCACTGGTTAGGTTTTCTGGGAAGCAGATTCTGAGATGGAGTTTGTTGTGAGAGATAGTTCTTAAGGATTGTCCTTGGGGTCAACAACACCTGTGGAAAGACGGGGATGAGAGCAGCATTGGGTAGTGAGGGAAACAGCTATGTTTCAGGCCTGATGACAGTCTCAGCTGACCCCACAGGGAGCACTGGAGGGAAAAGAGCCCATCAGAGTGGTTCTCTGTTGAGCTAAAACAACTGCCCTATGTCCCCGCCTCTGTCAGGATGTGACCACCAGCCCTGCTCAGAAGGGCGGGACACTGGAGAGGTGGCTCTGCCATAAGGCAGTTCCTGAAGGGGCAGGCAGTGGGGTGATAAGTCCTTTTTTGAAGGGTATCTGGGCATTGCCTCTTCATGTCCATTACACACACGCACACGCACACACACACAGTATCATTTTAAATAAAAATGTGATCATGTCATCTATGCTCTTATGACACTGATATTTTTTACTTAGTAACATAATGTCAATATTTTCCCCGTGACCCAAAATGTAGACCACATTCATTTTTAATTACTGTGGATAGTCTATTGAATACATCTATAATTATCAAATCCCTGTTGATGGGCATTTGAGAACCTTTCTATTTTTTGTTTTTGTCTTTACAAATAACTCAATCATGAACATCCTAACATATGTATCTTTTCACACATGTGTAATTATTACCATAAAGTAATTCCCCAAACTGGAATTGCTGGGCCAAAATGTATGCCCATTTATATTTTGAAGTACAGTGCCAAATTACCCCCTAGCAAGCCTGTACCAATTTGGCTGAGGATAATCAACATCAATCTTCTTAATCTTTGCTAATAGGTGAAAAATAGCTCATTGTTTTCTTCTTCTTCTTCTTTTTTTTTTAAAGTAGGCTCCACTCCCAGTGTGGAGCCCAAAGCCCATTTTGGAGTGTGGAGCCCAACACTGGGCTTGAACCCATGACCTGAGCTGAGATCAAGAATTGGACGCTTAACCAACTGAGCCACTCGGGCGCCCCTGTTCATTGTTTTGTTAATAATACTTATTAATTAGTAGCCAGGCTAAATGTCCTTTGAAATGTTGACAGATCATATTTCTTCATTTATTTTTCCTTTTGTGAATTATCTATATCCATCCTTTCCCCACTTTTGTCTGGTTTGTGTCTGTTATATTAAAGATACATATATATATAAACCCATTTGGTATGTATGATACAGTGTTATTTCCTACTATTTCATCTGTGTCTTCTTTCCTTCCTCTCCCCTCCCCCTTTCTTTCTTCCGGCTTTGTTTGGGTGTTATTCCTCCCAAGTTTCTCTCTACCCAACTCTACAGAGATATTCTTCTGAATTTTCTTATTGCTCTTTTATAAATTCTCATACTTTCAAGTTTTCTGTTAGTAAGTAATGCAAAAAAAAAAAGCCATGCTCTCCCCAACCCACTCCTTAGTGTCATCTAATTCCCCAACCACACTGAATTACCTCATACTGAGAAATATTATGAAGAAAACACAGTTTTTACATTTCAAAAAAATGGTGATTTTGATGCAGCTGCATCAAGCCGGCTGCTTTAATAGTCTTCCCTCCATCAGAAGTGGCCCTGACTGTCAGAACTTCTGTCCCAGTGCACGCAAGCCCTGCTGCTAGCTTACAATAGGAGCTGCGCACTTTCGGCCCCTTGCGTGCTAACCTCGGGTGACCTTCCTGGACACAAGCTACGGACAATGTAAAGTGGACAAAATAAAGTTCCAAACAGCAGCACCCGTCCTGGGCATTTTTCCTGCCCATCCCTACCTTACCCCACATTCCCTTTCTCTCTTATTTAATTACAGGGTACAGGCTTCCCAGCTCTGTTTTACACAGGTTATCCATCCTGCTTTTCCTTCCAGTTGCTTTTTGAAAAACAGCTTTATGGAGGTATAACTCAGATACCACAGAATTCACCCAGGTTAAATGCACATTGCAATGATTATTAGTAAATTTACCGAGTTGTGCACAATCCAGTTTAGAACATATTCATCATCACCCCAGGAAGATCCTTCATGCCCATTTATAGTTAATCCCCATTCCCATCCCCCACCCCAGGCAACCACTAATCTACTTTCTATCTCCATAAAGTTGCCTTTTCTGGACAAATCAGATAAATGGAATCGTATACCCCTCTAGTTTTGACATTGCCTCTTATCTTCAATGAGAAACTCCAGATTCAACCTCAGTGCTGCGGAAACTGACCAGTCAGACCCAGGTTTGCATAGCTAGTAAATGACAGAGCTCTGACTCAAATCCAAGTCTTGTGATTTCAAATTCTTTCCACTCCCTCCTGTTTTCCTGATCTGAATGCATTTTCAACGTTGAATGGAAAATTTGGTAATGGCCATTTAGAAAGCCTCAAAGATCACTGGCCTTCTGGGTCAGGACACGGAGTTCGTGACCCTTCTCAGCCACCAGGGGGCGCCCAAAAGACCTATCTCTGAACTGGCTTTTGCTTGTTGCAGCTGGGCATCTTAAGAAAGAGAATGTCAATTGTGACCTGAGGGGGTGGGTGGGATTTTTCTTCCAACACGTTTCCTTCCTGGGTAATTGCAAATAGCAATGAAGAATAAAAGCTAGAATGCTTTTGGAGCACATTGAAAGTTTCTTTTCAGGCTTCTCAGACCAGGATTTTTTTTTTTTTTTTAATATAATAAAAGGGGAAAATACAGACTTGATTCAGGAAGCTTGATGACGAGTTCTTAAGCTATGACGATCTTGCATAACAGATACTGATTAATTATAATATTAGCAGCATATTGATCTTTCGCATTTTTACATAACTAAAGTGATACTTTGGGGGAAGGGAAATGGAAAGTTTTTTCAAAGATTTTATTTCTTTGAGAGAGAGCACATCCAGGTGCAGGTGCAAGATGGAGAAGCAGACTCCTCGCTGAGCAGGGAGCCGGATGTGGGGCTCGATCCCATGACCCTGAGATCATGACCTGAGCTGAAGGCAGACACTTAACCAATGGAGCGACCCAGGTGCCCCTAGAAGAGATGTTTTAAAGTTGTTTCCTAAATCCAGTATCTGTGTAGCTAGAATTAACCAGATAATAATTGAATATGACAACTGAATTTATCTTTTGAGAAATAATTTTATTGCGATATTTCCCCAGCTATGTGGGCTAAAAATGGCTGAATTTGGTCGACAGTTTTGACTTAAAAGGAACTCAACATCATAGTCACCAGAATCCAGAGGGCATATGTGCCCGTTGGCCTCCCCCCGCTGAATACCTCCTACACCCTCTGCCAGTCTGGATGAATGGATGGATGGGTGAGGGCTGCTCAACAGCCAGGATGGGAGCACCTGGGAGCATCTTTAGGGAAACTGAATGATGAGTTGTGCTCAGCACCACCCCTGCCAGTTGTCCAAGTCACTGGAACCATCTGTCTGGCAGTGCTGTGTCCCTGTTCCCTTCCTGGACTGCAGGATAGCCAGAATCCTGGCTGCAGCTATGGTAGGCCAGAGTCACAAGACATGGGGTTAGGACTGGCTCTTCCCATACCGAGCTCCGTGTCACTTATCCTCTCAGTATGTCACTTGTAAAATCTGTAAAATGGCAATAATAATTTTTGCCTTGACCACCTTCTACTTCACAGGGCCTGCATGTGAGAGAGAGAAAAGAAGCCGGGGCGAAGACTCAGAAACAGATAAACAGAGAGGAGAAACTCAGGGAGGGACAGGGTGAGGGAGAGAGAAACATCTCAGCTCTGCAGTCACCATCCTTCTTGCAAGCAAGACACCGTGCCCCGTCTTTATTCTAAGCCACCCTTCTCTGAAAGGTAGAAAATTACTCATTCCAGGTTCATGAGATGATTTTTACTAATATTATTCAAGCATCAGAACTTCAAAAACATTTTTATGCTTTTCCAGGAGGATTAATTTGCTTTTATAATATTAATGCCCCAACCAAATATCAGGATTGGATGGTTCCAGTTAAAATCTCACATTAACGGCAACGGGCGGTCAGCACTGACTCACCGGAAGCAGGCAGGTGGGCCTCTTACATCTATCCTTCCCCTGACAACAAAGCCAACCGCAAAAACCCTGCCTTTAAGTGATGGAAAGGAGGGTGCTTAGAATTTTTAAAAATAGCAAACCTGCAAATATCAAAGCACCTAATTATGTACAATTAATTAATATGCTAATTAGGAAACACAGCACTCTGGTCACCTCTGTCGGGTCCCTGCTACCATGTTAGCTGCAGGTCTCCAGCCCAGATGGCAGGCCATTCGAACTGGCGCTGCTTAATGCTCTCTGACTAGAAAGTATGGTGTCTACAAAAAGTGATTGATCCATAATGTTGAAATAGCACTTTTTAAAATTGTGGCAAAATATACATAAAATTTACCAATTTAGCCATTTTTAAGTGTACAATTCCTTGGCTGTTAAGTACACTTACAAGGATGTGTAAACATTATCACTATCCATTTCCAGAACATTTTTTTGTCATCCCAAACAGAATTAAACATTAAACAATAACTCCCCACTCCATCCAGCCACTGGTAACCATGAAATACCACTTTCTTTAAGTTTTAATTTAAATTCCAGTTAGTTAACATGCAGTGCAATACTAATTTCAGGTGCGCAATACAGTGATTCAGCACTTCCACACAACACCCGCTGCTCACTGGGACAAGTGCCCTCCTTCATCCCCATCACCTTTTTATTTTTTATTTTTTTTTTAAAGATTTTATTTATTTATTTGATTTTGAACCAACTGAGCCACCCAGGCGCCCCCCATCACCTTTTTAACCCCCCCACCCGCTCCCTTCTGGTAACCATGAAATATTACTTCTTAAGCACATTTATTTAGTGTGTCTGGGGTGAGAAAGTCATTTTGCGAAAAGGAAAAGCCAAGGAGTTGGAAAATGGCAAAACTCCACAAAAGTTATTGTAGTGAAAATTGTCACCTTGCCCATTTTTCCTAGCCCAAAATGAGCATCAGAATCAGCTAGGGCATGAGGCGCCTGGGTGGCTCAGTCGTTAAACGTCTGCCTTCGGCTCTGGTCATGATCCCAGGGTCCTAGAATAGAGCCCCGCATCGGGCTCCCTGGTCCGTAGGAAGCCTGCTTCTCCCACTCCCACTCCCCCTGCTTGTGTTCTCTCTCTCGCTGTCTCTCTGTCAAATAAATAAATGAAATCTTAAAAAAAAAAAAAAAGAATCGGCTAGGACAAGAAATGTCCTTGCATACAGAAAGTAAAGGTGACACCCGATCCGAGATGTGTCTGCTGAACACGGAGGAAGCTCCCACCAAGTAAGGATGTCATCCTAGAACCCAGAGGTGCCCCGGAGAGACTGGTAGGCGTGGGCCGGCCTGGGGTCAGCAGCAGGGGCAAGGCCTCGGTCTCATCCAAAAACTTCAGTCTCAACCTTTTCCCCAAACTACACTTTTAATTACCGCCCAAAGGAACATTGTTCTACAGTTGGAAACACCTACACAATTACCTCTTGAATAAAATTCAGTCTCTAAACCAATCACAGTTCACACGTGTAAAAAAGCATATAAAAATGTTAACGAAGAAATTAATGATAATAATGATCTATCTTTAATCTGGACTCCTACAGTCTCTTCCTTTATGCTTTATTTACAATCTTGGGCACCTACCCTAACTGGCCCCTTTCCAGGACACTGTTTCTTTGGAAAGCACATGGATTTCATTGTGAAGGAAATACAGACACTTAAAGCCTTTCTAGGCTCCCTTCCCCCTAGGCGTTTTGCTAATGTGTACCAGAACATTCTTGAAAGGAGAAAAAAGAAAAAAAGAGAAAGAAATGCTTTGTAAAGAAAAGAGTCTGCCGGCTGGCATTTCTAGCACCACTGCCTTCTATTAATCTGCAACCTAGTTAAGAGAACCCAAAATTGTTGTGTGTGGTGCTTTCTAGAATAACAGCTAAATTTCATTTGAATGCTTACGTCCTGCCCGCCACTGCGCTACATTCTTCCTGTAGATAATCTTACTTGCTCGGCACCACTCCCGGATAAGGTAGGAATCATCTCTATCAATATTGCATATATTGAGGAAACTGAGGCTGAACGACTTGAAGCAACTTGCCCAGAATCACATAACAAGTAAGTGGGCTAGCCAGAATTTGAACCCTACGTAGTCTGACTCCAGGGGCCTCGCTGAATTAAATTACACTGATTTAATTTATGCAAAATCTCTATAGTGTATACATTTTTACTTTTTTTTACAGGTGAGAAAACTGGAGTTTAGAGTACTTCATCGATTGGCCCAAGATTCCAGCTATTATGTGATTGAGCGGAGAATCGGGCTCGGCGCGCTGGACCCTCAAGGCCTTGTTCTTCCCCTTAAACACACATGTCTGAGCTGCTCCCATTCTCTACAGAGCAAGAGCAGTGGGGCGGCAGCTTATGATTCCCACCAAGCTGTTGCTTCTGGGAGGGCTTCAGGGTCTGAGAGATCTTTGCACACATTCTCAGTCTCGCCGGCAGTCTCTTGAGTGGCACTTGACAGGAATTCGATAATCAAAGTTCAATTACAGAAGGGGATGAAAATAACACAAATTGTAGGTTTGCTTCCACGCTCTCTGGCTCCGATAGGAACCGCCAACCAACAAATGTTGGAGGTCCAGATGAAAGAACAGAGAGCACATGATAATAAATGTACCAGTGTTTTATGGAATGCTCAAGTGCTCTTGCCCTTAAACGTTTGATTTTTCTCTCAGGGAAAAGCAACTCCAATGATCTAAACTCTATAATTTAGGACAGGAGTTTTCCTTACCCTTTGTGAAGTTCTTGCAAACTTAAAGTTATGACTCAATAAGCTTCTCTCCAAACCAAAGTGTGATGTCAAATTTGGACGGAGAAAAAATTTCTGTAAACATATATAAATTTAATTTTTATCCTAGAATGTTAATTTTATCCTTGTGACTGTTGAGAGAAAAGAATGGTTATAACCATCAGAAAATGAACATACTCTTTGTCAGGGAGCTGGTCAACTAATAACTATATAAAACCTGTGTGCAGTCAATTTTAAAGATGCCCTAGGGTGGTAGCATTTAAAATGAGCAACTACTCTGGTAAATGTGAACAATCAATGTTTATTTATCTGTTTTAAAAAATATATTTTTTTCTTTAATTTTTTTTATTGAGTTGTTATTGACATAGCATTATGCTAGTTTCTGGTGTATAACATAATGATTCGATATATGTATACAGCAAAATGATCACCACACAAAGTCTAATTAACATCCATCACCACACAGTTATGAACTTCTTTTTCTCGTGATGAGAACTTTTAAGATTTACTCTCTTAGCAACTTTCAAATACACCGTACAGTAGCTTTTGTTTCAGACTGAGATGTGAAGGCCAGGAAGAGGACGTTCGGAAAGCAAGTTGGCTACGCAAAATAGGTTGGAAAAGATAGTTCTAGAACAGGGACCTGTGGAGCCAGAAGCTCGGTTTCTCTTTCTTTCTTTCTGTGTCCAAGGGCAAGAAAAGACAGATAGGTTACTGAAAGCTTAGACCTAGTAGGGCCACTGGAGCTCTCCTTTGAAGGAGCCAAGCAGACAACAGCTGAAAGTATATCCTTATCAGAAGCTGCTGTAAAGGAATCCTCCCTCCCCATCCCATATTCACCCAAGCCCGCTGTTTCCAATTGCCTCCCCCGGTCTCATTCAGAAAGCGGATCCTTCTCGGCCAAGAGGGAAATGAAGACAACCAGAAGTAGGTCAGAAGACTGCCTCAGCCTACCTGCTCCCTGTAGAGATTCTTTTGTTTCCAGTTTACGTTCATCGTTTCCTGCCCCTCCCTTTATTTTAGACTCTGGAGCTCATGTTCCTGAAACTGCTCACTCAGACGTCACCCATGAAGTTGCCTCCATCTTCGTCTTTCTCTTTGACATTTCTGCTCTGTCTGTGCTGCTCACTGCTCTATCCTGCAATGCGGTGGAACCCCAGAGCATCTGCCAGCAAGCTGTTTCCCAAATGTGAAGAGGTTCCAAAGGTTGGCCTTTGGAGAGAGTGCCCAAGGTCAGCGGTCAAATTCAGAGGGAAGTCAGATTGCTAGAATAGACAAAGTGGGAACGACGAGTAGAAGGTTGGGAATAACAGGTTGCTCAGACTCATTGGAGACCACACGTGCCCCGGGAGGAGGCAGTGCCCGAAGCGAGCTAACTGGAAAGGAGAGAGAGCCTGGTGCCGGCAGTCATGCACAGCGGGGGTGGGGATGGGGCAGAGCGGAGCTATAGAGACAGCAGCCGAGAGGCCCGGAGTCCAGCTGTAGAGCCAGACGGGCTTTGCAACTGGAGGCCCAGCCTCTGGAGCCACCACTATGGTTCTTAGGGTGATGGAAGCTCTGCTGAGCAAGACACGAAGGGGCAGTTCTCATGCCTAATCCTGCCCACCAGAACTTGCCTTTTTGTCATTTCTGTACATTATATTCACTATTGCTTCATCCTACCCATACACATCCTACCTGTGACCTTTGGCCTTCTTTGTTTTGATTATCTTTATCCTAACTTCATCTTCTGCTTGTCTCTGTAGCTCCTCTCTCCCTAAGTTCCTGCCTTCCTTATTCACTATGTTCTGGTGCTTCTGCAACCTTATCTCCAGCCCTGTTTGGTGCCTACATGCCAATTTTCTGGCTTGATCGGCCTCTGAGACCACGCTCGTGGGTCTTCCATGTGCCTACTCTCTCACAGCCCCCATGGCAGAAGCTTGCAACAGGGGCACCACCGTTGGACTGAAATATGGTACTGCTCTGGGTTTCCAACCTCTTGATTCAGGGGATGGATGGGGTTTTTCTGGTTCATGTTCTGGAGGCTTATAGTCTTTTTAACTCAGAGTGCTCTCCCTATATAGGAACTGGCACTTCTCTTAAGGGATTCTAATGGCCAGGGAATTGCTGGACACTTGCATCACTCACCCCGAGGAGGCAGAGCAGAGCCGCTCAGTTTCTGGGACCTCTGGGGCTGGTCAAGGTCACCTACCCAGTAATCCCTGTCCACGAGGTTGGTATGAGCACTTTATCTCTTCCATCTTCTACTTCTCGAACTCACAGTTGGGGCATTCACAGATTGGTCTTCATTTATCCAAAATTCCCTGGCCCCTTTTTGTTTGCTTAACATAGGACTTTGGTATTTCTCCGTCCCCTTATGGCAGCAATTCTTTTCTATGTAATTCTTTTAGCACAGAGGTCTAAAAAGGTTTTGCAAAATTTCACTTTGAAGTCAATGCAAGAAATATTGCTTTTAAGATGCTGGGAAAAAATCTTCTAGAAAGAGTGAAATATTAATTATATTTGAAATTTATCTGGCCTTTGATGTAGAACGAAGACTGTCTTGTTTGCCTGGGACAAACACTGCTTTCTCTCATCTCCTTTTTTTTCAATAACCCTTGTAGCTTCTTATTTGCCTTAATGCCGGAACATGGGAAAGGTTTGTGATTTTGAAATGTAGGGTCTTTCTGAGATAGGGATGAAGATATTACAATTTTATAACTTGTCTTAGAAAAACAAAGGATTATGAGAATAAGAAAAATGTCAGGAATGACACTTATATACACATTGAATCCAGGGTTGTGTAGATTGGTGCACTTTGCAAAGGATTGTGACCAACACTGCAAAGAAACTTAAGACTTACTGAATTATTTTGATACCAACAGAAATTACCTTGGGAGTGTCAAATACATTAAAATTATTCTGTTATTTCTCACTAATTATGGGCCTCAAATTTTGCAACTTAATTACTGTAAACTTTGGAGTAAGCCAAGGAGGACTTAATGCATCTTATAAAGTAATGAAATGCTATAGCATTTGTGCTTTCAGAGAAGTCTTAGAATATTCTTGTTATTATCTATAATAATTAGTATTCATGGGCAACTTCAGAGTTTACAGTATAGATGGAGTAGAATTACCTCGCATATTTATTTCTTTTTTAATGAGAACATTTAAGTTCTACTCTCTTAGCAAACTTCAATGACATAAAACAGTGTTATCAACTCTAGTCACCATGTTTCATATTATATTTATGTTACATTTTCAGACCTTTTCATCTTACAGCTGAAAGTCTACCTTTTTACCAACCTCTCCCTGTTTCCTTCACCTCCCAGCCCTGGAAGCCACTTTCTACTCTCTGTTTCTAGGAGTTTGGGTGGTGGTGTTTTTTTTTAATCTACAAATAAATGACACCGTGTAGTATCTGTCTTACTCTGTCTGGCTCATTTCACTTAGCATAATGCCCTCCAGCTTCATTCATGTTGTCACAAATGGCAAGATTTCCTTCTTTCCCATGGATAAATAATATTCCATTGTAGGAATATAGCACATCTTTATCCATTCATCCACTGACGAGCAACTTAAGTTGTTCTCATATCTTGGCTATTGTGAATAATGCTGCAGTGAACATGGGAGCAGAGATTATGTCTTCAAGATTTTGATTTCATTTCCTTTCCGGAAGTGAGATTGCTGGATCATGTGGGAGCTCTATTTGTAGTTGAGGACCCTCCATACTGTTTTCCACAGCGGCTGCACCAGTTTGCATTCCCACCAACAGCGCACAAAGGTTCTCTTTTCACCACACCCTCACCAACTCTTGTTATTTCTTGGCTTTTATTATAATAGCCATTCTAATCAGTGTGAGGGGCTATCTCGTTGTGGTTTTGATTTGTATTTCCCTGATGATGACTGATATTGAGCACCTTTTCATGTACCTGTTGGCCATTTGTATGTCTTTTTTAAAAAATAGTGTTTATTCAGGTCTGCAGTCCATTATTTTAATCAGATTATTTGTGCTTTTGCTATTGAGTTGTGCGATAAATTGAGTTGTGTGAGTTGTGTTTATATATTTTGGATATTAACCCCTTATCAGCCAACACTTGATATTATCAGCCTTTTTATTGTTTTTCCCAAAATGATGGGTATGAAATGATAATTTTTTTTAAACCTAGGATTTTGAGCATTTTTGTCATGTTGAGTTTTTAGTCCACTTGGAATTTATTTTTATCTGTGTCAGGAATCATTTTATCTGTCCTCCTCCATAGGGCAATTTGCTTGTTTAATATTAAGATTTTCTCCTTGAAAATCTGGCTAGAACTTATCTTTAAAAGTATTTGGGCCAGGGGCAACTGAGTGGCTCAGATGGTTAAGCGTTGGCCTTCGGCTCAGTTCATGATCCCAGGGTCCTGGGATTGAGTCCCGCATAGGGCTCCCTGCTCCTTGGGGAAACTGCTTCTCCCTCTGCCTCCCTCTCTCTCTCTCTCTCTGTGTCTGTCTCTCATGAATAAATAAATAAAATCTTTAAAAAAAAAAGTATTTGGGCCAGGTATTCCTTTTTGAGGTATATGTTATAGACCATATATATGCTTCTTCCTCTCCCTCTGCTCTTCCTCACTGCTTCTGCTCTGTCTCTCAAATAAATAAATAAAATCTTTAAAAAAATAAAATAAACTATATATATGCATACACACACAAACACATACTCATATATGTATATATAAAATGTTTTTGTATATTATGTAGACTACATATAGATGATATGTAGATAGTCATATAGACTATCATATAGATGATACATATTAGATGATACATATTGAGTGTGTATTATTTGTTAAATTATATTTTTCTAAGAATTTGTTCACTCCAAGTTTGAATGCTTAGCATGACATTTTTATTGTATTTTCAGTTTTTCATCTGCTACATTTGTACTTATGCTCTCTTTCCATTACAAACACTATTTACATTTTTTCTTTTTCCTTGATCAATATTGCCAGAGATTTGTCTATGTTATTAGTCTTGTCAAAGAAACAGCTTTGGTTTTATTGATTATCTTTGTTGTATCTTTGTTTCCTGTTTTGTTAGTTTCTGCCCATATCTGTGTTTGTTCTTTCCTCTGTTTTCTTAGTGTTTATTTTGTTGTTCTTCCTCAAACTTCTCTACTGTGAAGTTTAACACATTAATTTTCTGTGTTTTCTTCTAATATAGGTACTTGAGGCTATACATTTTCTGAAGAAAAGACTCTCACTCTCCTAGCTTATGTAATTCTTCTTTTATATATGTGTTTTCTTACTCTTTGTGTGTATTATTTTTCCTGTCACAAAAACAATTAAGCCTTATATGTTGGAGCAAAAAAATGAGTTCAGAGGTGACAGATTCCAGTCGAGGCAGTGGCAATGATGGGAGGCGTGTTTGCTTTGAGGTTGCTGATGTTAGGAGCAGCCAGGTCCTCCTGTGTGTCCCTCGGTGTCCCTGCCAAGCAATATGCCACATCGGAGGAAGAAGGTATCTGGCCAGGGTGTGTTCGTTTTTACGTTCCAGGGATACTTAACGTTGCTACATTCACTGGTGTATTTGCCAGCACCATTTCCTCTTTTCCTTCAGTTACTAGTTCCTTTACACTCCAAACCTCAGTTACTAAAAGAGAATGAATTATCCCCAATTCATTCCAACCCTGAGGGGAGTCAGAATCTTCCAGGACTCTCTTATCACTAGCATTCTAATTCATCCTGTCTTCTCAGGGTTTTTGGCATCAAGTCTTCAAGAAGGTCTTCAGTACAGGACAACAAGCACGTGTTTAACAAGCACCACATGGAGAACAGGTTGGGGTATAAGGAGAATAAGGCATTGTCAAGGACTGAATGATGCCTCCTCAATGTTCATATGCTGAAGTTCCAATCCCCAGGACATCAGAATGTGCTGTATTTGGAGACAGGATCTTTAAAGAGGTGCTGAAGTTAAATGAGATCATTGGGGTAGGCCCTAAGCCAATCTGACCGATGTCCTTATAAGAAGAGATTCAGACACAGACACAGCACAGAGGAAAGACCGGGTGAAGACACAGAGAGAAGATGACCATCTCCAAGGTGAAGACACAGAGAGAAGAGGACCATCTCCAAGGTGAAGACACAGAGAGAAGAGGACCATCTCCAAGGTGAAGACACAGAGAGAAGAGGACCATCTCCAAG
>NC_138376.1:90498344-90601284 GCF_054177405.1 Leptonychotes weddellii | reverse complement strand
GAAGCATGTTTGTTGCATCTGTCTGCTCCTGAGCCTGTTCCACACCGCGGGTGCTTGTCTTGCCCCTCTCATCCTTCCTACTGCTGCCGATGTCCATGCTGCCGGTCACCCCCTAGAGCGCCAGGATCACTGGGCTACTTGGCACAATGACACCCCTTCTGCACTGTCATCAGCTGAGAGGTGCATGTGGAGGCCACACTCTGTTTATCTCCCTCAACACTGTCAAACAGGCTGGAAAGACACATCAGACTACCGAAGGTTTGGGGGGATGGAAAAGGTTGACATTAGAGCAATAAATCTACTTGGAGTTGAATACAGGTCCAATCCCATGATTGGCAATTCTTAGTGCCAAAAAACCTCTGAAAGCTGATTAAAAATGTTAGTACCCACCCACCAAGGCCCCACTCTGTGATGTCACTAACTATGCTTTCTGGAACTCTTTCTGGCCGCGGGGTTGAGTACACTCTAGGAGAGTGTGAGTTAGCATCAGTGTGCTAGGAGTTCACATGGATGCGAATGACCAGAGCCCAACGTGGCTCTAGGACCCCGAATGAAGCAGTAACATGGTAACAACAAAACCCTTTTCTAGAAACAAAGACCGTGAGAGGGTGCTGCCGAGAGAAATAAAAGAGCAAGAGCCTTTTTCTAAGGTGCCTCAGAAATAAGGGCCTTTTTGCTGTAGAATTTTATCTCAAAGCAGAATTTGTTTTTATTACCAGCTATCCTTCTGTTGGCAGAACTAAAGGCTATCTCTCACAATCGTAGGTGAATCTTTCTCAGCAATAAAAGTTCACACTGGGGATTAGGCAAAGATACGGTTAAAGAATTCATTCAGGGCATAAAGGTGTAAGCCTTACATGACAAATTTAGGAATATAAATTGTAATAATGAGGAGTTTTTAAAGCTTTTTAAACAAAGCATACAAATACAGTCAATTCTCATTATTTGTGACAGTTATGTTCTGTGAGTCACCAGTAATGCTGAGTTGGCGAATACTGAACGGGTTCTCCCAGGGGAAACATGGGGTTAGATCCCTGGGAGTCTGGTCACAACGCATGCGTCAACGCTCAGTACATAACTTTGTTTGGTGTGTGTTTCTGTAAAAGACACTTTATTTAATGTATACTGTTGACTCATAACATTGAATCACAGCCAGCAGCACTGTAATTCATGCCTGAATGAAGCTTATCTAACACATATATTTTCTCCACAAGGTACATCACAGCCTTCTTATGTTTAGGAAGAATACAGAGCACTTCAGTCTTACACATGGGGGCCATGTTCAACAGTGAAATCACCAACAAAAACACAAAAATGTGAAAAACATGACACTAAATTCACTGTGAAAAGGGTACCCATGTATAGTATGAACCTTGACCTCAGCTGGGAACACAGACGTCAAGTGACTCAGATTTTTCACCCTGCATGTCCATGAATGTCTGGGAGAGCACAAGGAGCATTGATTTGGAGGTTGCAAATAAAGTTTAGCCATTAGGCAAATTTGCAAATACAGAATCTGGGAATACTAGATATCAACTACATGAACCTTGTGTTTGTTTGTTTGTTTTTAAGTTTTTATTTATTTAAGTAATCTCTACACCTAACGTGGGGCTTGAACTCATGACCCCAAGATCAAGAGTCACATGGTCTTTCGACTGGGCCAGCCAGGTACCCCAAACTTTGTGTTTTAATAGAGACATTCTGGTGGTAGTGTCAGGAAAAACATAAAGAAAGTATTGCTTTAGGCAGACTATTTGTGTGTGATATGTTGCTTGGGGCATAGGTGAAAGAAAGAAAAGAAACCGCTTGGAAGGCTCCTAGGTAGCCCTGCAAACTATTTCAATGCTAATAAATGCCTAACAGGAAAAAGTATTAAAGTAAAATATGTTAATAACCAATAAATATTTATTCAATGTAAACCTGTAAGTCTAATTCTGGGAATCTACACAAAGGAGACGATCTAAAATATGCAAAAGGTATATACTGAAGATGTTTGCCACATTATAAATTATAATGCGGGAATAAAACGGGAAACAACCTAAATATTTAACAAAAGCATTATGGTTAAGTAAATTATTATGTATATATACCAGACAGCATATTATATAGTCCTTTAAAATGCTGATTAAGGATAATATACACTCTATCTCACAACCCACTAGGGTGGCTACTATGAAAAAAAAAAAACGAGAAAATAACAAGTGTTGGTGAAGATGTGGAGAAATTGGAACCCCGTGCACTGTTGGTGGAAATGTACAGTGGTGAAGTCATTATGGAAAACAGTATAGAAGTTCCTAAGAAAACTGAAAATAGAATTACCATATGATCTGGCAATTGCACTTCTGGTTATACACCCAAAGCAGGGTCTTGAAGAGATATTTGTACACCCATGTTCACAGCAGCATTATTCACAATGGCCAAAGGGTAGAAGCAATCCATGTCCATCAACAGTGAATGGATAAACAAAATGTAGGGTATCAATAAAAAAGGAAGAAAATCCTGACACGTGAAACAACATGGATGAACCTGGAGGACATTATGCTAAATGAAATAAGCCAGTTACAAAAAGACACGCACTGCATGATTCCTTAGAATGAGGTCCTTAGAGTAGTTACATTTATAGAGACAGAAAGAAGGGTGTTTCTCAGGGGCTGGAGGGTCGGAGGAATGGGGCACTGTTGGTAAATGGCACAGAATTCCAGTTTTGCAAGATAAAGAGTTCTGGACCCTTTTTTCACAACAGTGTGAATGTGATAACACTACTGAACTGTATGCTTCAAAATGGCTAAGATGGTCAACTTTGTGTTATGTATATTTTACCACAGTTATAAAAAGAAATACTATATAGTGACATAAGAAAAATATCAGGGAGCTAATATTAAGTCTAAAAAGCAGAATAAAACATTATTAATATAGCTTGATAACAATTAGCAGCAATTTACACAAATGAAAAAAGATGAGAAAATTCAAATGTTTAATATGATTATGTGAGTATGGTAGGATAGTAGATTTTTTTCTACTTTTTAAAATAAAAATGCATTTATTAAAAGTGAACTTGATAGTAAAAATATGATTTGGTTAAAAAATTAAAAAACATTTTCGCCCAATGTTCTTTCTATGTGCACTAATTCTAGACTTCTGTTGAAATGGATGGCAGGAATTATTCTATGGTTCCTCTTTTTAAAAACTCCTAGTACTTGCAATATAATCAGTAAAAAGTGTGCTTAAAATACGCACACAGCTTAAAAAAGAAAAAAAGTTGTACAGTAATGACAAGTAGATGTCTACTAGTTTCAGCTCAGGTTGCTCAAAAGTCACTTGAAAAACACTCTAGAGATTTTTTTTCTTTTAAGAAGAAAATGAATGAATGAATGAAGGAATGAATGAAGGAGCAAGTAAGGGAAACTTGCCAATCCTGCTTTCTTCAAAAGAAATGGATTGCCACATGGGAAGTAAAGATGACAGACCCAGTCACTACAGCTGTAGCAAGATAAAACATGAATATTAATGATTGACTTCAAATTAGCCAACTCTTTTTCTTTTGCCTGCAGCTGATGCTATAAGGAATATTGAGTCTCAAGAGATTCCTGAGCTTAGGTGGTTATAATTCATCTGATCGCCATTCAAAAAAAAAAAAAGGTCCCTGTTCTGTTCAGTTTCATGAGATCTAATGTTTTTAGCATTCTAATTGTGTTTGTTCACTCCAGTGATGAAACAGATTTTTTCCCAGACTGCTTTCCATCTGGTTGTTTTGTAACCACAAACAAACTACATTAGAAGTAATTTTTTAAAAGCCCAAACTCCTATTTTCTATTCTGTTTAATGTAGGTGTACTTGAATGAAATCAATTATTTTCTGACTTTCCTAGTGCACATTTATTATTTAGGTGTGTGGTTGTGTTTGAATCAATCTATTTATCTATCTGCATATACCAGTATACGTACACATACACACCCCTATGTAAATAGATGTGTCTGTATAATATACATATGTGTATACATATACACGTATATTGGAATATATATGTGTGCGTGTATATATACATAATACTGATATATGCAGATATATACATATACACATACACACGCTTCTAGCTTTTCTCTTTTCTTTGCCCTTCAGAGATTCTCGGTTATATTCTTTTATTTTTTTAAAAATTTTATTTACTTATTTGACACACAGAGAGAGAGATAGAGACAGCGAGAGAGGGAACACAAGCAGGGGGAGTGGAAGAGGGAGAAGCAGGCTTCCCGCGGAGCAGGGAGCCCGATGCGGGGCTTGATCCCAGGACTCCGGGATCTTGACCTGAATCGAAGGCAGACGCTTAAGGACTGAGCCACCCAGGCGCCCTCGGTTATATTCTTTTAGATGATTATAGTTTTAGGACTTGGCTTGCAACCTCAGGTGTGTGGCAAGACGGCTGACCTCACGGTCCCAGGACGATGGAGTTTGTTTTGACTCCTCTATCAGGAAGGAAAGAGTTCTGTCACTGTGTCCCGGAGAAGCCCGGGAGTGTCTGACGCACTGAAATTGCCCTGAGCACATGCTGCTGCGTTGACCTCAGGGAAGCCAGGAAGGGCGGCGCCTTCCACACGGTCTCAGCCCTGTGAGCCGAGCCAGAGAGCGCCTCAGGCCGCCCGGGCAGCCAGGGGCCTCCCTGCTGGCCCTGCCATCACTGAAGATAAACGCACCTCACATGATTCTTTGAAATCAGTCCTGTCTTCATTAGAAAGACGCAGTGAGGCAATGAGGTGGGGCAGGCAGAGGAGCTGGGGTGGAGGGTTAGCGTGCAGCCTGCTCCGTTCCTTCTCAGTCTGCTCACTCTGGCCTGAAAACCCTTCTTCAGGGAAGGATGTCCCAGAGGCCGGGGACTGAGCCGTCCGGGTCGGTGGTCCACACTGCCGGCTGGGGACCCCGCAGAGACGCCCCTCCTTCTACTCGGCAGGATGGCCGGGCAGGCCCGCGGCTCTCCAGCCGCGCGCCGGGCCTTGGACAGCAAGCTGCTCCCAGAATCCTGCGCGCCTCTGCTGCCCCGGCAGTTTTGCGCTTCCGCGATCCTAGATTAAAAACCCGATTAGGTGGACAGTCGTGGCAAGCTGGGCTCTGAATGGGCTGGGGAGGCCTTTCCGGGTCCTGTTTGCACCTGTGTGTTAGCCACTAAGACAGGACGGGTCAGCAGGAAGAGCAGGGTGGAGAGTGCAGAGAGGGGGTGAAGGAGGAGAAAAGAAAAAGCTTCTCTCTGTCCCTCTTCTCTCATACTCGGTGAAACATGCATGCTACCCTTAGGTTTCTTTATAATTGGAATGCTATTTTAGTGGTCCCTAGAAAAAAGAATAGTACAAGAACAACTTCCTCCTGGGGCGCCTGGGTGGCTCAGTGGGTTAAGCGTCTGCCTTCCCCTTCGCTCAGGTCATGATGGGGGGTGTGGGGGGTCCTGGGATCCAGCCCTGCATGGGGCTCCCTGCTCAGCGGGAAGCCTGCTTCTCCCTCTCCTTCCCCCTCGCCCCCCGCTCGTGCTCTCTCTCTCTCAAATAAATAAAATCTTTAAAAAGAAGGAAAGATAGGAAGAAAGAAAGAGAAAGAAAAAAAAAAACTTCCTCCTACCTGTACACCTAAGATGTCCTCGGCTTGCAAGGCTTTTTGAGAGTCTCCCCTCCCATCTGCTTCAGAACCTGGCTCCATCAGGGGTCCTCTTCAAATCTTCAACTTCTTTGAATTGTATTGCCAGGCTTCCTTTCTCTAGTGACTAGCCCATAAATGCATGCAAGACTCTCTCAGCCAAGGGAAAACATTCATTTGAACTCATGCTACCTTCTATGAGGTGCCCCACAGCCCCTTCCTTTTTCTTTTCTTTTCTTTTCTTTTTTTTAAATTTATTTATTTGACAGATAGAGACACAGCGAGAGAGGGAACACAAGCAGGGGCAGAGGGAGAGGGAGAAGCAGGCTCCCCGCGGAGCAGGGAGCCCGATGCGCGGCTCGATCCCAGGACTCTGGGATCATGACCTGAGCCGAAGGCAGACGCTTAACGACTGAGCCACCCAGGCGCCCGCCCCTTCCTTTTTCTACAACTTCTCAAAAGAACAGTTTACACCCACTATCACTTCCCATTTGCTCAGGGCATAGTGATCTGTCTTCTGAGCTTATCACTGTTGGAACTGCTCACCAAAACAGTTCGCCAATTGTTCACCAAAGCTATGTAGGTTTCAATCCAGCGGACTCTCTTCATTCTTCATCTAGCTGGAGCTTTTTGCTACACTGACATGGCAGTGTAAGTCATCTCTGCGCAGAGATTTTGTGGCTTTGTTCAGTGCTGTATCCACAGCATATGGAACAGTGCCTGGCATGGAGTAGGAGCTCAGTAGGTTTGTGGAATGAATGAACCGAGCCTCACTGAAGAGTCCCCTCTTGGGCTTCAGTGACTCGGCACCCTCCCGGTTCTCCTCTCTGGCCATTCCTTTCAGCCTCCTTTACAGACATCCTTTCTGTCAACAGCCCTCTGTTTTGCTGTTCCTGAGATTCTTAACTTATCTGCATCTTCTCTCGTTCTATGTTTTCTCCGAGTTACCTCATCAACTTCCTGTTTTAGCACCCCCTGCATTTTGAGGACACCCAAATTATATCTTCAGCCATGACCTCTCCCTTGAATTTCAGGCTCAAATACCCAAATGTCTCTTGGTCATCTTTCTTTTGCATCCCAGAAGTGCCTCAAAACCAACATTTCTAACACTGAACCCTCAGCCTCATCCCCCAGATCTACTTCTCTTGATCTCTCCTTTAGTAGCACCTTGTCGCCAAAGCTAGTGCGACATACTGAAGTAAGGTCTTCAGTATGAGCCCCTGCATGGAATTAGACAAGTTTTGTTCGTATCAGGCCAACTGGAAGGGTGAGTCTGCTTCAGAGACCTGTTCACGTGAGGGATTACAAGTCCCTTTGAGAAAGGACTCTCCTCAAGGGAAAGATGTATGGGCAGATCCGACCAGCATGGGGCTGCTGAGTCTGGGAAACCTAATGGTTGACTTTGATTCTCTTTCTCCCCCATGTAGTCCTATAGGACAGATAAGGAAACTCAGCACCTAATATGGTCCCTCAATATAATGTCTTACCTACAGTCTTCAACTTATGTCAACTTGCCTCTGAAAAGTTAAAAAAAAAATCTGTCTCCTCGTCCTGACCACTTATTTGCCTATGCGCCCTCAGGCCCATTCCCGGCCTGCCTTCTATTCAGCAGGAAAGCACATTCTCCTTTCAACTAGGAGCTTTGGGACAATGGGAGGCGCCATTGGAAGCCTGGAAGGTAGGAGGAGGGGAGAAGGCAGGGTAGTTCACCCTCTCACTCTGCCTCTGTCAGAGACAGTCAGCGCCGCTATGGCTCTGTCTCCCAGCAGATGGCCGAGCTTCTGGCTCTGGCAACTCTATCTTCCTTTTGTCTTCCGGCCTAGGGGTGACAGCGACTTGTGCTTTTGCTAGCTCCTGGACTGCATTATTGTCCTTTCTTAGGCTTTTCATCATTTTCATCACTAGATAATCAATTCACTCTATTTGTTTCCTTGTCTTAAGACCTAGGGTAATTTCCGCTTTTCTGACTGGATGCTCACCAACACCGCCCCTTACACTTCCCATCGTCCTCCTCACCCCTGCTTCAGACCCCACTCATCGCTCACCTGTACCTCATCTTCCTGCCTCCAGTCCTCTCTCCTTTAAGGGAACTTCCCCAAATCTGCCCCGGTGATGTGTCTGCAATACAAATAGGACCTCATCACTGCCATGCGTAAATCCCTTCCATGACTCGTACTTCCAGGAAAAATTCCAGATCTGCACTGTCCATAGGGTGTCTACTAGCTACATGTGGCTACTGAGCACTGGAAACGTGGCCCATCAAAACTGAGATGTGCCTAAGTGTCAAATACTCAACAGATTTTGAACATGTAGTACAAAAACAAAACAAAACAAACCAGTTTATAAAACATGTCATCAATTACTTTTAATACTGATTACAGGTTGACATAATGGCATTTCAGATATATTGGGTTTAATAAAATACAGTCTTGAAATTAATTTTGTCTGTTTCTTTTTCCTGCTTTTTGATGTGACTGTTACAAAATGTAAATATACATATGTGTCTCGCATTTTATTTCTTTTGGGCAGCACCGCTCTAGACTACTAGGAATAGCGGATAAGACCCCCAGGACCTCACAGTGGCTCATCTCTCCAGCCTCACTGCTTACCACACCCTGCCTTTCACTTTAAGCTCTAGGAAACACAGTCAGGTGCATGCTAGTCCTGAATCCTCCACACCTTCACTCCCCCCTCAGATCACTTGGCGTCATACTCCAACCACCAGGGGTTGTGTTCCCCCTCCATCCTTAGCCTCACGCCATCAGGAAGAGGAAAAAAATGCTGGAAAGGATCCAGGACAAATAACTGGGGTGCTGGGAGGCTTGAAATTATTGGACATTAGAAATTCTTGCTCTCTCCTGAATGATCTTTCTGGGTCCTCCTCTTTTCTTTTGATTCCTCCTTTGGGTAGGTTGTTGGTGCTCTTGAATCCCTCACTCACTAGTTTCACTAGTGAAAACCATATTTTGTTCATCTTTGATTCCAGTGCCTGGCCATAGAAGATGATCAATTAATATTAAATGAATAAATGAATAAATGGATAGAAGGACGTGTGAGTAGGTGTTGGGTGCTTTTTTGAGGTTCTTCACAACATCTGACACAATGCCATATGTATATTTTTGGATCAGTAAATAGTATCATTTGAATGACTGAAAGTTGGTTTCCAAGTCATGCTCATTAAACTAAGCTTACAAAGATAAAAACCAGATTGCCAGTCTTGCTGCCAAGACTTTTGTATGTCAGGAATGTCCCCAGATTTGGATTTAGTTTAGGACCAGTTTAGAGGTAGACCCAGACAAATGTGGAAGAGGCAGATTAGCAGAGTGAAGAGCTGTCAGGGTTCCAACTAGACAAACAGCTTATCAGCAGAGAACTCTCTTGATGTCAGTTCACACATCTCTCAATTAAGGATTACATTTATTACTATCATTTCAATTTTGGATTTAAGACTAGTATACCTGAAGGTAATATTGACTCAAAAGTAAGACAGCTGAGTCATTGTTAATGTCTGACAATTACTGGCCAGGTTTTCTTGAGCAAGTCATTCACTCTCTGAATCTATTCATTTATCTGAAGTGTGGGAGAAATAATACTCACTCTGTCTGTTTCCCCAGCTTTGGTGAGAATCAAATTGGGTTAGGTATACCAAGAGCTTTGGAAACGCATTGTTTTGGTGTCACAAAAAGTGAGAATTATATCTCACATTATTTCTTAATTCCTCATGAGGTTTAGAAGGAAATAGTGGAGTAAGATTATAATTTGGTAGAAACATTTGCGAATTCAAGTCTTATCTCAGGCTATTTGTCCAAATCGTTCTTTAACATATTAACCTTAAATGCTATTTTTATTGGATGGAGTTTCAAAATACTTTAGTTATAAAGAAATCTGTCTGTACATAGGACCCAGCCTTTCTTTCTGTCATGCTGGTAGTGTTTATTAAATGCCCTATGTATTTTAATTCTGTCTTGTTTTTTCTCTAAATAAGATAGTCTATAGGGAAACTGAAGAAAGAATGGGAAATACTTTTGCTGACACACAAACTTGTGTGTGTGTTTGTGTGTGTGTGTAAACTGGCCATTACTGAATTGAGAACTTCATTTGTTCATTTGTTTATATATGTCCAACATTGTCTTTTTTCATTGTTCTTATATTTACTTAATTACTTAATTTAAGAATACTGTTGAAATTATAACTTGGAATAGAATGAATAATGACCCCTAAAGATATCATGCTCTAATCCCTGGAACCGTCCTCATATGGAAGAAGGGTCTTAGCAGATATGATTAAATTAAGGATTTTGAGAGGAGCAAATTATCCTGGGTGGACCAGGAAGACCCTAAATGTAATTACAAGTGTCCTTATAAAGGAGAGACAGAGGGAGATTTGACGGGCAGAAGAGAAAACAATGTAACCAGGGAGGCAGAGATTGGAGTGACGTGGCCAATAAACCTAGGGATGCTGGTCCCCATGAGAAGCTGGAAGCAGCAAAGGACAGATTCCCCCCAGAACCTCCAGAGGGAGTGGCAATGCTGGCACCTTGATTTTGGCCCACTGAAACTGATTTTGGATTTCTGGCCTCTGGAACTGTGGAAGAATAAATTGCTGTTCTTTGAAGTCACCAAGTTGATAGCAGGTTGTTACAGCAGCGTTGGGAAACACTAACTCTTCATGGGATTCAGGAAGAAGGGCACTTAGAACTAGTTATAAGAACTAGTTATAGATCAGTGATTCCCAGCCTCTTCTTCAAGATTTAATAACAATGTGTTAATTGAGCCCTGGAAGGTGCCTGGACTTGTTCTAGGTATAGTAAGAAATATCAAAGAAGTAAGAGACACCACCTCTTCCCTGGAAGAGCTTGTCATCTAGTTGAAGAATCAAAACACATGATGGATATAAAGCTCTTTTTTAAAAAAAGATTTATTTATTCATTTTTAGAGAGAGAGTGAGCAGGGGGGCGGGGGGGCAGAGGGAGAGAATCTTTCACGCAGACTCCCCACTAAGCCAGGAGCCCCATGCAGGGCTCGATCCCCCAACCCATGAGATCATGACCTGAGCTGAAACCAAGAGTCAGACGCTCAACCAACTGAACCACTCAGGGAGCCCCTAAAACTCTTAACTCATAATTCAAGACAGTGGCTAAATCAAGGGATACGTTGCTCAGCATACAGTTTCAGGTGGTGTGAGCAAAACGAACAAAGGTAAGAGCCAGGGTGAACAAGGTGGGTCATAGGCAAGGAGTGCACCCACGGGATAGAAAGCTTCTGGTGGGAGAAAATGGGAATAAGTTCAGTGGTTGGGAAGGGTTTTTGCAAAGGAAAAATCAAGCAGTGAAATATCAGGTTGATATTAGAGGAAGCAGGGAGCCTTTGGCTGTTTGGGGCAGAAGAGTCAGATGATGAAAACTGTGTCCAGGGAAGACTCATTTTTCAGATGGGGCAAGTTGTACACTTCAGTTGGTCAGTCTGCTGTCCCTTAATAGGTGCAAGATGACATGATATTTTAGAATAATTTTTTCCTGAAAGTTTTTCCTCAGAAATGTTTGGGACAGCTGCGGTGCTACTTGGGATAATTGGAAATACTCTGGGATGTCAAAAACAGGAGACCCAAATCCGTCTCTCCATATTCCCAATTAGATGTAATTGATATATCTCCAGATCTCATCAGCTAAGAAAAAATAACTTTCCTCCTTCCAGTTTGCAATGAAGCCCCATTTCATGGACCACAGGAAACCCATTTCTCTACTGAATTTACCTCTAGTGTTTCCTGGACATCCTGGAGGAAGAAGGTGTGTAATCTGCTGAATCCCAGCTCTCTGGCACTCCACAAATCCTCCAGTTTAAGTTGGGTCTGGCTTCCTCAGGCTGCTCTGCTTCCCCATGCTTGTTGTTTTGAGCAGGGACTCTGGTTGCTTGCTCTCTTTAGTCCTCACAGCCCAGCAAAGACCAGGCTGTGGTGATGATGAACAGACATCCAGCATAGAGTAATAGGCACTGCTGCTAGAAGGGTGCTCCTAAGGGTCATGAGCCCAGATCAGTCTCAGCAAGACATATTAAAGGAAACTTCCATTAGGCTTCAGCGTGGAGGGGATGCTTCCTCCAAAGAGCATACCCAGACAGCTTCCTACATTGCAGTATAGTCTCAGGAAGAGAAGTTCCTTCCCTCCTCTATCATTGCCAACTCATTCTCATACCAGGATGGCTGACAGTGGGAATATCCATTTCAAGTTGCAATTTCTTCAGTTTAATGATGATTTCACAAATAATGTATAGATTTTTGCTCCATATGATCGTTAATTTTATGTGTCAACCTGACTGGGCTAAGGGATGCCCAGATAGCTGGTAAAATATTATTTTTGGATGTGTCTGTGAGAGCGTCTTCAGAAGGGATTGGCATTTGGAAGAGTAGACTTAGTAAAGAAGATCGCCTTCACCTATGTGAATGGGCATCGTCCAATCCACTGAGGGCTTGAACAGAACAAAAAAGTCTAGGAAGGGCAAATTTGCTCTCTCTCTGTGCTTGAGCTGAGACATCTTCCTTCTCCTGCACTCGAACATCTGTACCCCTGTACCATTGGCCCCCTGATTCTCAGGCCTTTGGACTTAGACTAAATTATACCAGTGATTTTCCTGGTTCTTCAGCTTGTGGACAGTAAACTGATTGTGGGAATTCTTGGCTTCCAAAACCCTGGGAGCCAATTCCTGTAATAAATTTCCTCATATATATCCACATATATCTTATTGGTTCTGTTTCTCTGGAGAACCATGATAATACAGTACTTATTTGTAATGAATAAATGGTCCATTCTAATTATTTTCAATGAAAGGAAATGTGTTACAGAGACAGATAATTGGTGGCAGCTTTAGTGTTCCTCCAGGTTTCAAAGATAAATGAAAACCCTGTCTCCACCATACTCCATAACATATTTATTGAAATCTAAATTCAATTCAACAGCCTCTACCAATCAGACTCTACAGAATGAACTCCACCCTCTATCTCTCCTCTATTTGATCTTCCACTACATCTTCTTGTCTTTATTCCGAGCGTTACGTTACCCATTCATCCATTTGGGGAGATGTTCAGTGTCAGCAGAAGATAGTGATCTCTTAGTGACATGCCTAAATTATCTTCTTTCTCAAAAGCACTTAGGGAAAGAGAAAATGAGAACAGGGATATGGAATCAATGTTGAAGATATGCACTGTAACTGGAGAAAGGATGGGAGGTTGAAATACTGATGAAGGTCAGGAGGGAGGGGAAATTCCAAATCTGGGACTGAGAAAAAATGAAAATAGAGCAGTGGGAGACAAAGAGCCTGTATCAATGGTATTGATGACTGTGAAGTGAACCCAATATGAGAGGGGAGAGGATGATAATCCATGTTAGAGGAGAGCAAGCAGAAGGATTTACCTCATTTCTCCTTCATTCTTATGTGGTGCAATCTTTAGGTGCCCTATAAATTGTTGGGATTAAGTAATCTTAAGGAAGTAGTCCCAACAGAATAATCATACTTTTCACAATCCAATAATAAATTAGATTTGGGCTCAGTTGTTTTTATAGGAAAATGTGGCAAATGTTACCATAATCCTCTGTTCAAGACTGTACAAATGACTTAATGTAGGAAGTCCTTATTTGTTTCCAGGGGGATAATTATCCATGACAGGTCAAAACATCTAGGGTCACCCAGAGTTAAACTCCAAGGATGGCTTTGTTTTTTCATTTGCTAAGAAGGTAGTTCCAGAATAGACAGTCATTGAAACTGAAACAGAGGTAGCCTTGCAGCCACTACAGAGATTACAAAATATCCAGCACTATACTAGACATTATAAAGAAAAACAAAGAGGGAAATATGTTTTAAGCCAGGCAAGTGACAGGTCAAAATCATGTTATTGGAAGAGTACTTCTTAATCACAATCTCCAGTTATGATTTATAGCTAACAATCAAATTTAATATGCAAATTAATATGCATAGAATCTCAGCATGGTTTACACATAAGTTTCTATTTGAACAGGCTTCTAGGGCACATAGGAAATATGATCAAAATGTACATAGTTTATAAGTCCAAAACAATGAGAATTTTGAGTCTGTTTCTAATTGGGCTTTTTTTTTTAGAAATCAAGAATACTGAGGCCAGGGCACCTGGGTAGCTCAGTTGGTTAAGCGACTGCCTTCGGCTCAGGTCATGATCCTGGAGTCCCGGGATCGAGTCCCGCATCGGGCTCCCTGCTCGGCAGGGAGTCTGCTTCTCCCTCTGACCCTCCCGACCCTCCCCCCTCTCATGTGCTCTCTCTCTCAGTCTCTCTCTCTCAAATAAATAAATAAAATCTTTAAAAAAAAAAAAAAAAGAATACTGAGGCCAAAGTGGTTGCTTCAAAATCTAAGTACATCTGATATTGACTTCATGTCATTGATCGTCTCCGCTAACCCTATGGTTGTCACCAACATCGTCGTCACCACCACCCACCATCAGCAAACATTCATAAAGTGTCTACATGTCTGCAGCACGGGAAAAAGGGAAATCAGAGGGCTATAAGGCATAGTTACTTCTTTCAAAGGGCTTAGGATCCAACCAGAGAGAGAAGACACAAATTAACAGAGAAATACAGGGGCAAAATGTGACAAGTCAGGAACAGCTAGGCTATGCTGCAGAAACAAATAACCCCCACATTTTGGAGGATTATAACAACAGAGGTGATTTTTCAGTCCTTCCACATGGCCATCACAGATTGGCATGGGGACTTTGCTCACTGCAGTCACTCAGGAACCCAGGCGAATGAGGACACCTTACTGATATTTTTATAATCATTGAAGCAGGAGAAAGGGAAGATGATGAATCTACCCAATGGTTCTTTTTTTTTTTTAAGATTTTATTTATTTATTTGACAAAGAAAGAGAGAGCACAAGCAGGGGGAGCGGCAGGCAGAGGGAGACAGAGAAGCAGGCTCCCCGCTGAGCAGGGAGCCCGATGCAGGGCTTGATCCCAGGACCCTGGGATCATGACCTGAGCTGAAGGCAGACACTTAACCACTCAGCCACTCAGACACCCCCTACCCAATGGTTCTTAGAACTTCCTCCTAGATGTTACACTTGTCACTTCTGCTCATCATCTAAAGCAAGTGCATGTTCACACCTAACTTTAAGGGGGTGGGAAACTGTGATTCTACCATATGCTAGGAGAATATACATATTTGGTGGGCAACACAAATGCTCACCACATGTACATATTAAGAGTCAAATAGGTTGTATGGACTGAGTCCACATGCTGTAGAAGTTTAGAGGAGGGAATGAGCAATAAAATCTAGGATACTAATTATAGTTCTTTTACTCATTTATCTTTTATTCAGTGTACATGTGTAGAGTACTTCCTAGCACTAGGTACTCTTCTAAGCAATGCTCCTACAGCACTAAACAATACTGACAAAAATACCTGTCCTCCTGCAGACTATTTTCTAGTAGGGGAAGATTTGAGCAGGGCCTTGAAGGATGAGTAGCACTGAGACAATTATATAAGGAAGAACATTCTCAGCATAGAAAATAGAGTTTGTTTCACATGAAACCAGAAAAATATCAAAAAGGTAATGATGAAAAAATCAGTTCACGAATATAACTTGCTCAACTTCTATGTAATTAAGGGCCGTTTATGAAAACCATGGTAGCATGGTTTAAAAAATTGTTTTGACAACATGGAATTAATATGGGTGCTTTAAATTAATTTTTAATCGCTCCACATTCTTATTAGATTATTATTAGATTATATTATATGTGAAATACAATGATTTAGAGATGTTTCGCTGGTAATTTGCTTTATAACATGTCTTTATTTCTTGAAATGTTTTGGTAGTGGAATAATTTGAGAAAGGATTATTGTGAGTTATGATCACTCCCATATTTCTATCCCTTAAAAACTCTCAGAAGCCTTAAAACTTTTTAATGTTTTGCATGTCTATAAAATATGCCATCACCTCTGAAAATAAATTTACTAGTATTCTGAAGGAAGGCAAAGTAAAAACAAACTTATAGCTACTTTCATATAAATAAATCAGGAAAACAAAATCAAATACTCATTGAGATCTTTAGTTCATTTTTTACCTACTCACTATTGATGAGGCCATCACTAAACTCTAGACTTCGATAGACTTTGTTGTCCGAATTACCCATCAGACTACAAATTAGTGAGGACAAAGGGGTGATATCATTTATCTTGAACAATCTGTGAGGAGGGGACTGACAAGATCATCACAAAAGCAAGTGTGTGTTCACACCTAACTTCAAGGGGGTGGGAATGTGTGATTCTACCATATGCTAGGAGAACTGTACATATCTGGTGGGCAACATGCTCACCACTAAATGTACAAATTAAGAGTCAAATAAGTTATATGGACTGAGTAAATCTTTTGTAAATCTTTTCAGATGATGAAAGTTTAGATGCTTGGGAAAAAAATAAAAATAAAACAATATCACCTCACACCCATCAGGATGGCTACTCTAAAAAAAAAGAAAAATCAAGTAGAAAATAGCAGGCATTGAAGAGGTTGTGGAGAAACTGGAACTCGTGTGCATTGATCGTGGGAATGTAAGATGGTGCCACCAGGATGGAAAATGCTGTGATGGTCTCTCAAAAAATTAAAAATAAAATTGCCATATGATCTCATAATTCAATTTTGGGGTATAGCCCAAAATACGGAACAGGGATTCAAAGGTTATTCATATACCATGTTCATAGCAGCATTATTCACGACAGCCGAGTGGTGGAAGCAACCCAGGTATCCATCTATGGATGAATGGATAAACAAATCTGGTATATGTATACAATGAACTATTTTTTAGTTTTATAAAAGAAGCAAATTCTGAAACATGCTAAAACATGGATGAGACTTGAAGACTTTATACTAGATGAAATAAGCCGGTCACACAAAGACAAATACTGTATGATTCCACTTACGTGAAGTACCTAGAGTAGCAAAATTCATAGAGACAGAAAGGAGAAGGGCAGGTACCAGGGCCTGGAGGGAGGGAAGCAAGAGGAGGTTAGTATTTAATGGGTACAGAGTTTTGGTTTTGCAAGATGAAGTGGAGAGGGAGGACGGCCATGGTTGCACAATGTTAATGTACTTAATGCCATTGAACTGTACACCTAAAAATGGTTAAGATGGCAAATCTTGTATTAAGTGTATTTTACTGCAATTACAAATAATTTTAAAATACAAACAAACAAAAGAACAACAAAAAGAAATTTTGAAACTTCCAGACCTGGTAAAATCAGTCACCCATTAATTTTTTCCTCAGTTTGAGGCATCTCGTTTTATATTTTATATTAGACAGTAATTCTCTAATGTGGCGCTTCCACGTTCCCCACCATACAAACCTTGGTGGCTCTGCCCTCTGCTACATTCCGAGAGTTCCTATCCTAATTAACATTTCAGTCAAATCAGATTTTCTGGCTCCCAAAGTGTGATCTATCAATTGCTGGCATATCTTGGGATATAGCCAGGCATGACCCAGTTAACCACGGTTGGCTACAGTGGGAAAGGCAGCCTGGGAGGGGCCGGGGGCACAAGGACCAGGGAACGGGTGCCAAGAAAAAATGCAGTTAGCAGAGTAGGCAGCAGGGCAGGGCTCCTCCATCAGTCCAGAATGAGTATTGGAGTGGTCCGTTATAACAAAACTGCAGGGTATTCCCACATGGAATTCTGGCACATGGTGATGTTCTGGGGTCCAACAAGAACTTAGACAGGCAGAAGATATTGGGGGAAGTTATGAGCAGTTCATGGTTTAGATTGTTCCTCGAAGGGAGGTTGACAAGAGTGTGGCAGAGCTTCCAGCCTCAAGGGAAGAGAAGTTAGCAGGTGGGAAGGGCAAAATTCTCAGCACCCAGAATCCTCATTATCAGATCTTGCCACAGAAATGGTCCAGAAAGGGTGACTGAGCCCAACTTCTAGAATGTGGGGCTAAAGTTTACACCCCTCTTGCATAAAGTCAGGACTGACCACAAGCTGAGCAGGACATGGTTATGGCCACAAGGACTGCGGGCTAGCCAATTAGTCAGGAATGACTCATGATAAAATCGAATCATCCGTTCGAGAGACATTGAGCTTTGGCAGTTGTTAGTATTCTCAGCAGCTTCTCAAATATAAGGAGCCTATTAGTAAAGAATCTAGCGTCCTGAAGATCACAAAGCATGCCAGAATTTAAAAACAAAGAATACTTTGAGGTAGAAGCACCCTAAGCTCTGTGTCCCCGCTGAAAGGAAAAGTCTTGGCAAAACATCCATTCCCAGTATTTCTCTGGTGTACTCGACAAATGCTGTATCATCATGACTGGCCTCATAGAAAGATCCTGAACAGAGAGACACTGTTGGCCCTCGTGAGCAGACTCACAATCAGAAACAGAATTTTGTTTATTTAACATATATATATTGTACATGTCATATATTATTATAGATTGTAAACACACACACATACATATGTAAGCCATTTCAAGTCCGATGGGAGTGTGCACAAAATCCTGGGCTTCACAGCAAAGAGAAAGCAGCTATAAACCAGCAAAAAAATCCACACGCCATCCTTCAAGAGCTTTGGTCAAGTGCTGAGAGTTGTGCTCTTCAGAGTCTCTGACCTGGGCAGCACTGGCATTTTATCAAGGAGGACACTAAGGCTGGGGAGCTGAAGTTATTTTCTCAAGACCTCTTGCCCAGGGGATGGCAGTCCTGAGGTAGAATCTAACCGTGAAGGGGATAAGGAGAATTAGAGATCCGTATAAGTCTCACTATGTGGTGATGGATGCTAACTAGACTTATTGCGGTGACCCATTTCACAGTATACACAAACATTGGATCATTATGTTGTACACCTGAAACTAATATAATATTACGTTAATTATATCTCAGTTTAAAAAAGGAGACAACCACATATGCCGGTATATATTCATAGTTTTTCTAAAGGGAGATTATAGTGCAAAAAACTAATGAAGGCATTTACTTCTAAACTTTATTTTAAGAGGAGGGTTGGGCAGTGGGGGGAGGGGAGCGGGGCGGTGAGGTCTAGTCCAACAGGAGTTCACAACAGCACTCATCACCACTTAGGAAAATCTCCGCTCTAAGAAATCTCTGCTCCAGAATTGTAGCTGGGTGGTTTCCTCGCTTAGACAGCTCAGACATTAAGATGTAGTGACTGCCTTTATTCTTTAAAAGAAAACGAACAAACCAACCAACCCCAGGCAAAATGACAGTTTGCAGGGTAACTGAGTTTCATGGTCTCTGCTGAGATGGAGGAGGAAGAACCCGCCCTCCAAGGAAGCCCACTTTCCTCGGCATCACGGTTACCCTGCCTCCAGCGCTCAGCCCGCTCAGCCGCTACCGGGTATCAGTGGCTCACGGGTTGGCAGGAGACCTCTGCTCATTCTTCCTCTCCCAGACTGAGAACAATGCCAAGTGACAGGGCCAGCCTTGGAAGAAGAAAGCAGGTATATAAAATAAACTCTGGGCTCAGAAATGCTCCAATTCATAGTGTGTTATAATCGACCAAGAATACCTCTGTATTAGTTTTCATTTGCTGCTGAAACAAATCACCTCAAATTTAGTGGCTTAAAACAACACACGTGTATTATCTTATAGTCCTGGAGGTCAGAAGTCTGCAATGGGTCTCACTGGGCTACAGTCAAGGTGCTGGTAGGATTGTTTTTCTTTCTGGAGCAAGGAGGGGAGATTCTGTTTTCTTGCCTTTTCCAGTTTCTAGAGACTTCCCGCATTCATCGTGGCTCCCTTCCATCTTCTAAGCTAACAATGGCTAATGGAGTCTTTCTTGCATGCTATCGTATTAGCATATTAATCAAAATTGTTTCAGATTCCCAGTCTAATAATTACAATATCCCTGCCATGTCTGGCTTTGATGCTTGACCTGTCTCTTCGAACTGTGTTTTTGGTCTTCTGGTATGCCTTGTCACTTTGTAGCTGCTCGGGACATGCTGGGTGAAAGGAGCGGCTGTAAATCGGCCTTCAGGAAGGAATGTGGTGGTGAGGTGTGGGGGACGGGCAGCCTTCTGCGCTCCTGTGATCAGTTCCCGGTCTTCTAATGAGCCTGTGCCTCTGCGCTGTGAGCTCACAAGTGTGTCTCAGTTTTTGTCTCCCCCATCTTAGGTGGGAAGGGATGGCTAGAGTGGGCTGGAATTGGGCATTTCCTTTCCCAGGTCAGTTAGGCTCTGAGAGGACCCCAGCTGGTTAGGCTCTGGATAATTAGTTTCCTCTGAGGTCAGCCCTTGTTAAGAACAAGTGCTCTGGCGTATTTCAAAATGATTCTTTTTCCTCTCCCCTGGCCAGAAGCCTGCCAGGCAGTTTCTCCCATATTTATTGTGGGAACCTGGTCGAGCTCCTTGAGGTAAGTGTCACTACTTTGGGCAGGCTGTCCTGCCTCAAGCACTGGTTCCCCTGGTGGTCTCCTCTCTTGAGTCCCTGCTCAGGGAAGCTGAGAGGGAGAAGCAGGCCCCCCGCTGAGCAGGGAGCCTGATGTGGGACTGGATTCCAGGACCCTGGAATCATGACCTGAGTCGAAGGCAGGTGCTTAACCGACTGCGCCCCCCAGGCGCCCCCCATCCCCCCTTTTTTTTTTTTACATATAAGGACCTTTGTGATTGCACTGGTCCTAACCAAATAGTCCAGGATATTCTCCCCATTACAAAATCTGTTGATTAGCAACCTTAACTCCATCTGCAAGCTTAATTTCCCCTTGCCACATAACATAACAAACATATTTGCAGGTTGCAGGGACTAGGACATGGACATCTTTGTGGGGGGTGGGGAGGATTATTCTGCTTACCGCAAGATCCTTTGTCAGAGCTTTTTTGGGGGGAGGTGAGAGATAGGCAGAGAACACGGTGACATCATGAGGAGAGGAACCAGGGAACCTCAAAACATTAGGGCAAATATCCCCATTTCCTGAATGCCAAGATGTCTCCACAATATTCTTTATTTTATTATTTTTTAAAGATTTTATTTATTTATTCATGAGAGAGAGAGGGAGAAGCAGACCCCCCACTGAGCAGGGAGCCCGAAGTGGGACTCTATCCCAGGACCCCAAGATCGTGACCTGAGCCAAAGGCAGATGCTTAACCGACTGAGCCACCCAGGCGCCCTCCACAATATTCTTTAAAAACCTGTTGTTCCTTCTGTCTTTGTCTCTCAGTTCACCCCAGGAGAATTTAAATTTCATCTGTTTGAGGAGTGGGTTTCTCATGATATACAGACACAGTATGCGATGAAGGAAAATAAAAGGCCTCTTTCCCAGGGCCAGTGGACCCAGCTTCCAAACCAGTAGTTTTCAACGTGCAAGTTTCAGTCCTCCGTTGATGACAGTAATGACTCCTGAGATCAGTTTAGAGGGTGGGGAATGGGCGAGAGAGAGGGAGAGGGAAGGAAAGACAGACAGAGAGGGAGGGAGGGTGAGAGGAAGAAGGGACGGACAGAAGGAGGGAAGGAAGGAAGAGAAAGATGAAGCTATGAGGGTGCCTCACGGGTTCTAGGATAACGATGGTTTCGGTTCTAACTGCAGGTGTGCACCGGCTTACGGTGTAAGATGTATGTTCCCAGTGAAACGGTCTGAACTCTAGGGGCTCGCGGGGCAGCCGCAGATGTGCGTGGGGAGAGGCTCCCCTGCAGAGGAGGCTCCCCCTGCGGAGGAGCCGCCCCTCATCCCTGCTGGGAAAGGCGAATCTGCTTACTACCTGTGCAGAAACGTTCCAAGGGACTTTAGGGGACCGAGGAAGCAAAAAGGACAGCAACGTGGAGAAAGGAGATCAGAACAGAAGAGGGAGAGATGGGAGTTCAAAGGAAAAAGAGAAAGTGAAATGAAATGAAGAACGTTAGTCCAGTTAGATAAGCACAACAAAAAGAGTAGACTCAAAAGAAATCGGCCCGGAAGATAAGCCCACACTCAAACGCCTTCCTGGGTGAAAGAACAAAAAAGGGAAACCTCGCAAACGTGAGCCCAACTCACCCTGTGCTCAGTTTTGCCTCTGCCTGCGGCGGCTGAGCCGGCTCTCGGTCCCCGCGCCTTCGCAGACATGCGCCACGGACGCACCACGGCTGGCCGGCGGGCCTTGTTGGCCTTTAGCCGTTGTCCCCTCCAGCTGTCCTTGTGGGGTGAAATCAGAGCAGGAGGAAGTGAAAATGGCAGGGGACCTGGTCTGAGCGCCGGGCGGTCGGCCACGCAGCCCCCACAGGCACTTCCTGTGTAATGCTTGCTGGAGACCCAGTGTCAACCCGACGATCAATTCGTCACCAGCTCAGGTGCAACTGCTATTAAGCACTAGTAGATGCAGACCCGGTCCCAATAATCCTGGACATAGAGGAGAAAACTGGCTCTCAGAGGGGTGCAAGAAATTATAACGCATCAGTAAGTGGCAGGCTGCGACTCTAGCCACCCTCTGACCCCCTTGCAGGGCCCTTTCTGCCACAAGGACTTCTGCCCTTCAAGAACAAACTTTTCAAGGACCCATGCCTATCACACATGGCAATTGTATCAGCCATTGATGCCTGAGATCTCCATGTCTCCATCCTCTACAATGTCCCTACTCTGAGGCTTGGACAAGTGGGTTCTTGGGAGTGGAGTGGGTAGGTTACATTTGGTGGAGAATGGAGAGCCCAAGAACATGCCTTTCTCCCGCCATCAGGGTTCCAGGATAGGCATGGTGGATAGATGAAGGCAGCCCTCTCTTCCCAAGATTAAAGTGAAGCTAGGGTCTCCTTTCTTCTCCTAAAAAGGAAATGCTTAAAAAGAAAGAAAAATACTATTGCCATTTCACTCCTATATAAAACTTTACCAACACCTGGTTAAGCATTATATTCACATCCATTTTATGTCTCCCTGGTGTACCTACAATGTCAGTGTACCAGTCACTACTGTTCTTCCTACTGTTTTTTTCCACTTGCTTTTTTTCCTCATTATGTCCTCAAGCACCCACCTGACTGGGAACTCAGCACAACCTGGAAGATTCTAATGAAGAGGAGCAATGAATCTGACATGAAATTTCTGGAGGAGACAGCCACTCCAGTGGATGTCTGGGAACTGGATGGGGACTCTGGAGTCCTGCTCACCTGCCTTTCAATGTCCTTGAGAAGAGAATGTCTAGAGAAGTGGGGATGGGGAGGAGGGGCATGTGGACCTCCAGAGGGTGGGTGACATGAGGACTCATGATCTCAGTCACCTGTTGTCTCCTCCCATGTGGCAGGCTGGACACTGGGTAAGACAGAGTGGCATCATGTCGCATCCTTAGGAGGAAACATTAGATTACACAAAACGAATCAGAAGTCTATCCTTCAGGACTTAGTTTAATAAACAGACAAGCACTATGAATCTCCCGAAGAGGAAGATGGCATGAAGTCAGGGGTGGGATCCAGATTTGTGGGTCCTAGAGCTCTCTTTGGTGTACCTTTCAAGAAAAGTAACACTAAGTGTGGGCAAAATATTATTAATCTCGTTATACAGAAGAAGAAGCGGGTTTCAGAGCAGTCCAGAGAATTATGGTCCACAGAGCACAAAATCATGAATATAAACGAGTTGTAGAGCTTTGGATGTTACCCATACAGATAAAGCTTATGCCTTCTTAGGTCGTGGTTAATCCAACTCTATACTTCACCTTTTCTGAACATATTTTACTGCTCTTTTGGGGGGAAGGTGAGGAGGGGACAGTGTCTAGGGACCATGTTTCAAAAAACGCTCTTTGGGAACTCTGACCTGGTCTACATGTAAATTCAGGGTCTTTGGCAGGTAGCCTGGCTCCGCCTGGAAGTGTCTGGGCACATGCTCTCATCCACTTGAATCCCTTTTCGGCACTGCTTTTCTGATCCACTGAGCACAGCAGTGGCCCTCGGACTGGTGCCTCTCTGACACGAAATTATGAAGAAAGAAAAGTCACTTGCACCTTGATGATGGCTTCAGGGCGTCCGTTGTTTTTCTTGCTGTTTGATGAATCCTAGACACTGTGCAAAAGGTTGAGAGCTCCCAGAAGGTGGACAGGTGGTGACGCCTTCCAAAGGGAGGGAGCCAACGTGCTGGGGGGCCGCTTGGCCCAAGTGGAAGTAAACTCTGCAGACACCACGCGGAGAACAGTTCCTTTCAGTTTGCTGGCTTTTAAAATGTTGCTCATTTCTGATTCATGGCACACAAGTCAGTGTGTGACAACTGTCAAGGATGAACTAGGGCTGCGCTTCTAAGCAAACAGTGCTAACGTGTTTCTGCTTACTTTAGCAATGCTACCCTTTCCTGCATGTTAGCTCATCAAGACTGATTATCAGGAGTGAATGCTGTTACTGTGAGCTCCTGTTAACACGTGTGTATATATTTCTAGCTGTAATTTGGCTTACTACCAATGCAAATATCAATAAAATCTGAATTAAGTGTAAGATGACGGGCCTAAAACTAGAGCGCAAAGGATTTAGATTAGCCCTGAAGACTTACTAAGAGGGACAGTTGCTACACACTGAAATAGGTTAGGGCAAGTTATAGAATCTGTTTCCCTGGAGGTTCTCAAAATAAGACGATGTCTATTCTACAGAAGAATGTTCCAGGAGCCTGACAGAAGGAAGATAGCCTAATTTAGCTGTCAAGGGCTTCTAACAAAAATCATAGGTACTCTGCTCAAGGTATCCATTGAAGAGCCTCATTACCCAGGTGGCATTTCGGTGCCTTACCGCCTTCCTGATGCTATTTCTGTTAGGAGATGTAGAAATTCCATTTCAGGTCAAACTAGCCAGGTATGAACTTATTACCATTTCCACAGCGCCTTCTTACCACTGTGCTGATTATACTCTACACAGGAAGGTAATTAGTATTGTTGTTGTTACTACTGCAATAATTATTGTTTTTGCCTACCAGTTTTTAGCACTCACTCCCTCTATGTGAAGGCACTATGTTAGCTCTTTACACACATTACCTCATTTTCCTCTCATAACAACATCTTAAGATGAGCATTATTATATCCATTTCAGAGATATTTAAACTGAATCTTGGAGAAGCTCAGTAGCCTGCTGGTCCTACGTCAGGATTCAGACCCAGGTCTGTTTGATTCTAAAGCCCATGCTTTTATGTACCACAGGTGTGGCTAATGTTTTTAAGAGCACATCAGACCACATATAATGTTGGCTCTTGTATATAATCTCATTGGGAAGCTATGCTTTTCTGTTGGTGCTCAAAAGATGCTGGGCTCTCTTTTGGCCCCGACTTCATTTCCACAGACACCTCAGAAGTTCACAAAAAATGACATTTTTTCCATCAATCCCTGAAGCTTTAGGTTGAGAAAGGTTTTCATGACTATTTAACGTGTAAGGGATCTCATTAGGAAAATAAAAGTTCTGTTTAAAATGTTTGAAAATGTAATAGAATACTTTGAAAATTCTCAAAATTCTTTGAAAATCCATTGAGGGCTTATCTTAAGAGGAGAAGAAACCACTTGAGGATTATTCAAAACCAAACTTGGCAAGTTGGGGGAATAATCAATCCAGTTATTAAAAAAAAAACAAGATAAAAAACAAGGTGTGAATGATAAAATAATGATGTCAGGTTTTTTATGGGACTTTGTGACAAATACAAGCGTGTACACCTTGTATTTCCATCACAATCAACTGTATCTCCCCACACTGATGTTCATCACAGAGTTTACACAGTGACCTAGAAACAACTCACCCAGGGGCACCTGGGTGGCTCAGTCAGTTGAGCGTCTGACTCTGGGTTTCAGCTCAGGTTGTGATCTCATGGGTCGTGGGATCAAGTCCCAAGTCGAGCCCTGCGTGGGACTCTACGCTCAGCGGTGGTCTGTTTGAAAGATTCTCTCCCTCTGTTTCTCCCCCCACTCTCATGCACTCTCTCTCTCAAATAAATGAATAAATCTTAAAAAAGTGAGAAATATCTCACCCATTCAATGACCCGTGTCCAAGAAAGGCCAAAATGATGACCTATAGGAAATGCATTAATTTAGCAGCTGGTGAACTTTAGAGCAAGACAGATGGTAGAGGTGATGATATTGCATGAAATGTTTCCTCCCTCGGCAAGATTGTCAAAAATGTGCTTCTCTGCTATTTTCTCTATCAAAGAAGGGGTGGGAGGCAAAATTCTCTTATTAGTGTCTATAACAGATATATTTTCCTTAAATAAGATGTAGGTCAGTGATAAGCATGAACTTCATGTATATTTTTTTATGCATATTATAAATGGGAAAAAATTAGCTTCATGATGAAAAAAGCATAGTATTCTTTTGATAAGAATTTTGAATTTATTATATTTAAAGTTTTTACTCTGGTTCTAAGAGACTTTGGCTTTCATATGTTGGCTACAGCTAAATGTAGGCAAAATCAGGTTTATTTTCTGTCCCTGTTCTCCTTATAAACCTTTATCAGATCTGAAATTCCCTCTTAAGTGTGAATGGCTTCATTCTCCTGCCGGCCTCCTATGTTCCCAGTCTTGTTGAACCTTTCCCTTCTACCATTTTGTCTAGAAAATCACCAATTTCCTGACTCCTTGTTCTGCAGGCCTTCTCAAAGCCATAAGCCATATACTGTCTCCATTCCCCGGATGTGAACCAGACTGAATCCCAGTTTCTTATCTAGACAATGAGAAGAACTTTTTCTTCCCCACCATTAGCACAATTCGTTCCTCTTTTGTGTATGCAGCAAGCATACTTTTGATCACTTGCCTGACAAAATTAAGCCAGGGTTATTCAGCAAGCATTCTCTCAACTTTTACTCACCTCATTGTCTTGTATGCCTTTACTGTGGCCATCGTATTGTGGGACAGTATGCCCATTGCTGTCCCTTCTCTCATAGGCCCTCCACCTCTGAGGTATCTGCAAATTCTTTGGCCTGGCACTTTCCACCAACGATGCCACTTGTGTTCCAACACTGTTCAAGATTGTTCTTTGTCATGATGTTTTTCCAGAGTGCATGTGGTTTCCATGTTTTCATTCCCACAACTCTCTTTAACACCTTTTTAGCCTTTAGGCACCGAATTGTACAATGCAACTAAAGGTAGAAATTAAAAATTTACATGCAATTGTGTTTGTATTTCTACCTTTTCCAGTATCTATTGTGCAAGAGTCAATTTCCATTTTTTTTTTTAAGATTTTATTTATTTATTTGACAGAGAAGGGCACAGCGAGAGAGGGAACACAAGCAGGGGGTGTGGGAGAGGAAGACGCAGGCTTCCCGCCGAGTAGGGAGCCCAATGCGGGGCTCGATCCCAGGACCCTGGGATCATGACCTGAGCCGAAGGCAGACGCTTAACGACTGAGCCACCCAGGCGCCCCGAGTTCATTTCCATTTAGGATGCCACACTCAGGCCTGGGGCAGTACCCACCCCCCAACATGACAGGTTCCCATCAGTCTCATCTCAGTCCAAGATCATCTTTAAAAAATTCCACATTCTCCTTAAAAATGTTGAAGTTGAAAAGTCCTTCCCTGAAAAAAAGAAACAAACAAACAAAAACCACCCCCAAAGCCCAAAAAATCCTTCCCTGAGCTATGTAACCAAACTTATCTTGCTGGATTTTATCTGTCCACTGAATATCTTGATCTCTTTTGTAAAGAGTTTTTCTATAAAGAAATCATTGATCCTAGAAGCTGAGTTTTAAAACAACTCTTTCTTTTTTCCTTAAATGTTGGATGAAAAAAGAGAATTTGAGGTTTTTATTTTTATTTTTTGAATTTGAGATTTTTAAAAAGCATTTCTCTCTGTAAAAGTTGTTAAACAATCATCTTGGAGTTAAAATGCCTATTAAACTATTGGACTAGGATATGTTTCTTTTTTAAGTACCAAATTTGTTAAGTATGTTCATATATATCAGCTTATTTTACCCTCACAATAATTCTTTGAGATGATTTTATTATTCTCATGCTACGGACAATGAACCCAAAGCTCAGTGCAGTTGAGCTATAGGTTCCAGGTCACCCCACGCTACAAGGAAAGTAGGATTGATGCTTTGGTTTCTTGCCATCTAAACCTAACACCCTTTCCTATTTCCTAGCTCTTCTGTGTCCTGGGCCTCTGGTTAGCACTGAGCCTCTTGGTGAGAAAGACACAGAGGACCATGCAGCATGGTTGACAATGGTGATGAAGTGCGCCGACCCGTGGGGAATGTGTCATGTGGATCAGATATTACATTCCCATGTACATTTGGAACTATTTCTGGGCATTAATTTAGTTTTGTTGTTTTGTCTGTGTATTTACAGTTAGTACCACACTCTTCGTTATTGAAGCTCTTTATTTCAGTATTGGACAGGGCTCGTCCCTCCCTCATTCCATTCCACTCCCAGCCCCAGATTTTCTTCTTGCTTTAGAACCAGCTGATCTAGGTATCTAGTTTATCTAGTTCAAAATATCATTCTGAAGCTTTTTTTGGGTCTTCTGTCAGAATTGTAGATTAGATCAGAGAGTGCTGACATCTTGATAATATTTTTTTTCTTCCTAATGTAGAACACAGTAGGTTTTTTCCATCTGTGCTAATGTTCTTTTGTGTCTGTTTTGTGTTTCCCAGCACTGGTGTCTTCTTGTTTTTACTAGATCATAAAGTTAAATCTTTTTTTAACCACTTTTAAAATAATCTCCCTCTCAGATCATTCTCTGTATTTGAATGCTGCTGTCTTTTCCTCTCTCCCTCTGTCCTTTCTTCTGTTTCTCTCTCTCTCTCTCAGTCTCTCTCTCCCTCTCTCTTTCATACAGCATACTGGGGAACACATAACAACTTCTTCATTTGGAGTCATCAAGGGCCCTTAAAAGAAATTGAACAAAAAGGTCCAGGACTTTTTGTGATGCATTAAGGTATTCTTTCTCCCTAGAAGAGCATGACAATAGGCTTCATGGTGGAAGAACCCTTATCTGTTATCACTGCAGTTTTTCAAGTGCTAGAACAGTACTCGACATATAGTAACCCTCAGTAATTATTTGTTGAGTGAATGAATGAAAAATTCAATACAGGCCTTCCTAAATCCCTTTGGAGCAACAAGGTGCTTGGTTTATGTTTGTTGGCAGGTCAAGCTACCTCCGGGTATTTTGTTGTAGAAAGTCTGTTTAGAAGAGAAGCAGTGTATAGACTATAATTGTCTTCCTATGTATGTTATACTGACCAATTTCTCCATTAAAATGTTAATAATAAATGCCCAAGGCTCCACTGAAAATAAATAGCCATATTCCTTTTGCTTATTAGCCACGGCCTTGAAATTCACACTTGCACAATGATGGCTCCAAAATGCATCCTAACAGATGGGTACTTCTTGAGCTGTCATAAGGCCGATGGAGAAAATCCAGTCAATGTGTGGCTTAAGTCTGCAAAGAACAATCATTATTCTTATGAACCGTGTTATAAAGCAAGGCACTGCGCGCTTCATCGTTCTAGTGTTTCCTGGCAATGTGGGAGGCAACGTGTATGCAGGAAACACGGTCACACTGTGGTTTTAGAGGGGAGTTCAGGTTGTCTTTTATGAATATGCATGAGGGGCGGGGTCTTGAGTTTTCTTGAGTTTAACTTAACCCTCACAAGCCCATTTCCTGCCTATCATTTGAAGACGTTCCTTGAGGAGATTTGAAAAAGTGAGTTCTTTCTCCACTTGTGGAGCATTTTACTTTTTTTTCTCTTAAAGAGGACAAGCTGCACCCTGATTTATTTTTATTCACTGTGAGTCACTTACTAGTCTTATTTTATAAATAATATTTTCTACATCTTACTCAGAAGCAGATGGGAAAGTTCAAGGAAGCACCCTCTGGAAAGAGGAAAAGTACTCAGTCTGGATCTGTCGTTGCGCCCTTGCTACATGCCGGGCAAGCAGCGCTGCGGTGAGGACAGTCCTTGCAAAGCAGCATTTAGAGCGCGCTCTCTTTGTTTTAGAAGTGACTGGTATTGTGCTCTTAGTGTGAACTCTGTGTCTCCCCAGAAACGCAAAAACCAAGTTGGAGCCGCTTGTCTGATATTCATGAAACAGGTCCCTGGGTCGAAAGGGTCCTTGGCCAGCTGGGAGCTCAGGAGCACGTACTTGACAATCGTTAGAGCCCGTGGTCTTTGTGAGAGGAAGTGGGGGAGGGGAGAGGAGCTCTAGGTCCTCTGAGCCAAGAGGCAGCTCCAGGAACCCACGTGGTGAACTGCATGTGCTGGGAAATGCCCGCCTGCGTCGCTCCTCCACTTGGCATATAGACTCAACTCCTGCCGGACAAAATTCACAAAGCAGACAGGGACTAGTAAGGTTGTTTTCTCTGGACAAACGGTAATGGGTGAGGAAACGGGCAAATGTAGGTTGCTATGCAGTTGTTTTGCTGTTGATACGGGAGCAATGCCAGGCAGCGCTTAGATACTGGGAACATTTTCATTATTCCGTGGAGTCCCAGCCTTTCCATAAGAGAACCTCCGCTAATGTCTCTTCCTTTAATGACAATAGTTGGGGAGAAAATGTACCTTGTTTCTAGGTGTGCTGCTTTTGTTGCTCCCAGGCTAGTAGTCCCTTCCTGAAATCCATTATCTACACAATCTCAGTTGTCAGAGATAACCAGTTTCTAATGAACTGTTTTGTTTGTTTGTTTTTAATGTTAGACATTCTTTTTTTAAAATACAAACATTTATACTTGTAAAATTGCTCAGCACTATTTTGGCATTTAAATTTCATGATGTAAGAGCTGATGATTTTGCCTCGTCGTTATGTGGTGAAATAAGGGGGTCAAAGTGAGGTTAACAGTAAGATTAGAAGCCCACTTGGACTAGAGCCTTTCTTTTTTTTGAAAAAACGGTGGGGGGAACAGAATGGAAGGATGGAAGGGAGGGAGGGAGGAAAAGCCTATTCAAGAGAAAGTCTTATCCGAGCTAAACCTTTTTACATGCTCTTCCCACAAATACCTTTCAGGAGTGTACTCTGTACCAGGCATATGAAGAAAACATCAATTTTGGCTACCATTTAATAGTAGACTCTGGATTCTCTTCCCCAAAGCCCAAATCCTTTTTTCAATATGCACCTCATATTCTATCTCCACTGCCATTGAAAAAATAGATTGTGACTTTTATTAACAAAGTCTTTTTTTTTTTTTTAGATTTTATTTATTTTTTAGAGAGCGAGTGAGAGAGAAACAGCATGGGAGGGGAGAGGGTCAGAGGGAGAAGCAGGCTCCCCACTGAGCCGGGAGCCCGATGTGGGACTCGATCCCAGGACCCTGGGATCCTGACCTGAGCCGAAGGCAGACGCTTAACCATCTGAGCCACCCAGGCGCCCAACACAGTCTTGTTTTATGGCAAGTTTATGGGTTGTGTTTTCCCAGTGTCCAGTTGTCTCTCTTCGGTTCAGTGGTCCTGGACCACACAGGGCCTCAGAACCATGCTGTATCTTAAAAAGTCATGCAAAGTTGACTTTTCAGTGAATTCTTTGCAACCCTCCATCCCAGGTCTGGACAGCTTTCTTAGCACTTCTTCCAGGAACTTCAATTGCTTGCACACTTATCTGTCTCCGTGCCCCTGCCCCCCCCACACACCAGAGGCTGTGAGTACCTTCAGGGAAGGGCCTGTGTCTTGTAGAAAGAAATGAATGTTGTCCCAAACATCTTCGTTTATATATTCTGACCTTTTGGACTTTTATTTTTATGGCATTGGATTCCAAAAGTGAATTTGTTGGTTAAAGTCCTGATATATTTTTAATTTTAATAGATGTTGCTAGATTGCTTTCCAAAAGAAGCTGAAGCAGCTTTCTCCTGTATTTCCACCAGTAATAGGTTTTATTGGTCTTTTACATGTTTGCCAGTTATATAGTAAAATTTTTATTTTCCTGGCTATTAATCAGTTTGAGTATCTTTATATGTGTTTGTTGGTAATTTAGATTTGCTGCTCTGTGAATTAACTTTTTATATACTTTGTCCATTTTGCTGCATAAAAGTTTGCATTTACATCAATATATATATATAAACAAGTATAAAGTCCTTTTTACCTAGAAATTCCAAGTGCAAGTATGTATCATACAGAAATATTTAGATATATAAACAAAAATGTATGCATAAGCATCCTATCACATCCCATCTACATGAGATATGCATAAGCATCACATCTATAAACATTAGATCATTGTTTGTAGTAACAAAAACTAAAGTTTAATGAAAAGAAAGTCGTTTGATGAATTATGGTATTTTCTTATTATGGAAGAGGATGAAGAGTTAAAAAGAATGAGGTAAAACTACATGTACTGCATAAAAGATTTCAGCATATTGTTCAGTGAAAAAAGCACATTGTAGAAGAGGAATTGCATAGTACTATCCTAAATTATATATTTATAAATGCACATTGTGGCAGAAACTGTTTGTCCTTAATCTTAGATGAGAAGCTGTTATTTGATCACACTGCAACAAGCAGATAGCAATGGTAAAAGCTAGGTCACATTCCAAAAGATGCACTGAGTTTTTATTTTTATTTATTTATTTATTTATTTTTAAGATTTTATTTATTTGACAGAGAGAGACACAGCGAGAGAGGGAACACAAGCAGGGGGAGTGGGAAAGGGAGAAGCAGGCTTCCCGCCAAGCAGGGAGCCCGATGTGGGGCTTGATCCCAGGACCCTGGGATCATGACCTGAGCCGAAGGCAGACGCTTAACGGCTGAGCCACCCAGGCGCCCCTGCACTGAGTTTTTATAATGTGGGAAATATATGACTAGTTCAAGGTGGCAAAGAAAGAAAAACAGAAAGAAAACTCACTGAATCTGTTCCCTGAGGGTTCAATTAGTTCTGAAGTGACTAACAAGAGGGATAATTAATTATTAATCTTATATTGCGGTATGTTGGGACTTTCCGTATTATTTAAAACCTGTTTCACAAACTCTGATATTGATAGCTTATGACAGTTTACACTTCACGTGGGTAAATTCTGTGTTTGTAGTGACAACATTTAATAGAGTCCGTATCTGTCTTTACAGATCTTCTCTGTCATGTTTCCTAACTTAGATATAATTTGTGATAAAAGTGTATCACAAAATTTAATTTTACTTGAGATCATCCTCTCAATCTAATGAGTTAGCAAGTAAATTTTGTGTTTTGTTCCCTGGATCATTAATAGTCTCTACCATTTAGCTTTCTTACCAGTTTATCAAAAGCAGCTTAAGTTTAGGTCCAAGTGATTTGCTTCATAGGCAATAAAGTTTTACTCCTATTTAAAGAAAAACACAGGGGCGCCTGTGTGGCTCAGGGGGTTCAGAGGCAGACTCTTGGTTTTGGCTCAGGTCATGATCTCCACTGTCAGTAGGGAGTCTTGTGATTCTCTCCCTCTGCCCCTCCGACAAGTTGGGGGCGCGCACGCTCTCTCTCTTTCTCTCTCAAATAAATAGATAAATCTTTAAAAAAATGAAGGAAGACACACTTTTCTAATGTTTACCTTTTGCCCTCTCAAAAAGATGACCTAACTCTGCAATTTCCACATGTACACACGCAATTTCCACACGTAGGTGTGTACGCATATGTCTGCAACCATCTTTTTGTATGTAAGCGCATACAAATGAGCACTGTATGGACACACATCTAATTCTTTTTTTTTTTTAAGATTTTATTTATTTATTTGACAGAGAGAGAGAGCACAAGCCGAGGGAGAGGCAGAGAGAGAGGGAGTAGCAAACTCCCCGCTGAGCAGGGAGCCCAACGTGGGGCTCGATCCTAGAACCCTGGGATCGTGACCTGAGCCGAAGGCAGCCCCTTAACCGACTGAGCCACCCAGGTGCCCCCACACATCAAAATCTTTTTTTTTTAATTTTATTTATTTATTTGACAGAGAGAGAGACAGTGAGAGGGAACACAAGCAGGGGGAGCGGGAGAGGGAGAAGCAGGCTTCCCGCTGAGCAGGGAGCCCGATGCGGGGCTTGATCCCAGGACCCTGCGATCATGACCTGAGCCGAAGGCAGACGCTTAACGACTGAGCCACCCAGGTACCCCCACACATCAAAATCTTTTTTTTTTTAATTTTATTTATTTATTTGACAGAGAGAGAGACAGTGAGAGGGAACACAAGCAGGAGGAGCGGGAGAGGGAGAAGCAGGCTTCCCGCTGAGCAGGGAGCCCGATGCGGGGCTCGATCCCAGGACCCTGGGATCATGACCTGAGCCGAAGGCAGACGCTTAACGACTGAGCCACCCAGGTACCCCCACACATCAAATTCTTAATGGGCTTTAGTGCAGAGACAGGGAGTGGGAAAGGGGAAATGGGATGCTGGGAGAGTTCACTTTTATCCTAAGTACTTCTATATTGTTTGAATTTTTTTTAATGACAATTTTTTCATTTTTTTGCATTTGTGTAATGAAAAGAGAAAGTAACTCATAATTAGCAAAAATCAATATTTTATATATCTCTCAGAACAATATCCAAGGAGATAACTTTTTGGAATATGAAGATGCCCTTTAATTGTTGAGTAATTTTCTGGAGAGTTATATGGTAGTAGTTGTAGTTTTAGTATCTGTTTAGAAAAGAAATAATTATCAAAAGACTACAAGTCCATTAGTACTTTTTAATCTGAAATATTATCTTGTTCAAAGCGTTTCTCTCTAGTATGTCATCAGCCTGGCAAGTGCCCAACCTCAAGTGAGTTCATCTGCATGTTTCCCTATGTGCACCCATGCCCCACACTAGTGAGGTCTCCTGGAGAAATCACATGACTCGACCATGGGCGCTATTCCAACTCTGTGTCATCAGGCTGTGGTCCCTCACAGCTGTCCAGTGGCACTCCTGTGTTTCCCTAGTCATCTTCCCTCCCACTTACCAGAATAAATATTTCATACATTCGCCATTCTTCTCAGACATTAGCCTCCAAATAATTCACTTCTCTGGACTTGTTTTAATTTCAGCCTTCCAGGCTAGATCTTCAGCTCTCTGAGAGTGAGACCTTGTCTGTTTTGCTCCAGGGACCCAGCATACCACTAGAGTGGGTACTCAATAAATATTTAGGCAATTGAGCGAATGAATGAATGAAAGATGCTTTATAACAAGTAGATGAGGAGCGATGTGGCGAGGGTAGCTGGGCAGCCTTGGGGAACCAGTGCTTGCTTGATGATGTGGAGTTGGCCTAGCACCCATGGTCGAGCCATGTTATTTCTCCAGGTGCACATAGGGAACATGAGGATGAAGTCATTCGAAGTTGAGAATTTGCAGGCTAATGAGGAGCAAGGGAGATGAGATACTAGAGAGAGTGGTTAAAGTGTTGGAACATGCCATCTCTGCTGGGTAGGGAAGGAATGAAGCAAGGAGGAGATAATAGGGACAAATAGGACGAGGATGCTGTGAAGTCCTGAAATAGTTCTGATGGCATGTGTGAAGACCGGCTCACTGAGAGCGGGGAAGTGGCGGAGATTGTGGTTGCAGAGGGAAATTCTCGCCTCAAGGTTTCAGAGGTGAAGTAGTCCCAGGTGGTGTGGTGGAGGTAGTATGGGGCTGAATGAACGGAGGGGTCATTAGCTTTGAGAGGTCAGAAGCAATGAGAGGCCCCCAGGATGCTGGCTATATCCCCATGTGGGTGTTCTAGGCAGAGAGTACGTCTGTTTATGGAGGAGAGTGCCACAGCTTTCAATGACAGCAGGGACTGAGAGACTCGAAACCACATTGATGAGGTGGGATGGAAGGGGATAAAGGAATGAAATACATAGAGATGTGGAAAAAAGAAATTATTAAGATCTAGGCGGTGTTGACTGAGATTTCAGGTTGGAGAGAAGACTTAATGGAGCAGTAAATACTGAAGGGCAGTGAAAATTGATAATAATTTTTAGTTGTTTAACGCAAGCAATACATAAAACAAAAATTCCAGGAAGTTCAAATACATGTTGCATTAGTTGATATTGCTCAAAGATAAAAACTGATATCATATTAAATTTTTCTGAACCTCTCAGAAGACATAACATCATCTCAAAGGGGCTCACTCCTAGAAGGAGAAGTGTCGTAACTTGCCAATTCCAGTTCTGGCCAGGCATTCTTAGAATACCTTGGAGTGGATTTTAGTCTCCCCAGGATTCCACTTTTGGAATATCAACGGGTCCTGAAAAATAAGGCTCTTGAAAATTTATCTAATGGAATGCTCAGTCTGCAAATCTAGTTAATGAGAGGGACACATCAACTTCATTTCTGGTACTTTGATTGCTGATGAACTTGAACTTTAATGCAAAGAAAACCACTCTTCCTTCTCCTCTTAGAAAATGAAACTACAAACAACTGCCTTGTCAGAGTATCTGTGTCCTATCATTAAATTTAAGGCAATTTATCAAATATACGTTGCATGCAGGATCGGAGTCTTTCCCTCATGGAGAGCAGTACCTGAGGAGCAGGGACACAGCAAGAGAAAGGCTGTGATACCACCAACTACCCACAAAGCAGCCCCAATGCCCTCTCAGGAGCTCAGTGTCGACTGTGGGCAAAGAGCTGAGAGCAACGGTGTGGGACACGGTTGTCAGGGAAGGCCTCCAGGCATGACACAAATGCCCGAGGAGAGAGAGAGAATTCACACCAAGGAGGGAAATTATTTAAGGCATTGCCGGGGTGAAAAGGAGATTTTTTTTTCAAGGTCCTGGTATCTCTGATACTCTGTCCTAGTGCTTGGATGTATGGAGTCACCATTGCCATTCAACTATTAAAGTGTGGCAGAAGATTTAGAATCTCTTCAGAGCATGTTGTGAGGAGGGCTGACACAACTCGAGTTATGCCTTTGGTACAAGTATCATGTCGGATTGATGTCTGGAAAAGGAGTGAAATTCGGGAAACTGTGTAATGAGTTCTTGTACTGTTTTTATCCTTTATTTTATGCAAACCACACTCAACAAGCCATTAGTAGCTTCCACAAAACTCAACAAAAGTCTGTATGAAGGACTTGCTAGTCCCTTGCTAGATCCCTAATGGAAAACTCTTAAAACCTGAATTTGATTCACAGGTCGGGGCAAAAGCCTTCAACGAGGCCATGCCATGCCCTGTAACTAAACTTGAAGCATTTTCTCCTTCTTTGTTCCTTTAGCAGAAATTACATCCCTTCTGCCCATCTATTAATTGTCCAAGCTGAAAGGGACGTTTTGTGATTTTTAGTGTTCTCTCACAGCCTGGGGAGAATGAACAGATAAAACAAGAAGTCAAAATATAATAAGAGGAGCAGGGTGCAGGATGGTGCGTGTCTCCTCGGTATGAAGAGAAGACAGAGAACCTTTCATTTTCTTTTGGAGACCATTTGACCCATGGGCTTATAAAAGCAGCAGAAGAAATGAGCCAAGAGTGGAAAAGGGTGTGGGTGGGTGATGTTGTTACTTAGCAACGGGAAGCCTCTGGCTGATGTTCTGAATTGAACAAAGGAGAACAGCTAGGATAGCATGGAATAAATGAATGGGGAGAAGCCAAGGGAGGAAAGCAGATGTGGTGGTGCAGGCTAAGAGAAGAATGAAAAGTAAAGGAAAAGCACGAGAATGGATGTAGTGGGTACCTAAAAACCAGAAGACAGAGGCGCCTGCACGGCGCAGTCGGTTAAGCCTCTGACTCTTTCATTTGGCTCAGGTCATGATCTCATGGTCATGGGATTGAGGCCCTGTCGGGCTCTGCGCTCAGTGCAGGGTCGGCTTCAGATACTCTCTCCCTCTCCCCCCACTCGCTCTCTCTCTCAAATAAATAAAATCTTCATTAATAAAGAAAGAAAGAAAAATAAAAGCTATGCTGGAAGGGGCACCTTGCTGGCTCAGTCAGAGGAGCATGGGACTCTTGATCTCAGGGTTGTGGATTTGAGCCCCATGCTGGGTGTAGAGATTACTTAAAAATAAATAAATGAATAAAAACCGGAAGACAGTGAGTAAAAATCACTTGGGAAAGAAAGTAGCTGAAAGAAAGACAGGAATAGCTGGAAGGGTTAAGAAAGCACGGGCAGTGGAAGCAGGTAGAGTGTCAAAGGACAAAACCCCCCCCGTGGAGTGAACTCACGGTGCCAAGTGCATCTCTTTCCTGAGGCTGAGCCCAAGCAGGGCGGCCGTGGGGCAAGCTGCCCGGAACAAAGTCCATACCGTGGCGTCCAATGAGGCGACTCAGAAGATGAGCTGGGAGGTCAGGCAGTGCCAGGGATGTTGTGGCAACATGCTAGACTAGGCGTGGACCCTTAGAAAAACCCTACGATAACTTCCAGGTTTTTAGACCACTCTACCAGTCCTGACCCAAAAGGGCAACCCCAGGAGAATCAGAGAAATCTGAGTGGGCAAGAAAACTCCCAATTCCATCTTTGCTTTCTCCCAAAGCTTATTACAGTGTTGGCACAGAGAGCAGGCCAATAAATATTTACTAGGGGTAGATAGGCTTTGATGTGGTCCCAGGGCCTTTGTCACGCAGTTCCGGGACACCTTGTAGGCATGGATGTTTGTTTGTAGTACAGGGCCTGTAAACTTGTCTTCTACATTTTTTTCTTAAAAGGTCATCCGTGCTTCCTAGCCCATCCTCCACAGTTTTTGATCATCTACACATGTAAGCCAACATATGAGGAGCATTTCCTCCCAATATACATATTTTTATTTGTAAACAAAACACGTATTTGTCTAATGATACATGGCTCATTAGAATATGATATACATTTTAAGAACGATGACATAAAGATCAAACGAAATATATTTTTTTAATTTTACTTAATTGTTTAAGAGTTTTATTTTGCTTATTGATTCATTTCCCCATCCTTCCTACAGCCTACCTACCTACCAAAGAGTTATTCCTCCTTAAAAAACACTTTTCTTGTCTCTAACATATAATTTCTTGATTTCTAATTAAGTGTGGCTAAAGGACAATACACTTTTTGGTCTGCTTCTTTCCCAAATCTCTCTAAACTGACAGTAAAAGGATAGAACACCAAGATGCAATGAAAATCGTAAAAGACCTGCTATATCAGTTATCTATTACTGCGTAAGAACTACCTCAAAACTTGGTGGCTTAATATAACACCATTTATTAGTACACGATTTATTAGTACACGATCCTTGGGCAGCGATTTGTTCAGGGTGCAGTCGGGACAACTCATCTCTGCTCCACGTGGCGCCGACTGGGCTTTCTTGCCATCGTAACCAGTGGGCTGGGGTTAATAACCAGGGTGCCTCAGCTCCCCACATAGCTTCTCCAGCGGGCCAGCTCAGGCTTCTGCACATACTGTTGAGATTCCAAAGAAGGCGAGACCTGAAGCTGAAGTCATAGGTGTCAAGTCTTCACTTCTGCAGCATTCTGTTGGTTAAGGCAAGTTGCAAGGTGTGATGGACTGAGTTGTGTTCCTCTACAACTTTTTTGAAGCCCTAACCCTCACTGTGACTGTATTTGGAGACAGGGCCTTTAAGAAAGTAATTAAGGGTAACTAAGGTGAAAGGGTGGGGCCCTCAGCCAATAGGACTAGTGCCCTTATAAGAAAAGGAAGCAACAGCAGGGATAGGCAGGCAGAGAAAAGGCCACAGTGAGAAGGTGGCCTTCTACAAGCCATGGAGCGTGGTCTCACCTGGTACCAATCCTGCCAAAACTTTGATCTTGGACTTCCACCCTCCAGAACTGTGAGAAAATAAATCTGTTGTTTAAGCCATTCAGGCTATGGTGTTTTGTTATAGCAGCCTTAGCAGACTAATGCACAAGTCCAGCCCAGATTCATCTCTTGTTGAAAGGAACGAGAAACAATTTTGAGACCATTTTTAATCCAGCACACTCAGAAAATGTCAGCTTGTTTTAGAAAGTGTAAGTATATCAAGAGGAATACTTAGAGCAATGCACATACTCTACCACCTCTTATTTCCTTTAAACAACTTTGTAACTGAAATTGCATTAACATTTTTTTTAGGTAAACAAGAGGTAATGATTTAGTAGGGCTGTATATAATTAGGTATAACTAGAAAATGACATCAAAGGCATAGAATTTCCACCAGAAAGTGAAAGTCCCGTTATGCCAAAGCAAAGCTATCTATGGAGAGTAAATACAAAGAAAAAAAATGCCTTTATTTCCAAGATTGAGCATTAGCTTTAAATACTGTATTACTTGTATTCTTCTCTGACTACTGAGTGAAAGAAAATATTTCTCCTTCTCCATAGTTGTCCATACCCGTAGATGTTACACCATATGGACTTTTCTCTAATGGAAACCTCAATTTTATTCAGGTGTTCAACCTATCCTTGTCTACAAAGATGAACTAATTAGATTGAGCCATCATGTTAATTCCTTTCCCCTTCCTAATGACTGGTTCAGGAACGCAATATTGAATGCTATCCTGTACATGCCATTTCCATGGTGACCATTATTGATGCAGAGAATGCAAATCACTCTGGATGGGGGGGACGGTCTCTCTTCTCCTGGACATAAACAAGGGAACATTGTGGTCTGGTGGCCACCTTAATAACCATGAGGGGTGCTCACCCAAGGACAAAGCTAATACAAAAGCCTCCCGAAGCTCACCTTCCCTCTGATATTCTTGTGTTTTGTAATAAACATTCTGACCCTTTAGGCCAGTTTCACATAGGATTTTTTTTTTTCTTGTAGCCAAAAGAATCCTTCCACTCTGATGATGCTGTTCCTGTTTAGCCTGAAGAGTCCTCAGTGATCTCACATGAGAGAGTCTATGGAATGGTTTTGCAAGGAAAGTCAGTTCTTCTGGACTCCACTTGCCCCTCAAATCCACCAGACCTATAAGCAGAGTCAGATCTCTATATGCCTCATGAGATCCATTATGAAGCAAATCCAGGAACAGAAAGCACACCCACCAAAGGAATGGAAAGACTGCTAATTTAGGTTGGCAGAATATGGAGAGTAAGTGTGGAAATGGATTCTGAGAGTATTAGACCAAGGAAGGAAGAACACAGTTACAGATCAGATAGAATTTATCAATAGGGATGCAGTTACTGGAGATTCCGGATTTAATGTGCTAGCTCACACAGTTGGGAGTTGTCTAAATTATTTGTTAAATTATCTCTTGAGCTATGCTCAGCTATGGTCCATTCTAAATGAACCTGCAATCCTAGAACTTTCTTGTTATAGGGGGAGAAATCCAAAAGTTAATGGAGATATAAATATTGGGGTAGATTGTCACATGTGAACTGCTCACCTATTCCCTGTCTCCTTTTTCTAGGAAGAGAAAGAAATGGCCAGATAATATTTCCTGCACAAGGGGCTTGAGAATTGTATAGGTATACACAAGACTCAGCTTCTTAAAACACATTTTGGTGGCTCTTCTTCATATGCCGGGGTAAGAAGAAAATACTCTGTGTTTGAAAAGCACTCCTGATTTCAAATAGGGATGCTAAGATGGAAGAGGGCAAGTAGTGGCACTTAACTGCCAAAGTTAAGGTGGGCATGCTGACCATAATAATAACAGTAGAGCTGGCATGATGTTCAAAATGATACAACTCTCAAAAATCTCTGCAAGTTTTTCATACGTAAGAGAGTTACAGTGATCAAAACAGATGGCAGCTTAGCACTCTAATTCATTTGTATAATGGAAAATACTCCAGGGTTAGTGGTTGCAGTTCTGGTGTTGTGTTCTTGAACTCAGTAGTTCTGGTGGTAGCCTTCGGACATCTGTCTCTCCAGTCTTTCCAGTAATTTTGTAAGCACCTAAGCCCCTGTGTTAAAACTCTTCTACTTCAGGTACCCAGAGTGGTGCACTGGACACTAACTGATGGGCTTTCCAGTGGAGCCCTGAACTCTTGCCATGATTATTTCTTCAGTTTCTGGGTATATTACAGGGATAGATGACCCCAGCGAATGGCAGCATTCCAACACTGACTCCTGATCTGTTGAGTAGAAGCTACCAAAGTTATTATGGTAGGAATGGCTAAGTGAAAGCTCAGGAGCTCAACTTCCCAACCAAAAGAGTAAGTCAGGAAGTATTCTGTTATACCTCAATAAAAAAAATTACTGCATTTTTTTTAAACTGCCTCCCTGAGAAAATTGCTGAGAGGAGGCCACTCTGTTTCCTATCATAGCGCCACTCTTGGCCAGTGCAAAAGATGGAAGAATTTTGGGGTGCCCGACTGGCTCAGTTGGTAGAGCATGCAACTCTTGATCTCGAAGTTGGGAGTTCAAGCCCCGTGTTGGGCATAGAGAGTGCTTAAAAAAAAGAAGAGAGAAGAGTTTTGAGAACCACGGGGGATTACTATAGGCTAAGTGAAGTAGTAACTACAAATATATATGATCTTCCATGTGTAGTTGTTTAGCTGCAGCAAATCAACATACACTGTGGCACACCGACTGCAACTTTTATCTGGACAAGCCTTCTTCTCTCATCCAATGGACAGAGAATGCCAGAAGTAGTTTGATTTTATCTAAAAGGACAAAAATATATTTTCAACTCAAGATTATCTTAATTTTCTATTCTCTGTGCCATAAATGAGTCTTTAAAAACTAGGTTGTCAGGGCCCTGGTTGGTTCAGTCAGTTAAGTGTCCAACTCTTGATTTCTGCTCAGGTCATGATCTTGGAGTTTTGGGATCCACCCCGTGTCAGGCTCCACACTCAGCGTGGAGTCTGCTTGTCCCTCTCTCTCTGCTCCTCCCCCTTGCTCTCTCTCTCTTAAATAAATAAATAAATAAATAAATAAATAAAATCTTAAAAAAAAAAAAAGAACTAGACTCTCTAACCATTCCCAGGGCTAAATTGGTGTTAACGGGCTGATGAGCTCCAGAGAGCAGAAAGTGGCTGTGTTTTAGACTAAAACTAGGCATGCCAGAAGGTGGGAAATCAATCATATGTTAATGCAGTGAAGTTTTTTGGGATCTATTTTGTGTGGCATGTGAGTTTATCCTCTCCAATGTCAAGGACAATTTGTTTCTTACATCTAGAAAAAAGAACTGTGATTGATAGTACTCTTTAGATTTCAGAAGCAACATATATCACATTTTGTGTGTCCTTCAGCTCTTTCCTGAGATGCCCGAAAGGCTGACTGCTTTGAGTAGGGTCCAAAAGAAAACTCTGCATGTGGTCCAGGATGCAGCTTTTCCATATGGCCTTGTAGGACCCAGTGACATTAGTGGTGCTCAAAAATCAATTCAAGTCTGTGGTGTGGAAAGATTTAAGACAAGATTCACAGCAGAAATGTCCTGGTTTTAGGACAAAGTTATACCTCCTTCAGTGAATAACCATTCTTCTTTGGAGGAATAGTCGTTGGCTTGCTATTGGGTCCTCATAGAAACCAGGTAATTATGAAATATAAGCTACCTATCATGAACTGAGTATTATCTGATCTACTCGGCTATAAAGTCAAATGTATCCAAGTGGAAACAGTAGATAGGTGAGTGCATCTGAGCAGGTCCTGAAAGCTCAAGTCTCACATGCTGATGTATTCCTGCTATGCTTACTCATGCCACACTAGCCCCTCTCCACCAACCAACACTTAAAACTTAATGAACAGTTCTCTACTATGAGTTAACTGAAGAAAAAGAAAAAGAAAGCATAGTTTATAGATGGCTTCGCATAATGAGCTGGTGACATTTCAAATGGATTGCTGAGTCCTACTCAGTCCCACTGAAGTGAAGGTGGAAAATTCTCCCAGTAGGTAGAACTTTGAGTGGTATAACATCTTTCTCTTTTCCTGGAAAGAGGCAGGAATTAATAGGCAGTAAGAGATGGTTTAGTCAGACTGACATGGACACAAAAAGAATAAGAAGACCAGAGGACTGGTGACAAGGAGGCTTGGGAAGAAGCATGTGGGTGAGTCTCATAAAATGGGCCCATGTGTGAAGACATCTGGGTTCCATATACATGTCCATCACATTGGCTGACAACCCAATATTCATTCTTTCTTGTGAACAAAACTTCAGTTTTATTCAGGTACCCATGCTCCTCCAAGTGACTTTGTACTCCAAGGCTGGTCATGTCTCCACCCCAGCAGGTGAATCGGTTAATCTAGCCAATCACAGTTATCTATTCTCCTTATGAGTGGTTGGCTTAAAAGGGGTCATGTGACCCAATTTTGGCCAAGGAGGCATTGAAGGAAGTCTGCTGTGTGCTTAGTTCTGTGTGAGTTTCTTTATCTATTAAAATAAAAGGTAATTCCTTCATCAGCCTCACTTTGAGTTGGGAGTTAGCCTTACAGACAAGGCAAGAGAGGGCTGCACTTGTGCTTGTGTTGGTTGTAGCAACCGCATCTGGTTTCCAAGGGTGAAATTGCCAGCGCAGCTATGGGAGTATACAATGTATGGTGTCAACAGTGTCCACCGTGCAGGCTGTGGTACCTGATGCTAGGTAGCAGCAACAGCTACGTCTTCACAGAACTAGTTTTGTGTTAGATTTTCATTGTATCCCTGTCTGCATGGCTTCTGAGCTGGATTGCTCTCCTGGACAGTTTTTGGGCTAACCAATTTCCTTTCAGCAGATCCTTTTTCTGCCAAAACCAGGCAGAGTCCATCTCTATTGTTTGCAGTGAGAATGTTTGCAACCTGGCCAATATAGATCTTCTGGATCAAATGATCTATGAGATGTTGGTCCAAAAGAAAACTACTTTTGCGGCACTAACACTGTTTTCAGAGTTGAGTGTTTCCTTGTAAGTTTTACTTTTTGATGTTTTACTTTTTGACTTTTCAAAAAGTCCTCTAACTTTTTGAAAGTTAGGAACGACAAATGTTCATCCACCTACCAGTAGTATTGTCTGGGTCAATCTGCAGCTGGTACAAATAATTAAGGAAGAAAACGTTTCTCTTTGAAAGCATGGAAATTTTAAAAAAATGTATTAATAATGGACTAAATAAAAATTAAATATGAAATTTGGAAATGGCAAAGAAAAGCCATCCCTTACACACAGGTTGTAGTGCTAACCTTTACTTGTCACTGCTCCGGAGGGGCAAATAGGCAGAACTTTAACTCTCACAGAGACTTTTAAAATTTATCATCAGACTATCCTTGTTCATGAACTGAATGTAGCAATTTCAGCTATTTTTTCCCCCAATTAGCCTGTTTAGAGTTCTCTGTTTTCTTCCACATCATCTCAACAGTTGAGGCCACACGATTCCCACCTTCACAATCTCTGTACACCTATTTCTTCAGGCCAGTGCTAATCAGAGGCAAGAAGAATTTAAATAGTTCCAGCCTCACATTTTGGCTTACTATATGCTGGGCATGCTTCTTGGCACTAAGGATGCCCTGGCATCCAAAAGAGACAAATTTCAAGCTTAGTAGAACTTCCTTTTTCATGATTTCTTTGCCTGCCTGCCAGCAAAAATCCCTGAGGCTCTCTTCTGTCAATCCATCAATGCTTTGTTTCCTTTCCTCTGTACTGGCCCAGCTCACTGCCATCTGTGCCCCAAGAATGGAAGAATAGTGGGACGTCTTCATAGATCTGTTAGATTAAAAGAAGTTGGGTGTTGTTGCTTTTTCCATTTGGGAGAGTAATATTTTTATTCACTTCTGATGTATAATCTTATGCTTTTGTGTAATTGGTGTAATACATTTATGCCTTCCTTAATGAAATAAGACCCAGATGTTTCAAATTAGTCAATGAGGGTGAGTCTTCATGGTAGGGGAGGTTGTCCTTTATAGTTCCAATTCTTAGCTCTGAGTATTGTCCTTGGGGATTATTTTAATGACTATATTGCCTGCTGGCTTTGGGGGCAAAGACCTGATGCCCCGCTTTCAATGCTTTGTCCCATATATGGGCACATGACTTTTCCTTATACACCATTTAGCTCAGCTGAGACAGACTTAATGTCCAAATTAAGCTTTACATAGGTTAGAATATAACAAAATGGCAATTGCTGCTAAGAGTAGGACCATAAAAATAAATAATATAACCTACATTGCATAACTTAGTCATCTTCAGCTTTTAACCCATTACAGGGCTCTTTCCTATCTCTTTTGTGTTCTGTTTCTGCAAGTACATATCCCCAGATAGCTGGCCTTATCACTATTAAGACCCTGAAAGGGATGGGAGGTTTCATCTACCTTAGGCCCATCCTCTCAGCTCTGGATTTCTACCTGAGGGCCTCCTTCTTCCCCAGATATTTGATCCTGGTAATAACCACAGGCTTCATGGAGGAAGAAAAGGCATTTATGGTGGCATAGCCTAACCCCATCAGTCCTGTCCTGAGCACATATACCAAGCATTAGTCAGGACTCTTCCAAGTGCAGGTGACAAAAACTTATCTTAAACTGGCTTAAGAAAAATACATAATTCTTTGGCTCAGATAATTGAAAAGACAGATCTTGCTTGCTTCAGACATGGCTGAACATGAAAGTTCAAATGACCGTCATGTCCTTTGTCATTTGACAGAGCTTTTTGCTCTGTCTCTTTTTCTCTATCTCAGTCTTACTCTTGTTTAAACTCTCCCCCTTCTTTCCTTCCATTCTTTTTTGTTTTCCTTTCTATTAAGTCCACCTTCTAGGAAAATACCCCACATTTTAGCAAAAATATCCATTAGCAGCTTTAGATTTACATCAAACTACAGCAATCCCAGTGAAAAGAAAATGATGCAACCTCTTTGGGCGTGAGTCCAGCAAAATTTCAAGAGATGACTCTGACTGGCCCAGCATGGCTCTCTGGACCAATCCTGTAACTGACGGGTGGAAGACTCTGATTGGTCAGCGTGGATAATGTACCTATTCCTGTGGAAGGAGTGCTCTGTGGTTGGCAGTTTTACCAGGAGCAGAGAGCTATTTCCCAAGAGGAAAAACTTCAAGGCATTCAAAAAGTGACAAATCTGGATACATTATGGTATTCCCAATATTCATTCTAGAGCTACAGGTATACAAGAGCAGGAGATTATTAGAGTTGTAGTTAGACATGACAAATTTGCTATGGTCTACAGATCAGACACAGTAATTAAGAATTATTAATTATAAGACTGGTTCAGTCATATGCAATCTGAAATACTGTATCACCAAAGGTGGGGAAATTGGTCTCCCAAGTATTAGACAAGCCTGAATCCCATATTAGATCAAATGCCATATAAGGCATACTCAGAATTTAAACATGAAATATTTTTTGAGCTTTAAATTTGGACAATTAATTAAACAGTTAAAAAAAAAAAACTATGTAAGTCATAGACCTAATTTGGCTTCTCTTGAAAGCAGATCACATGTTAAGGATGTAATTCCAGCAAACAGGGAGACTGAAACAAGAGAAGAGGAAGTCAGTGTAAGGGTGTGTTATTTAAGTCTCCTCTGAAGGCACAGGGACTCAGTTTGGCTAGAACTTCTGGGAAGTGTGAATTTTTTTCACAACTTTCTATCTGAGGCAAGTGAGGATGTAGTATGGCTCCCATATTGGTTAATGGCTGATATTTGCCCTGGGGAGTACTAACATTGCTAGCTTCAGGGCTGTGTTTATACATTTGCCCAGTTGCTCCAGGGCATGGGAGAGGCCCAAGACAGAAAGCGGAATAATTCTATACCTGCTTGAGTTGGGACCTTGTCAACAGAAGGTGAACCTGAACACTCAGCTGCTGAAAACAGAGATGGGCCCAGGGAATGGGAATGGGGCTCCAAAGTATCTGCTACATAAAACAAACATATGTGAAGACCAAATATGGCACATACATGGTTTGCCAGTATTTGACCTTCAGTCCATTGGTTTAGAAATTCACAAACTAAATTCATAGCATGATCTAAACTTCTCAGAAAATGTAGAGAGAAAGTATAAAAGAGGGTCAAATTTTGCTTTTTTTTTTTTTTAAAGGTTTTATTTATTTATTTGACAGAGAGAGAGATAGCGAGAGCAGGAAGGGGAGTGGGAGAGGGAGAAGCAGGCTTCCCGCGCTGAGCAGGGAGCCCGATGCAGCAGGGAGCCCGATGTGGGGCTCTATCCCAGGACCCTGGGATCACGACCTGAGCCGAAGGCAGACGCTTAATGACTGAGCCACCCAGGAGGCCCTCAAATTTTGCTTCTTATTTATGCATTAATTCAACAAATTTAATGAACATTTCCCACATGCTATGCGCTGGAGATACATCACAGAACAAGATAAACAAATGACCTGCCTCACTGAGCTTGTGTTGCAGGATTTCTTTTCCTTTAGTGCCCACCATTCTTGGTCCCACCACTTCAGTGAATGAAGAGGTAGACCAAACCAAGAGTGGTGGGCAGCAAAGCAAGGTTTACTGAGCAATAGTACAGAGCTCCTGGAGAGGGAGGGGACCTGAGAGGGTTGCCACCAGAGTTCGTAAGTCTAGGGGTTTTTATGGGCTTGTTGGCAGGCTGTTTTAATCTGATTAACCCTCCCTGTGCTTGTCACCAATCAGGTTTTTGTCCACTCACTCATCTACCTATCAGAGTTGTTCACAGGGGAAAGGGTGGTGTAAAATCCTTCTAAGGGTAGTTTCCTCTTGGGGTGGGGGTGGGTTTCCCCTGCCTGCCTTTCTTCGGACTAGCCTTTATTACTTGCATTCTGGTTGGGAGATAGTCAACAAACAATGAGTAAGGTAATTTTAGTTTATTGGGTTGTAGGTGCTGGTGGAAAATGAAACAACATAAGCTAATAGTGAGAGAAACATGGTTGCTATTTCAGCTAGGGTTATCATAGAAGGCTTTTCTACATGAGTGACATTTGAGGAGAAACCTGAATGAGAAGGGGCAAGCCAAATGAAGATCAGGGAAGAATATTCTAGGCAAGGGGAATAGTTTATGTAAGAACTTGGAAAGCAGCAGAAGCTCTTATGTTTGAGGAGCAACAATATCAACACTGGTGAAGTGAAGAGTGAGGGAAGTAATAAGAGATGAAGTGAAACATGTCAGCAGAGGTCAGCTAAGGCAGCACCGTCCTGGCTATGGCAAGGAGGTAGGGCTTCATTCTTAGTGGGATGGAAGCCACCAGAAGGGAGGGACGAAATTTGATTTTCTGTTTTAAAAAATCCACTCTGGTTGTTGTATGGAGAGTGTTCATAGGCAGTTGTGTTCCCTGGATTCATGGAACACAAAGACCTGACTGAATATTCATGTTTTCCATGAACAAGTGAATCTCTCAGTCACATTTTGCTTAAAACACATACAGGTTTCCACACACAGGCTTGCACACAACTGTTGTTAGCAGCATTACTCATAAGAGCCAGAAAGTAGAAACAACTCAAATGCCCATTAACTGATGAGTGGAAAAACAAAAGGTGTTTATCTTCAAGCGTATATCCATAGAATGGAAAACCATTTAACAATAAAAAGAAATATTGATACATGCTACAACAACACAAACGTCAAAAACATCAGGCTAAGTGAAATAATTCAGACCCAGAAAACCCACATGTTACATGATTCTATTTATATGATGTTTATATGAAATGTCCAGAAAAGGCACATCTAAATATAGAGAAAGCAGATTACTTTCTGTTCTGTATTAAAATTACTTTTCATTACAAACAAGAATATTTACAAAAAATATTTTATTGATGTCAATGTAGATACTTTTGTGGTCTGACACACTAAAAGGAACACTACTTATTATATTATTTCTACAGAAAAAAACCAAGATGTCTGAGTCCAAGCAATGATTTGGAATTTAATTTTGGTTTATTAATTGGAGACTGACATTATTTCACTGATTTTCAGTATGATTCTGTCTTTTTAGGTGCTGTGTCATAATTGTTCCATGGGCCAACCTCTTACTTTATTGCAAAATTTTTCTGTTATATTCTTAAAAGCAAAAGGACAATCAGAGATGTGGCTAAGTTAAAACTAAATTTCCCTGTCAGTAGAACAGATGACAGGTTCTTCATTTTTAGATCTTCCTATCACATGAAATATCCAATTCTGGGAATAATTAGCATATTAATAATCTTGATTGTCAGAGTTCACTGCTCGGTTATGAATATCTAGAAGAATGAGATTCTAAATTCCTTCAAAATTCAGCATGCAGGAAACAATCAGGACTGCAGATCATAATGCCCTGTTACGTGAGATTATGAAATAAGGTTACTATAGGGGCGCCTGGGTGGCTCAGTCGTTAAGCGTCTGCCTTCGGCTCAGGTCATGATCCCAGGGTCCTGGGATCGAGCCCCGCATCGGGCTCCCTGGTCGGCGGGAAGCCTGCTTCTCCCTCTCCCACTCCCCCTGCCTGTGTTCCCTCTCTCGCTGTGTCTCTCTCTGTCAAATAAATAAATAAAATCTTTAAAAAAAGAAAGAAAGAAAGAAAGAAGGTTACTATTATGTCCTGCCCTCAGGGAGATGGATATATACAGACATGCCAAGGCAGAGTGCATTCAGGGGTGTAAAGGAACTGTTCAGCCCTACTGGGAGAAGTGTAGGAAGAAATAATGCTGAGCTTTCATTTCCTGTAAATTGCTCATAATTTATGAGACTTCTTTGCATCTTCAAATATTGTTAATATTTGTTCCATATACTTGTTAAGCCATGATAATGAAAGCTAAGACCATAAAAACAGCAAAAACTCCATTTAAATGTAGGGAGGGATTTTCTAATGCAATCTAGGGGGAGAGTATCTCAGCAGAAAAAGTTTTGTTTTATTTTTTCATTTTTAACTGCTAATTTTACAAGAACAGGCTGCTCTAGAAAAGGGTGTGAGTTTGTTTTAGCTGGGTCTCCATTTCCTGTGTTAGTCCTTTGGATGGATGTTCAGTATAGATATGAAATGACTGGGAAAAACAAGCAAAGAGAAAATATTATTATAAAAAATTAAACATTTAATTTTCCACATAGTTGTTTTGAAAGGACAGTCAGTTTGACAAGGCAAAGAAAAAAGGACTCTGGCAAAATGGGTGGCTCTGACCCCTCTCAACCCCCTGATTAAAAAAAAAAAGAAAGAAAGAAAAAGCCCAGTCCTTTTGAAAGATCATCCCCAAAGATGAGCAGGCCACAATCCAACAAATGCCTTTTTACCCCACAGGTTGAAGTCTGTACGAAACAGATGATTAAGTTTAGAACTTTTACAGGGCTGGCCCTGCTTTTGAATCCCGCCCTCTAATTTACTATATGCTTTACAAAATTAGGTAGGTGTAGTAGACAGTTAGTAGACCCACGTGCTAATCACTTATTTCAGTAAGAAAAATCATTGGAATTTACGAATAGAAATTGGTCTGTTACTATCTATTGATGAGAACGTTGTCATCTTTGTCAAACCATGCTGCAAATGCACTGGGATGTGAAATTTTCCAACATTGCTGCTGGAGGTGGGAGAGGAGATGGATGAGTGGGTGCCATGTACCTTGGGGAATGTTACTCTTCATGCCCACCTGGGCCAAGTGACTCCTTGCAGTGCAGCCAATAAAAAATTAAAAAGTTAAGTTTTCATATACAAATGTATGTATCTTTCCATATAAACATTTATAAGGTGGGAGGGACTCCCACCAGCTCATCATGAAAAAGATTAGATTCTCCCCCAAACATTGGTTTGGAAGTCTTCCCAAAACAAAGCCATGTGATCAAATTGCTGCAATTTTAGGTGGTAAAAACAATGCACTATATTTAAATGTAACTATCAGATTTTTCTAACCATAGTCTATGAACCCTCAAAATCACCTTGTCTAGAATCAGCAGAAAAATACATACCTTTGTACTTTCGGATAGAGATCACTCCTTGGAGGCCTCCAGGAACTCTACAACTTGTTAGTAGCAACTACAGGATTCCAACTGCCTTAATCTTCATGCCTGATAAAATCTTGTACCTTTTCAAATTTGGGCCATAGCTCCCTATTGGACATTGCTCTGGTTCCTTGTCCTCACTGTGGTTATTATTACCACTCCAGAAATTCAAGACAGACAGACACTTCTAGACCCAAGCTCTAGAAACATTTCCATATTGGAGCTGTGAATTCCAAAAACAACATTTTAGTACTGAGTATGTGATATTCAAGAGCAAAAATTTAGAGCAGGCTGAGAGTGTGTGTGTGCGTGTACGTGTGTTTCAAGAGTAGGAGGACTTAACTTTAGGACATGATATTATTTGAAGCTTTACTCACTGCTACCTAAAGCATAAACCAAGGAAATGTGAACAACTTAGCTGTGGAGGGGACGCTTAGGTTCCTTGTGCCCTTTGGGTGCCAAATCACCCCCGTTTCCTTAATACATGGTAAAGGTACTTCTTTAACACTTCTTTATGGAATTAAATTGTGGACTCCTGGAGTTGAAGCCCATATTTGACACACAGAGCGCCTGTGTTTCTGAATCCCAGCATCCAGTACAACTCTAGTATTTTAGGTACTAAAAACATGATTGATGAATTAAAGAAATCAGTGAATTAGTAAGCATGTATTTACAAACTGCTGTTACTATGAGATGTAAGGCCTTATTTAATAACATCAATTTGTGATACTTAGTTTGAATAAATAGCTGCTTGGTTTCCAAAAGTTACCACATCTTCAATTTCCTTGATTGGTCGTGATTTTCTGAGATTAATAATTTTGAAATGAATATGAACGTGGGTGAAAGCATTGTTAAAACTGTCTGATGATATTTAAGTGCATCACAGGTTTGCAGGAGAGTTTCACAGGGTTACAAGTAGTATTTTTTTTTTTTTTTTAAAGATTTTATTTATTTATTCATGAGAGACAGAGAGAGAGACAGAGGCAGAGGGAGAAGCAGGCTCCCCGCGGAGCAGGGAGCCTGATGCGGGACTCGATCCCAGGACCCTGGGATCAAGCCCCACATCGGGCTTCCTGCTCAGTGGGAAGCCTGCTTCCCCCTCTCTTACTCCCCCTGCTTGTGTTGCCTCTCTTGCTGTCTCTCTGTCAAACACATAAATAAAATCTTTAATAAAAAATAAAATAAAAGGAAAATTGCAAAAATTTAAAAATTCAGTGGTAGGAAATAGAAAAACTTCAACAAAAAATTTTGAAATCTTTTAAGTTTTCTTGAAAATATCAGTATCAGATCTGTTTACTACTAATAATGAACATACTGGGTTTTTCCACTCCAGATCCCTGATCATTAGTATTGTCTTGTTCAATTCCTTGCTTCCCAAGCTTTCTCCCTCTTATGATTCTATAGATGAATTCAAGAGTACCTGGACAGCATGTGCTCTAAATAAAAACATAGCAGGTTCCTTATTAAAAAATGTGCTTCTGTTTGTAGTAATTGTCTTTGTCATTTCTACAATCAACTTGTAGAAATCCACATCTCTAAATGATCAGGACTGCATTCAAAGTCAAAAACTGTACTTTTCTATGTTGAATTACTGGTAAGTAAGTTTTCTACGTTGAATTTCTTGGCAACCGAGTGAAGGTTCTTTATGGACTGGATTCAAAAGCCCTTGTTTATTGTCATTCCAGAATTCAGTTCTCAAAGTAAATGTCATATGCACAATAGTCCTGTTGTACATTCAGAACCAAGTTCCATTTCAATAATAGTAACTCCTCCTCATCAGGCCATGTCCTGCAGACATCTGGTTTCAGCCAGGCACTTGAGAGACACCTAAGAATGTTTTTAAGAGCTCTGATAGAGTCTCTCCTAGGTTCTAAACACCTGATAGATTCTCAGATGTATAGAACTAAATTATTTTCCTGCTTACCTGCTACCTATGTGATGTATATCAGTTCAATGATTCTACCTTGTATCTAGGGCATAATCTAAAATGCCAGTAGAGGTTGCTCACTGGTAGTGTCATTTCGAGGAGTTATTTTCCAACTTATTCTTCTATATTTTCCAAAGAACTTGTGTTATTTTGTAATTAGTAAATAAACTTTGTTTAGAAAAAGCAAAAACAACCCCAAAGATAGAGATCAAGATAATTTATATAGAAAAAAATTCTTTTTAAAAATTATTATCATTATTTTTGGCTGCCCGTGAAATTTCTGCTCTAATATTCTGGCAGACTAGGAAACCACCTGGGAAAGAATTTTACTCTTACTAAAAATATAGATACATCTTCTTTTTCTACAAGGTTGAAAATGTTGTCCACATCTCTCCCCATTCAGCTCCATGGTAGTTTAGAGTATGTTTGATTTCAAAATGTTTAGAAGAAGAGGTGAACCAGCTGCTTCCAGACCACATCAGGCCCAAATGCCTATTCTGTTTAGTGACCACACAATTTAAAAATTGAAATTGGATGCCCCTTGCATGAACATTTTGTTCTCCAGAGGCCCACCACACGTATAGATAACTTGGCCTGGCACCTGAAGGCATTTAAATTTGACATCTTCAGGTTAGCATTTAGTAGATAATGGACTGAGAAGTAATGTCATTGAGACATGTTAGGCAAAGCAACAGTTGTGCTAATGACATTATTCTGCTTTTCATTTTGCTAATGGGAAAACTAATTTCAGAAATAAGAAATTACAGCTACTTCAATGTCCACAACCACATGCCTCTTATATAACCTTATAATTTTCTCCCTGGTATCTTCTTTCCTGTTTAGTCCATTCTGCACACATTTCCTGGTTAATATTCCTAGAGCTTAACTTTACCCACATATTTATTGTTTATTCACTCATTATTTCTTTGCTGTGTGCCATGCTCCTTTAGGTGCTAAGGAAACAAAAATGGATATGAAGCTCACAGTTTCAAATCCCCTGAAGGGGATCAGATGTGTAAATTAAAAGTGACAGGATTGCCATAGTTGGTAGGAACTGAGTTCTGTAGAACCACAGAGAATGAAGATTGTGACAGTGCCTGAAAAAGTTTTCCAAAGGTGACAATTGAGCTAATTCTTGAAATAAGTAGACATTCAGCAGATGATCAAGTTAGATAAAGGCATTGTAAGCCAAAGGAAGAGCAAACCCAAGGCACGGGTTCAAGGGAAGGCTTGGGAGATTCAAGGAATGGCAATTAGTTTGGTTTGGCTGGAGCACAGGGAGTAAGGAATGGGGAGAAAGGATCTATGCATTCTTCATTCATTTATTGATTCATTTAATAAATTGTTTAATGACTCACTATGTGTCAAGCATTGAGGATGCAAGAGTGAAAATAGCCAAAGCATTTGTTGCACAGAGATGACAGTCTAATGAGAAATATAGAGAAGTAAAAGGCAATAGAGTAGTAAGTGCTAGGATAAAGTAAATACTGGAGGTCAAGGAAGCACAGAAAGATATGCAGAGTTAGAGAAGAGTATGGTGGATTCTCTGATGTGCTACTGGTTCCCCTTCATCAGTAAAGGACTTTTTCTTCCAGCTTCTGGGAGTACTGCTAGAAGACAACCCTCAAACTGTAGTATTGCTCAAGGTTATACTTTCTTCCAGGAATGTCTTGCATCCAGTGCTTGGTCAATGTGTTATATAAAGCTCTAGCCCCCTCACCCAAATTTGGAACATTTTGAAGGGCCATTCGAGCTACAGAGCTCCCTGTGGAGTGGGTTGAGAGGACTTTTTGAAACTACAGCACAGTTCAACTTCTCCCTGTGCCTAAGCCTGCCTCTTTCTTCTCCCCCTTCCATGAGTAGTGACCCACAAGGAATTCTTTAGTAAGTGCCCTGAATAGTAGTCTCTGTTTCACAGTTTTCTTTCTGGAACAGATTATGAAGGGTTCTTGAATGCCATTTTAAGTAACTTGGATTTTGTGCCGTTATCAGTTGGAGCCAGAGAGGGCTTTTAGCAAGGAAATATGGTGATCATATGTGTAAGTTAGAAGGGTACAAAACAGAAGGTAGATTAATTAGAAGGATTTAAAAAATCCAAGAAATAAATGTTTAAAATCTGAATAAAAACAATGACAGCAGAGTGGAGAGAATGAGCTGAATGTAAGAGGTATTTATTGGCAACATTGGCAGGATTTGGTGATTGATTACAGGTGGCAGACAAGGTAAATGATCTACAAGATCTCCCGGGGTCTTTGGCTTAGGAGAAAGAATAAATTTTGAGGCCATTAATCAAGATGGAAAATACAGTTGAAGAAACAGGATCATTAGTGAACATGATCAGCTCACTTTTGGACCAGCTGAGTTTGAAGTCAACTCAGTGTAGTAAAATGTAGGTGATGCTTGGCAGGTAGTTGAAAACATGTATTGAGCAATGAGGAGAGAGGACAGTGCTATACATATAGGTTTGGAAACCATTAGCATATATGTGGTAATTAAATAAACAGATGTATGTGAGCTCAGAGTATCACTGTTCTGCTCTAAAATGCTCAGATTTCCATATTGCTTACCAAAGGAATTCCTGACTCCTCCAAGTGGCATTCAGACAAAACAATGACGGTTCAGCACTATGGACAGTGGCAAAATTTCTTGCACATCCCTGCCCCCTCCTCACCCCACCCCCAATATTTTAGTTCCATTAGATAAGGACTTTATTATCTTTCCCCGTCTAACCTTCTTGCTTTACCTCCTACCAGTCCCCTGGCCCATATCATATATTTAAGGTAACCATGTTAAAATCATCTAGTTCAAGTTTTCCTTTGTTTTTATCAGATGACAACCTGAGGCCCACAGAAGCAAAATGATTTGCTCAAAGCCACATTGTTGGTTAGTGACAGACCTGGGACCCAGATCTCCCAGATCATTAGATCATTAATGATCTAGAACATCATTAATATGGTTCTATACAATGCAACGTGGAGTAGAGACTCCACAATCTTCCAAGCAACAAGTTTTAAACTCACAATTGTAAATAATAATAATAAAAATAGCAATAAAATTAAATGAATAAGTAACTTTTTATCTGATTCTCTGGATCTTGGCTTAGTCTTCTGCTCAGGAAAATTTTTAAAAAATTGGTTTGATAATTATTTTATTATCTTTTTGAAATTCTTTATTGGATATCCTAGATTTTTTCTCAATACAGCATTTTTCTCCCATCTTACTCATTCCTTTATCATTGTCCTCCAAATTCTGAAAGGTTTTTGGAGTTTACCTTCAAATTCATTGATTTGATTTTTGGCATTTTCCAGTTTTGCTCTTTGTTACTTCTGCTGCATTCTTTTTTTTTTTTTTAACTTTTAGCAAACCTATTCTTATTTCTAAAGCAGTCATTCCTAATCTCAAATTGTTCCCATTTTAAATATGTAATGTTATTTTTTAAAGTGACAGCTTTACTGAGATAAAATTCATGTACCATAAAATCCACTCTTTTAAAGTGTACAATCCAGTGGTTTTTAGTATATTCATAGAATTGTGCAATCATCATCACTATCTAATTTCAAAATATCTTCATGATCCCCCCAAGAAACCCCATTTACTTATTAACAGTCACTTCCTCGTTCCCCCACCTGCCCAGTCCTTGGCAACCACTAATCTACTATTTCTATGGATTTGCCTTTACGGGGCATTTCACATAAATAGAGTTAAATATGTGATCCTTGTGTGTGGCTTCTTTCACTTAGCAGGTTCATCAACACTGTAGCATATATCAATACTCCATTTCCTACTATTACTGAATAATACCTGTGTGTGTGTGTGTGTGTGTGTTATATTGTTTATCTAATCATCAGTTTATGGACCTTTGTGTTATTTCCATTTTTCTGCTGCTGTGAATAATGCTGGTATGAACATTCATTTATACAGTATTGTGTAAACATATGTTTTCATTTTGGGGGGGTATGTTTCATTTCCCTTGGGTATATACCTAGGGGTGGAATTGATGGGTCATATGGTAACTGTGTTTAACTTTCTGAAGAACTGACAAACCATTTTCCAAAATGGCTGCACCACTTAACAACCAGCAATGTAGGAGCATTCTAATTTCTCCACATCCTCACCAATACTTTTTATCGTCTTTTTAAATTTTTTATTATAGCTATCCTACTGGGTATGAAGCGGTATCTCATTGTGGTTTTGATTTGCATTTCTCTAATGACTAATGATGTTGAGCATCTTTTCATATGCTTATTGACCATTTGTCCATCTTATTTGGAGAAATATCTATTCAGATCATTTTAAAATTGGATTATTTGTCTTCTTATTGTTGAGTTGTAAGAGTTTGGGATAAGGTCCTTTATCATTTATATGATTTGCAAATATTTCTCTTGTTATGTGGATTGCCTTTTCACTTTTGGAGCACACAAATTTTTAATTTTTATAAAGTCCAATTTATCTGTTTTTGTCTTTTTCTGTTTGTGCTTTTGGTGTCATATCTAAGAAACCATGGCCTAATTCAAGGTCACAAATATATGCGTCTTTTTTTTTTTTTTAAAGAGTTTTCTACTTTTAGCTCTTATAATTATGTCTACAATCCATTTTTGTGTTAAATTTTGCATATGGTGTACATATGGCATAATGTTCTTTTGAATTTTGATAACCCTGCATCTTTTAGTTTCTGACATTTAGAGATTTTTCTAAAGTTTTTTTGTTTTGTTTGTATTAACTATTTCATGGGTAGGATAATTTAAGTTTATTCCTCTGATTAAACCTAATTTTATAGATTAAAACTGACTTTTAATTTAGAAGATAGGTCTTCTGCTTGTTCATTTTTATGATTGTGCTCATGTCCATGGATGGAGCTCACAGTTTTCAGAACTCTTTGTGGGTCCTGTTCAAATATTAGGTACAGACAATGAAAGAAGGGAAAAGTTAGGATTTACCACAGTTTTACTTCAATGAATTGGATTCCAGCTGTCTGTTGGAGTAGGGAAAGACTTACAGCTAGAGGTGGTAGGGCCAGAGAGTTTACCGCGTGTGCCAGAATTCCTACTTGTCTTTTGTGATTTAGTATATGAAGGGTAAGCTGGGATGTCATGGGATATTGCTCTATATGGACCATTTGATAGACTTCTTGTAGATGTTGGTAGGATTGTTATTTGTCCCTCCCTGACTGCCCTATATCTTGCATTTGCCTCTAGACACAGAATACTGTAATAGAAATCCTCTGAAGTTTACAGCAAGTGCCAATTCACATATCCCATTTTTGTACCTTTTTAGATATTCAATAGTAGTTAAAACGTGTAAACTCAATGCCTTTAATCAGAACTCTTCTTTTGGCTTCTGATTTGGCTCTGTTCATTACTGATCATTCATGACTTCCATTTTCTGGCTTAGTTCAGCTTCCTATTCTCCTCACCCTAAATGATTATTTTGTGTTTGTGCTGGTGTTTCCTATACTTCTCCTGCCCCATCCCCCACCCCTCCTGACCTCGGTGACTGATTTCTTTCTTGATGTTTTAGAGAATTAGACTAGAATCAGAGACTACGTTGTGCTTCTGCTGGAGGTCCCTAGTTTTTCCACATTGCCTCACCTTTCTTCATTCTTATACTGAACCCCAATTACACCTAAAGTAACTAAGTCTTTGTAATGTAGAAGTGCCTAACACACATACAGGAGCTTCTAAAGGATATTGAAGTACCTTACTCATCTTTATATTGCCCATAGCACTTAGGATCATGTATGCACATAATAGGTGTTCAACAAATGTTGAAGAATTAACTTAATTAAAAGGATAAAATACTTAAAATAAGTAAAAGAATAATATATAAATTCTTAGTAAATAAAAAACTTCCTCCATATTTCGAATAGCTTGAAAATAGTTGTTCATCCTCATATTTATTGTGATAGATTTAAAATGATACAAGTGGATAGTAGTGCTTTATACAGGATACTATTTAGAGGTAACTTAGAATACAGAAATACCATATTCTCAGTAAATTTTAACAACAAAAGAGTTGATGGATTGATGATGAAATTGTACTTTTATCTTCATTGTATGAATTGAAATGAACATTTTTAAAAGATTTTATTTATTTACTTAGGAGAGAGAGAGAGCGAGCACAAGCTGGAGGGAGAGGCAGAGGGAGAGGGAGAAGCAGGCTCCCCACGGAGGAGGGAGCCCAATGTGGGACTCAATCCCAGGACCCTGAGATCATGACCTGAGCCAAAGGCAGATGCTTAACTGACTGAGCCACCCAGGCGCCCCAACATGTTTCTTGTTAACAGTAGTGTTTTATACAGTCTCGGTACTGTTCCAAAAAAGATTTAAGGTGGCAGACAAAAACATACAATATAATAATAGTAGGTTATAAGGAAAAGAAAAAAAGAGAGAAAATGCATGTAGGAAAAAAGATGAAACCAGGAGAGATATTGGTAAACAGAATGTATGCTTCAAGGTCACCTACATGCACTTGCCTGTGGAAGGCACCATATTTGGCTCTGACTTTTCCAAGCAATTTCAAGAACACTCATGACCAGTTATAGAGTCGATGTCTATAGATTGAAACAAACCAATTGCTCAGGATGAACACAATTTCTCCAGTTACTGAAATCAGACAGAAATGTCTCCAAAAGGTTGTCACAAAGACAGCCTTACATTGTAAGTAATAATGATCACCATCCTTACAGCCGACACCCTACAATTTCATAGGAGTCATTTCTCAATATAAGTTAAGAACACATAGTTCTTCATACAGAAAGTTCAGTGAACTAACTTTAAGTTGTGCAGTGTTCTTAGCACTGACAATTACGCTGCTGTTGTCATAATGTGGAGAACATTCCCATGGTCAACTTGAAATGCCTAGATGCCTCTAATGCAGCTCAATAGCCTTGAAGAAATTTTCAGATAGGTAAACATATTAGATAAAATGCACCAAAGAAGTAAAAGAGCAAGATGTCTGTGGTTTCAGTCAGATTTCTGCTTCAATATACTGCATTATAACCAGCCACAAATTTTAGAAGCTTAAAAGAACAAATGTTTGCTTTTCTTACTCAGGGTTTGGTCAGCTCCACATCTCCTCGTTCCTGAACCAGTGGGTAGTCAGATTACAGAAGAAAAAAGTAAAGCCAAAGGCAAACTTGTTTAAAGCCTCTGCTTGCGTCACATTTGCTATCTTCAACTGGCCAAAGCAAGTCACATAGGCAAGGCCAACACAAAGTAAGTGGGAAAATACAGCCTGCCTACTCTGCTGGGAGGTACTGCAAAGCCAGTTGACAAATGTCGTGTAACTCTATATCAGGGGGAGAAGGAAGAACTGGGAATAATCCAATTATCAAAACCATAATTCTATTTGCTATACCCCGTCATCTTTTGTTTTCCCACTTAGTACCTCTAAGAATCATATAACTTTGGACTTGTAAGGAAACTTGAAGTTTGTCTAGTATGATCTTTTCATTTTATAGATGAGTTATCTGGGGCCCAGAGAGCTTATGGGACTTGGTATAAGTCAGTTCAAAGTTCTGCTACTTCTGTTGTAATGCTAACTTTCCTTTCTATATTCCACCTCCAAACCCTAGCTCTACATGGAGTTATAGGAGTTTAGTTTGTGAGATGAATATATGATTAAGGACTAAACTTTAATTTCCAGAGGTAAAAGCCTAGACTGATTGTGAATGGATAGTTTTGGCAGTACATTGAAGGGAGACCTTAAATTCTAGGGTCTGACTTAAAGAAACTGGTTTTTCTTTTTTTTTTTTTTTAAAGATTTTATTTATTTATTTGAGAGAGAGAGAATGAGAGACAGAGAGCACGAGAGGGAAGAGGGTCAGAGGGAGAAGCAGACCCCCCACTGAGCAGGGAGCCCAATGTGGGACTCGATCCCGGGACTCCAGGATCACGACCTGAGCCGAAGGCAGTCGCTTAACCAACTGAGCCACCCAGGCGCCCAAGAAACTGGTTTTTCGTTGAGTTTTTCTATTGAAAATATTTAGACTCTGAGTTGTTATTTAAAAATAGGTAATGTTTCCAGAAGGAAATGTTTAGTTTGTTTCCCAGTTGCTTTCCATTGTCTCCATGTTTCATCTGACAAAGAATCAAATGTAAGGAAGGGCAAGAGGGTGGGTAGGTGGACTGAGGATGGATGATTGCCAGAGATGGAGGAAAGATATAAAACAAGGCCTTTTCAGGTTGACTTTTGTTTTTTAAGTTTCCCTAATGTCGTCCCTAAGGTAAATCACCAGGGGCTATGCATTTGGCTTACTCCTCAAAAGCAGATCGGAGTTAAAATGGTAAGCAAACTGAAGTGGACTGGAGTAGGGTTTGTTTTGAGAGAAGGGAACAGCTGTGTCTTCTGAAGTCCTCAGCAGACACAGAGCCTATCCATTACCTCGCTGTTCCTAGATGGTATTGCTTACAGCCCTGTTTGTGTTCTGTTCACTGTTCCAATTCTGTAGGTCAGTTTGACCGGATATTACTTTTTTTTTAGGGACATTTAATAGTTAAGATAGTATTTGTTATTAATGTCCTGTCCAAGTTTGACAGTTTAACATTTTGTGGTTTTACTTCCAGTTTGTTTACTTCTGTGTGTTGGCTCTCCGGGCAAGAAACTTGACCCCTGTAGATGATATTATCTTGGAGGAATGTAAGGCTAAGCTTGAGGGTAGTTTTTCTGAGAATCAGTGATCTGACCATAGATAATAAACAAAGCCAGATAAGAAGCAGCCATTCAACAAGAAACACAAAGAGTAATAATTTATACAATTTGAAAATAGAAACACAGGAAAAGATACAAAATATGTTTTAAAAGAATTATTTCCTATCTTAATATTGTTCTGTTCCTTTTATTTTAGCCTCAAACAAATGGTCCCCAAATTTTCGAGTATAATTCCATTTTTAACATAAAAAATTTCACAGAGGCCCACATAATAGTAAATGTAAATTTAGTGGAATTTGATGGAGAAAATATATAAGGACAAAACACATTGTTATGAATTCAGTAATGCTTGAATTTAAGTTATACTTTATTGAACAAAAGAGCATTTAATTCATTTGAAGAATAGGCATACATATCAATGCAAGCCACCTTATTCAGGATACAAATGGGTCCTATGGAGACCCATGGCACTATAGGTCTCCATAGTAATAATTTTAAAGCTCACATATTTCCACGGCTTGTAGGTTAGGATCTAAACTTTGTCCTCCATCTTTTATGTCTGTCAATTTTGGAAGCTGTCCTATTTAATGACATCATCGTTCTCCTGTCTACAGAGGCAATGCAAATTGTTTTTGTTTTGTTTAAGTTATCATAGTTCTTAGTTTTTACTAATTTCAAATAGACTTTGCTCTATGAATTAATCACTACTGAAGCCATCGATAAACTTCTTCAAGCAATATTTAGATTCCAAAATGGACCATGATTTTACTTATTATGTTCATATATTGTAATAGAATCATGTATGATAAATTATTTTAGAAAATATTATAAAATGTTATAGTTTTATCATTTAAATCACTATCACTTTTTAACAATTTATAATCTCTTAAAATGATGTCTAGACTGATTTAGTATTTCTTAATTTCTTCTTTCAAATTTTTCTTAAAAAAAATTTTTTTAACATTACTCTTAATCCCCATCACTTATTTCACTGATCCCTCCACCTACCTCCTCTCTGGTAACCATCAGTTTGTTCTCTATAGTTAAGAGTCTGTTTCTTGGTTTGTCTCTCCCTTTCTTTCTTTTTTCTTCCTTTGCTCATTTGTTTTGTTTCTTAAATTCCACATATGAGTGAGAACATATGGTATTGGTCTTTCTCTGACTGACTTACTTAGCTTAGCATTACACTTTCTAGCTCTATCCATATTGTTGCAAATGGCAAGATTTCATTCTTTTTTTACGGTTGAATAATATTTCATTGTATATATATACCAACTCTTCTTTATCTATTCATCTATTGATGGACACTTGGGCTGCTTCCATAATTTGGCTATTGTAAATAATGCTGCAGTAAACATAGGGGTGCATGTTTCCCTCTGAATTAGTGTTTTTGTATTTTTTGTAGTAGTAGTGGTATGATTACTGGGTGGTAGGGTAGTTCTATTTTTAGTTTTTTGAGAAACATCCATATTGTTTTCCACAGTGGCTACATCAGTTTGCATTCCCACCAAGAGTGTATGAGGGTTCCTTTTTCTCCACATCCTTGCCAACCCTTGTTGTTTCTTGTGTTTTTTATTTTATCCATTCTCACAGGTGTGAAGTGATATCTCATCTAATTTTGATTTGCATTTCCCTGATCATGAGTGATGTTGAGCATCTTTTCATGTGTCTGTTGGCCATCTGTATGTCTTCTTTGGAGAAATGTCTATTCATGTCTTCTGCACATTTTTAAATTAGGTTATTTGTTTTGTTAGTGTTGAGTTTTGTAAGTTCTTTTTTTTTAATTTTTTTTTTATATTTTATTTATTTATTTGAGAAGAGAGAGTGAGAGAGAGCACAAGATGGGGGAAGGTCAGAGGGAGAAGCAGACTCCCTGCTGAGCAGGGAGCCCGATGCAGGACTCGATCCCAGGACTCCAGGATCACGACCTGAGCTGAAGGCAGTCGCTTAACCAACTGAACCACCCAGGCGCCCCGATAAGTTCTTTATATATTTTGGATACTAACGTTTTATTGGATTTGTCATTTGTAAATATCTTCTGCCATTCTGTAAGTTGCCTTTCAGTTTTGTTGGTTGTTTCTTTTGCTGTGCAGAAACTTTTTATTTTGATGAAGTACCAGTAGTTTATTTCTGTTTTTATCTCCCTTGCCTCAAGAGACATATCTAGAAAAACGTTGCTATGACTGATGTCAGAGAAATTAGTGCCTGTGCTCTCTTCAAGAATTTCTATGGTTTCAGGTCTCATAGTTAGGTCTTTAACCCATTTTGAGTTTATTTTTGTGTATGGTGAAAGAAAGTGGTCCAGTTTCATTCTTTTGCATGTAGCTGTCCAGTTTTCCCAACACCATTTGTTGAAGAAACTGTCTTTTTCCCATTGTGTATTCATTCCTCCTTTGTTGAAGATTAATTAACCATATAATTGTGGGTTTATTTCTGGGTTTTCTACTCTATTCTATTGATTTATGTGTCTATTTTTATTCCAGTACCATACTATTTTAATTACTACCACTTTGTAATATAACTTGAAGTCTGAAATTGTGATACCTCCAGTTTTGCTTTTCTTTTTCAAGATTGCTTTGGCTATTCAAGGTCTTACGTGGTTCCATACAATTTTAGGATTGTTTGTTCTAGTTCTGTGAAAAATGCTGTTGGTATTTTGATAGGGATTGCACTGAATTGCTTTGGGTAGTATAGACATTTTTCACAATATTTGTTCTTCCAACCCATGAGCGTAGAATGTTTTTCCATTTCTTTGCATTGTCTTGAATTTCTTTCATCAGTCTTTTATAGTTTTAAGAGTACAAGTCTTTCACCTCTTTGGTTAAGTTTATTCCTAGGTATTTTATTGTTCTTGGTGCAATCAGAAATGGTAATGTTGGGTGCCTGGGTGGCTCAGTTGGTTAAGCGACTGCCTTCAGCTCAGGTCATGATCCCGGAGTCCCTGGATCGAGTCCCACATCTGGCTCCCTGTTCAGCAGGGAGTCTTCTTCTCCCTCTGACCCTCTCTCCTCTCATGTTCTCTCTCACTCTCTCTCCCTCTCAAATAAATAAATAAAATCTTAAAAAAAAAAAAGAAATGGTAATGTTTTCTTAATTTCACTTTCTTGCTGCTTCATTATTAGTGTATAGGAAAGCAACAGGCACCTGGGTGGCTCAGTCGTTAAGCGTCTGCCTTCGGCTCAGGTCATGATCCCAGAGTCCTGGGATCGAGTCCCACATTGGGCTCCCTGCTCAGCAGGAAGCCTGCTTCTCCCTCTGTCACTCCCCCTGCTTGTGTTCCTGCTCTCGCTACCTCTCTCTGTCATATAAACAAATAAAATCTTAAAAAAAAAAAAAAAGGAATGCAACAGATTTCTGCACATTGATTTTGTATCCTGTGATTTTATTGAATTCATTTATCAGTTCTAGCAGTTTTTTGGTGCGGTTATTAGGGTTTTAATATATTTAATGACATCATTGGTCTCCTGTCTACATAGGCCCTGCAAATACTCGCTAGCTGGATCAAACAGGACAAAATATAATGAACTAAGCTGTGTCTTTCTAAAGTCAGAAGACTAGAATTTGGAGTATTTTTTAAAATCTACTATATGTTTGATTAAACAAATCAATACCTTTGAGAGTGTTTTACCTTTTGAAAAATTATGGGTGGGGCTGGGGAGATGCTTGCTCTGCCCAACTCAATAGGTTATTGTGAAGATCAAATTTGATTATGTAGCACCTAATTTTTTAAACAATAAATGGGGACTGGCCAGTCAGTATTTTAGTAAAACCTTCCCAGTTGAAGCCTACCCCTTAGCTGATGCAGTACTAGAAATATATAGTTCTCCTAGAGTTACACTGGCCTGGGTGACTTCCATGTTCTCCAGATTCACAGTGCTTTGTGCAGTGGACTGGGTTGGGAGCAGTGGCCTAGTTTTAAGATTTGCCTCTGCCATTTCAGTGAATCATTTAATGTCTCTGGGCTTCAGTTCCTTGTGAATAGAGAAATTGACCAAAATTTCAGAGTGTTTACTTTTTGCAGTGGACTCTTTTTTTTTTTTTTTTTGAGAAAGAGAGTGTGTGATGGGGCACCTGGGTGGCTCAGTTGTTAAGCGTCTGCCTTGGGCTCAGGTCAAGATCCCAGGGTCCTGGGATCGAGCCCCGCATCAGGCTCCCTGCTCGGCGGGGGGCCTGCCTCTCCCTCTCCCACTCCCCTTACTTGTGTTCCCTCTCTTGCTCTCTCTGTCAAATAAATAAATAAATAAAAAGAGAATGTGTGCATGTTCCAGTGGGGGGAGGGGTTGAGGTGGATGGGAGGATGGGGGTGGCAGAGGGGCAGAGGGAGAGAGAGAATCTTTTTTTTTTTTTTTACCTTTGAGATCAGTAGATTTTATTTACCCCATGTGTTACTAAGGGAGAGAGAGAATCTTAAGCAGGCTTGGTGCTGAGGGTGGAGCCCGCCCTGGGGCTCAATCTCACTACCTTGAGATAATGACCTGAGCCGAAATCAAGAGTCGAATGCTTAACCAACTGAACCACCCAGGTGCCTTTTTAAAAATTTTCCTAAATGAAATCTTATTGAGATTCTACAATAGATAAACCAAGTAACAAAACATTGCACAATTTTTGCATACAATTTAAAACTTGTTCTCAAGTGAGGCCCTAGGGGTATAGCTCGAGAAAACCACTGCTTTGGTTCTAACCACTGCTTAGAAATATTTAAGATGGCAGGGCGCCTGGGTGGCTCAGTTGGTTAAGCGACTGCCTTTGGCTCAGGTCATGATCCTGGAGTCCTGGGATCGAGTCCCGCATCGGGCTCCCTGCTCAGCGGGGAGTCTGCTTCTCCCTGCTTCTCCCTCTGACCCTCCCCCATCTCATGCGCGCGCGCTCTCGCTCTCTCTCTCTCTCATTCTCTCTCTCAAATAAATAAATAAATAAAATCTTAAAAAAAAAAAAGAAATATTTAAGACGCGTCTCTAAGTGAAGATGTCTATTTATTAATTTAAGGTGAGAGATGTTCCTGTATAAAGAATTGCTAGTGGTTATCTTCATGGGACATCTTGCCTTGATGGTCCTGTCCACTTAGGAAATCAAACTTTGGGTCAGAATTTAGAGCACAAAATAAATCAAAGCAAATTCTATATTCTTCAGGAATAGTACTATCAAGCAATGGTGATCCAATGTAATGCCTTCTTCATGCTAATAATTTTTTTCTCTAAAGAATTGGGCAGGGAATTCTAGAATCTCAGCACCATGCCCCATAGATCAATCTTGGAAAAAAACATTCTTCGTAATCTTGCCCTTTAAGTTGCCTTTTTAGCCTTTGGGTACATCTTCATTTTCCTTTTGATGTGACTGTCCTCCTAACACTCACAATATGGATCGTGAACTCTAGTTTGAGAACTTTTCAGCTCATCATGTGTTTGGACGCTCTTTACAGAATCCTGGCTGTGTGGTCATCTGTGTGGTCACCCAGGCTCTGCTTGTCTACTTTATGTTGGAGGGTTTGCTTCCACTGCAGATAGAAACATTTCTCTTTCCTCCAAAGACAAATTCTTAGACATTTCTTGCATGTACCGATCTTAAATATGACTCTCTCAAGCTTCAACTATCATCAAATGTGTAACAATCTAATGAATGACTAATGTTACAGCATGCTCTAGACTATAAGCTTCCCACAAGCTTCTGAGCTACTCCAGGACCTGCATGTGAAGGATTCATCTTTTTTTTGTTCTGTGCCTAACAGAACCTGACATACAGAGGACATGGTAAATCTTGAATGACTGCCTAAATGAATTAAGTGAATTTGTAGCAACTCATTAAACGAGAAAAGACTGAATTGCATTATTATTTTCAAAAGCAACAGTTATAAAGTTTATAACTCACTTCATCACTGATCAAATCTAATTTATACCTTCAGACCCCACAATGCCCCCACACTCTCATGGCTTCAGAAAACTTGAGTTTTCAAACCACACAGAGGTCATTTTCATGGTGCAGACTGAACTGTCACCTGATATCTGCCCCCATTTCCAGCCACAAGAAGGACTGAGGGGAACTAGAACCTGTGGCTGGTAGAGCTAACGATGGGAACCATACAGACTGAACTTCTGGGTTCTAATCTTGACCTTGCCATTTATTAGTTATGTGACTGGGAAAATTGCTTACTATCTCTGTACCTATAAAATAGATAGTAGCTAATGTGAGGATTTCATGGGTTAATGCCCCTAAAGTTCTTAGAACAGAGCCAGGCATGTTGTAAACATTCAGTAAGTATTGACTCTCTCACATGTTCATCCTGGTTTAGTGGAAGGAGCATAAGTTTTGAGTTAGATAGCCAGACTTTTAATTCATATTCTGGCCCTTTTTCTTGGGTAATCATTTAATTTCACTAACCTTGTTTCATCTTGTATAAAATGTGGATAATAACATAGCACTGGGGGTTGCTATTTAAAACTACAGCCGACCGCAGGACTCTTAAGTGTAGCAAAACACCCTAATAGGCCTACTTTGGAGATGAGCAATGAAGCCCCAGACAGAGAACTAAATTGTTTTGCATGATAAGCAAGTATTTTCTTTTAAAGATTTTATTTATTTATTTGACAGGGAGAGACACAGCGAGAGAGGGAACATAAGCAGGGGGAGTGGGAGAGGGAGAAGCAGGCTTCCCGCTGAGCAGGGAGCCCGATGCGGGGCTCGATCCCAGGACTCTGGGATCATGACCCCAGCCGAAGGCAGACTCCTAACAACTGAGCCACCTAGGTGCCCCAATAAACAAATATTTTGAGTATCCTAGAGGTTGAGATGAAAGCACCAACCTCAGGAAGGAGAGAAATCCAGCAAAATAGCCTAGTCTGGGGCTTTATTTGGGGCAGTAAGTCTCAATACCCAAAACTGAATCATTTATTACTTTGGCATCACAGTGGACCATTCCTTATCTTTTTACCAGAACATACAAATATGTTTGTTATACAAGCAGTCATACGTGGGGATACTTGCGGAGTGACAAAATTGGGGTGATGTGTTTATGGTACTGGATAAGGCAATACAGCAGAAGGGAAGGCAAACACAAGAGAGATGTGGAGGAGAGTTGGATAATCTGGCCTGTGAGGTGAGGAAGAGAAACCTGGAGAGGTGGAAGGAACAGCAGATTTCTCACCAGCGTATGAGATGGCAATGGAGCACTTTTATTTTTAAAAGGATAGAATAAAAAAAAAAGCTGGAGTTAGTAGAACCGAAGAACCCTGGCACTTGAACTATATACTCAGCAGGATTCTTAGGACAATTTGAGTTGATGGACGTAAACTCCCAGCACAAAGGAATCTTCTGTGAATGATAACCATCATCATTCATCCTGTTGATTCATATATTATTCAGTGATATTATTCAGTGAGTATTTACCTACCCAAGGAAGCCGGGCAAGGAGCAGCTGGCGTATGTGGGGCAGTGGAGCATACAGGTTCACTCATCTACCGGTGCGGGAGACTTCCCTACCATTCCTGCTCCTACTCGCCACAGCTCCACCCCTGGCCTCCCGTCTCCTTTCTGCACAAGAAAATACACTCCCTGAAGGAACAACACTGCCTTTCAGGGGTGCCAAGGCCGTGTTCCTTGGGGAACACAGGCAGGCTTGTGTGACTTTTCCTAAGCCACGTTCCTCCTAAAGAGAATGCCTGTAGACGGCAAGTTTTAAAATTATTTCATTAATCAACTCAGTGAAGGGAAGAGGGACAAGCAGAGTTCTAAAACCATGCCCACGATCCATTTTCCAGTAAGTGACTACCAAGATAGCTGGAGCCCAAGAATAGGTGACGGCTTTGTTTTCCCAAGACGCGGTCATTGTGATTATTTTTAGATGAAAGATTTGGAGCCAGAAGCACAGCTCATAATTATGTTGCTATGATTCTACAACCAGTTGTTTTGTGGAATTAATTCAACCATGACAACTTTAAAGTCACCGCAATTTCTGAAAAAAAAAAAAAAAATCGGAAGATACAAACCGAAAAGAAAATACTCCACCACATGGAGTGCTGTCGCCTGCCCTTGCCTCCCATCTTTCCGCTTTTGAAAAGGCTTCCTTGCTCTCTTCCCTGGGGCCTTCCCCTCCTCCTAGTTCTACCAATTATTGAAGCCACTGAGAGCTTCTTCAGAAGCTCTCTCCTAAAGACCCCAGCAGGATGGAGCTCCCTTCCTCTGAACTCCCAAAAGAGTGTGGATTGTCTACAGTCTTCCTTGGAGCTCCATATCCTTTCCCTTGAATTCTAGTTCACTTTCAGATGTCTCTCATCATTTCCAAAGCTGGGTTTGTACGACGTCCTAATTTCACGTTGCAAAAACAATATGTCAGATCATTATAAAAAATGTGAAAGAGAGGAGAGAAAAATATTCCTGATCTCACCATCTTAATGCTAGTTCTGTATTCATCATTTTAGGGTGTTTCTTCTTAAACTTTATGCTTATCTTTTCATTGATTTAATTCTAGGGGATATAGGATTTCATATTCTGACTTTTTTCAACTAATGTTACATCACAACCATTACGCATACTGTTATATAGCCTTCATAAACATTACTTTAAAGGCTGCATAATATTAACTATTTTTAAAATTTTATATCGTTTGTTATGTTCCCCTATTATAAATAATACTGTACTTGACCTCCTTATACATATAGTTTTTCCAGTGAGTGTATTTATATGTGTACGTGCATGCGTATTTTGATAACTTTTTTCTTACGATCATGTACCAAAAGGAAATTACTGAACCAAAGAGTGTGATTATTTTTATAGTTTTAGAAACATATTGCCAAATTGGTTTCCAAAAGAGTTGGACTGAATTTATCACCAGGAGTGTATGAGAATATCAGTTTCTCCAGACTTTCACCAGAATTATTTTCTTAATTATTTCATCTTCATATAAACAAAATAGGGTGATATTAGTTCCCTATTTTAATTTTTTACCATGAATTATTTAATGCATGAAGAAAAATATTAACCCATGGCCCTGGTTTATCAAATCTTAACACATTTCCATATTTTCACTAGTTTTTAAAAAAATAAAATACTACATCTATAGCTGAATTCTTCGTGTACCCCCTAACCAATTCTACTCCCCTCCTTCTTTCCCTCCCTCTACAGAGACAAATGGAATTGATGCTTATCATCCCTTTGTATTTCCATTTTCATATCTTTCAGTTGTGAAATCTTTGATTACTAATGAAGTTAAACTTTTCCCTATAACATAGTGAACATGAAAGTACTGAGGCTCTAGAGTCAGGCAGAACTGGCTTTGAATTCCTGCTCTGCCACTTGTGAACCATGTCTCCCTGGACCTCCCTGTGCCTCAGTTTCCTCATCCTGAAAATGGGGACAATAATCATTCCTACTGTTTTTTTTTAAAGATTTTATTTATTTATTTGAGAGAGAGAGAGAGATTGAGAGAGTGAGCAAGAGTGAGACAGCATGAGCAGAGGGGCAGAGGGAGAGAGAGAAGGAGACTCCCCACTGAGCAGGGAGCCCGATGTGAGGCTCAATCCCAAGACCCTGGGATCATGACCTCAGTGGAATGCAGACGCTTAACGGACTGAGCCACCCAGACATCCCCATTCCTACTGTTCTTTATCATGTTGTTGCGAATATTCAATGGAACAGTGGAGGTAAAATTCTTGGTGTAGTGCTCAGCACTCAATACCTTTCATTATCACCGAGTTTCTCTTTTGAATTAACTGCCCCTTGTGTTTCTTAAAAACATTAGGTTATCTAAAATTAGTGAAACACTTTATCACATATGACCGTGCTTTCTCATCACAACAGCTTTATGGGAGAGTACTGCAACAATCCCGTTTAACAAATGAGGAAACTGAGTTCATGAGGCCTGCTGGGCTCTCTGGCGCTGGCACCTCACATTTCACACTTACTGGTTGCCCTGTTTTAACCTTGGAAAGCTAACAAGCTGTTTCGCCGTATAACATTGTTGGCCCAGGAAGTAGTGTTAGTATTGTTCTTCATGATCATTAAAGATAGATCCCAATTTCTCATTTGTAATTGTTTTCTATTTTTTTCTGAATATTCTCTATGAAATATTTATAGTTTTTATTAAACTACATATACTCTTAAGTTCAACAAAAAATGCAACCAATTATATTATATTTACATTGTTAGAGATTTAAGATTTCCACGCTTGGTATCACGTTTTCTGAGATTTTTAAGAAGGCAAAGTAAAGGTCTTAAGCATTTTCTGCATCTGAATTTCTATCCATGAATGCATTAACACTAAACATTTTGCCTACAATAACCCCATAATTGTCCTGAGTATTTATGAATAGTTAGCTGGATAGGATTAAAATTTTGGGATTTATAAAAATTTAATTTTAAAAGAAAAGAATAATAAGCCTTATTAAAATGTGTTTATAAACAGTATTTCATAAAACCTTATCTTTTATTTTATTTTTTTAAGGCACAAGAGAAAAGTACTCTGGATATAGAGTATCATCTATTCTTGCATGCATTAAGAGGACACATTAATAAATATCAGTTTTGTTTATACGATTCTTAAACTATAAGAAAATTTTAAGATGACATTTTATGTTAATCGTGTTTTTTCTCGGTTTATCAATACTCATTTTTTTCTTTGAATATTCTAACACTTCTCACATTAAATGACATCCTCCTTATCATAGTTTTAGAAAACCAGATTCAGAGAACCAAAGATGGGGGCAGAGTTAATGAGGCAGCTACAGACATTACAAAGCCCCTGGGCATGGTGGAACGAGGGACCCTTAATGGCAACTGGAGGGGCAGAGAGCATCCCCAGACTCAGGAAAAGTGTGAGTTAGCAGACATATGATCATGCAAAGGCTATTTACTGAAATAAATACTGAAGTATTTTGAAAAGACCAATATAGATCCTGCAAACCTAAATCCAGTGTTCGTTTGTTTTGTTTGTTTGTTTCCAATAAGAGAATAATCTAGTTCTTTTTTCTCCCAGAAACCACAGGGTTCAGTATGGGTTACTGGGAGTCTATAAAAACCATCTCTTTGTAACTGACAGTCTGGCCGTCACCTGGCAATCTGCCACGTCACCAGCTACTCACTGTAGCAATACTCTGGCTCTGGCCCTTTGCCAGTATCTGAAAAGGGATCAGGGCATATGAGCTTCACAGTGGCTCTCGAGGTCTCCTTCTTCTGTCACCTTCTCTGGGAGGCAGGCGGTCACCTCAGCAGAAAGCCACTTCGCAGCCTACAAACTTTACCTTCCAGCAGAGGCTATCTTAACAGGAGAAAGCCCACACATAGCAAAGCATTTTAAGGAAATTCATTATAAGCCCCTGGAGGAAAAGGCAACAGGAAAACTCCAGTGCCTGCTAGCGGCTTCTCCCGTGGCAGGTAGGTACCTGAAGGGTGATGACTATCTCGGCCCTGGAAACACAGAGACATACAGTCTCATTGGTTAACTATGACTCATTTCCTCTAAGAAATTTTAAGCCATCTGTTCTAAAAGATGGTATGTGGGAAGATGAAAATTCCTTAAAAAAAAAATCATGTGGTAAAACCTAAACTCAAAACGGGAGCAAAAGTGGCATTGCTCTTCTGTGCTTTGAGTTTCTAGAAACAGCTTGAGGCAGCAGAATAAGGATGAATTCAGGGGCCATTTTAGGGCAAGCCAGGGTGGGATTATATGTTCCAGTCTGCGCTGTTCTCCTAAGCCTGCCATGATCTGAAACTTAGCTCTTGGGCCTGGGCCAGAACCAGACTGACGTACAAGGGTGAGCAAAGAATTGAGCAGCGTTCAGGCACTACTGTGCAGAACTCTCTGGCTAATGCCTTTCACTCTACTCTCCCCCAACGCTGATCAAATGCCCCCAACTCACCACCTCCTTAGTGTTCCTATAGGTCCCTCCTACTGGGATCATATATTTTTTTAAGATTATGAACATAAATGCTAACCACTCTATCTTTTGGTCTCAGTTGAAGACACTTATCATTCAGTGATTTTTCTGGTATAAATAACTTCTAACTTTTCTACGGCTAAGTTTGCTCCAGAACTTCATTAGGAAATTATCTGTAGTAATAATAATAATAAAAGAACCTAGTAAGTAATGTAAAAATTTGTGTAATAATCCAGTTAGGAAAATATCATAATTTCATGTATACCTTATATACATACATGTATATTTGTAATTTATTTTGCCATCATTCATTGTACATGTTGAAGAGTGTGAATTTAATTGTAGATGCTTTGTTCATTGTTAATTCATCTCATATTCTCTGCGAACACTTATGATAATGAATGTATTTGATATTCAGGTGGCTTTTCTGTGCTTTCATGTTGCAGTTCAGTAATTGGTGATTCAACGTTCATTAGAAAACAGAAGTCTCAATTACAATAATGAAAGTATAAATTAGTTATTCTACTAGGTTTTAAAAAACTTTTAAGTCTTATTGGTTGTAAAAAAAAGTCTGTAAGATGTTATTCTTTCTAAATTCGGTTTTAGGTAGTTAAAAATGTTAAATATGGATTCCCTGAACATATCATTGCAAAATACTAGAGATCTTTAAGAAATATCTTGTGGCTCAAAGTAGAGAAAAAAAGGACCAATTTTAATTTAGTCCAGATGTGTTCAAATGTAAGGTGATCTCCATTTTCAAAAATGGAGATGCATTTCAGATGCATTTTCAAAAATGTGTTGAAAATGGGACAACTTGATCTGTTAAAATTTTGAGATATAAGTGAAATAGTTAAGTCCACACAATATTAGTTTACTTATATCTATTAAATATACTAATTTAGATATGTTGCTTTTTTCCACTGCCATATTTAACATATATTTACAACCACTACAATGTAATAATTATTTCACTACATTTTAAAGTGATCTTTTGGGGCGCCTGGGTGGCTCAGTTGGTTGTGTTGGATCTTGACTTCAGCTCAGGTCATGATCTCAGGGGAGTGAGCTTGAGCCCAGGTCAGCCTCTGCACTGGGTTTGGAGCCTGTTTAGGATTCTCTCACTCCCTCACCCTCTGCCACTCTCCTCCCCTAAAAAAAAAAAAAGAGTGATTTTTAATTTTTTTTAAAGATTTTATTTATTTATTTGTCAGAGAGAGAGAGCACGAGCAGGGGGAGTGGCAGGCAGAAGCAGAGGGAGAAGCAAGCTCCCTGCCGAGCAAGGAGCCAGATACGGAACTCGATCCCAGGACCCTGGGATCATGACCTGAGCCGAAGGCAGACCCTTACCTGACTGAGCCACCCAGGGTCCGAAAAGTGATCTTTTAAAAGTTAATTTATCTTTTTTAAAAAATACAGATTCCAAATTTTGCGGATTGAATTTAAGTCAGGCTAAGTGACTTCTTCAATCAGTATGTTGTTGATCAAAATAATTAAGAGAGTAACACGTAATATGAAAGGCTGTAAGCACTGGAGTACAGAGTGACTCCACCTTTCCTTAGAGATAATTTGGGTTAGAAAAACCCCAAACAACTCTTGCCTTATTATATGTATATATGTATTCACAATAGAAAATTTAAAAGCTATAGTGACATAAGGCAATCTTTCACACCTGTCCCTAGTTTTCCTGCCCTACTTAGGTACTCAACAAATATTTACTGAAGGAATAAGTAATAAGTATTTTTATACTATCTTCTTTCTGTTTTTTAAAATATGTATTATTTTTATAATCAGAAAAAATATAAGAAATCAGTTTCCCCATAAATCTGAAAATTGCAGCTAGACTTGTGTTTTGTTTTCTGAATGTAATACTTGTTAAAATTCTAGACCTCCATTGAAATTTTAGCAAAAAGGCCCAATACTTAAATCATTAGATCATTCTAGGAATTGTTTCAGTGCCATTAACTGTATTTACAGTTCCCGAGATCACTATTTTCTTCCAGTGTGTAAGCAATATGGGGAAAATTCTTTGGATGAAAACTTACCAAAGTTAACACCGTTATCAAATTGAATTCTCTTCTACTACCCAGAAGTAAGAAAGCTACTAAGAAAACCATGCTAACGTTTGAAAATTGTTTGAGTAGAGAAATTGTAACCGATTAACTACTCTTTATTAACTAAAATCCTGCCAATCTAAGTGAACACAGTAAATTTCACACATTTGTAGTTTGCTCCTGGAAGCACCTTGGATAGTGGCAAATTTTTTTTTTAATTTTATTTTATTATGTTATGTTAATCACCATACATTACATCATTAGTTTTTGATGTAGTGTTCCATGATTCATTGTTTGCATGTAACACCCAGTGCTCCATTCAGTATGTGCACCCCTTAATACCCATCACCAAGCTAACCACTCCCCCACCCCCTCCCCTCTAGAATCTCAGTTTGTTTCTCAGAGTCCATAGTCTCTCATGGTTCGTCTCCCCCTCCGATTTCACCCCCCTTCATTTTTCCCTTCCTACTATCTTCTTTTTTTTTTTTTTTAACTTATAATGTGTTACTTGTTTCAGAGGTACAGGTCTGTGATTCATCAGTCTTACACAATTCACAGCGCTCACCATAGCACATACCCTCCCCAATATCTATCACCCAGCCACCCCATCCCTCCCACCCCCAGCACTCCAGCAACCCTCAGTTTGTTTCCTGAGACTAAGAATTCCTTGTATTGGGGTGCCTGGGTGGCTCAGCCGTTAAGCGTCTGCCTTTGGCTCGGGTCATGATCCCCGGGTCCTGGGACTGAGCCCCACATTGGGCTCCCTGCTCTGCGGGAAGCCTGCTTCCCCCTCTCCCACTCCCCCTGCTTGTGTTCCTGCTCTCGCTGTGTCTCTCTCTGTCCAATAAATAAATAAAATCTTTAAAAAAAAAAAAGAATTCCTCGTATCAGTGAGATCATATGATACATATCTTTCTCTGACTGACTTATTTCGCTCAGCATAATACCCTCTAGTTCCATCCACATTGTTGCAAATGGCAAGATTTCATTTTTTTTTTTATGGCAAATTTTTCTAATTGGAACAGCAGCTGCCAGGACCAGCCCAGTCAGAACTACTCAGAACTTCCTCTCACAAGTTTGTGTGTCCAAGTGGTAATCTGCGTCCACTAAACCCTGTGGTGCTTCCATATGTACACTATTGTGTGGTTTCAGTCCATGTTGCTATGTGCTGCCTTCCTGATAACCCATCCTTGGTTTCCTGTCCTCAGGAACATTTTCATCATGCTTTATAGAACCCCGACTTTACTATTTAAAACAAACCTGGGGTGCCTGGGTGGCTCAGTCGTTAAGCGTCTGCCTTCGGCTCGGGTCATGATCCCGGGGTCCTGGGATCGAGCCCCGCATCGGGCTCGGCAAGAAGCCTGCTTCTCCCTCTCCCACTCCCCCCTGCTTGTATTCCCTCTCCCTCTGTCTCTCTCTGTCAAATAAATAAATAAAATATTTAAAATATTTAAAAATAAATAAATAAAACAAACCCAATTCCTTTATATCTTTATCCTTACAGGTTGTTTCATTTGGGTTCTCTGGGAAGCAGACGCTAAAATGGAGAGGTTTATTGGAGCGTAGCACCTATAAAAAATGAAAGGGGTGGGAAATAGGATTGGAAAGGGAAGACTCAGAACCCAGTGCAGATCTGACCAAGTCTCAGTCAACCCAACAGAGAGCTAGAAGACAAAGGCTGATGATTACAGGGTTCTGCATGGGAAAGAATGGCAGGCCCCAATGTCTCTGCCATGCTGTTATTGGCTGGAGCTATCCAGGAAAAATGGCCTACCCTCAAAAGCTGAGGCAGATCCTTCAGGTGCTAACAGCTGGGAGCCGTCAGTCAACTGCATTCCTTGTGGCTGAACATCAACGTTTCTCTGGAAGGGAGATCAGAGACCTGCAACTCCAGTGCAGCCTCATGGATTACTTCCTCCCCTGCTCCACCTCTGCAATCTTGAACTCCAACATTCTCCCCACTCACCCTAATGCCCCATCTTTCCAGCGTTCACCCCCCTATTGTCATTATATCTGCTCTTTGATTTCACGAGAAACTTCCACTCCCTTATTCCCTCGCCCTTCTGTCAACATTTCAGCCCTCTCTCGATTTCACTGTTCTCTCCAGATAGGCCAGACCCAGATTTCCATCACTTCACCCATTCTCCAGCCAATATCCTTAAATTCTTTGCCCCCTTTCCCTAAGTGCCCACACCACAAAATCCTCTTATTTTATCTGCTTTCTTTATTCCTATACTCAAACTGCTGGCTGCAGCTAAAGAAAATCATACAACACCACAGATTAATGTCACATGGTTTCCAATTTAGCTGAACCCTAAACATTATACAGAAATCCTATAATTAGGTACTTCCTTCTCACACGCCATCTGAAGAAAAATCTTATAATTTGTTTTGCAACGTATTAAAGAGCATGATGGGGAAAGCACAGGCTTTGGGATCATATGGATTAGGTTTGGATGCTAGCTCTTTACTGCCTGTATGACCTTACTTCTCTGGGTCTTTTTCTCCCAATCTTTAAAATGGAGCTAAATTGACTGTTGATGACAGATTGTTTTATTTATTTTTTAATTTTAATTCCAGTATAATTAACATACAGTGTTATATTAGTTTCAGGTGTACAATATAGTGATTCAGCAATTCTATGCATTACTCAGTGCTCATCATAGTAAGTGTACTCTTAATCCCCTCCATCTAGTTCACCCATCCCCCCTGTAACTACCAGTTTGTTCTCTAAGGTTAAGTGTCTGTTTTTTGTCTTTTTTCTTCTTTGTTCATTTTTTAAAAAAACTATTTTTATATTTTATTTTTGTTTTGATGACATATTGTTTTGAGGATTACATAAAATATTTAATTGGTTTAGTGAGAAGTCTCAATTCACTTAAAATATATATTCTAAAGTCCCACTCCTGCTATCCACTGTACTTTATTGAAAACCTGCCTTTCCACTGAGTTCATCTCAATCCAGTTCTCTAATATTTTGACCATTTTAAGTTATTAAAATAGTCCTCTTCTCCACTAGTGCAGGTTAGGTAGGAGGCTGTGTGTGTGCGTGTTTGTGTGTGTGTGGGTGTGGGGGAGTGTGTGTGTGTGTGTGTGTGTGTGTGTGTGTGTAGGGAAGGTATGAGCTGCTTTCTTGAACTCCACCCTTCTCTCTATATGCTTATCCTTCTGGTGTCTGAATAAGAAGACAGGGAGGGGAGAAATTGTCTTTTTATACATTGTCAAGGTTGTTGTCCCCCTTCATTGTAAATGACCTTGCATCTTTTCTACATGCTCAGTATGACCAGGTGGTGACCACAATAAGTTCCATTCACAAATATGTCAATCCTAAGCAGTTCCAGTAAACACTGATGGTACCTCTGAAGACTTAACTTTGTCTTTCATTTAAATTCCATCCCTCACAGCCTTGCCTCCTACTCAAAGGACTTCTCCATGATTTAGTGGTTCATGTCTTACCTATATTCTCATTGGCGTTGCAACCCAACTTTGGAGCCAAAGGTACAGATAGGATTAATTTTCTGTATCTCTCAGGAATCATGGACTTGAGATGAGATATCCTCACCCTGTTGGTCTGGTCGCACCACAGATGAGGAAACTGAGGCACAGACAGGTTGAATAAACTCTACGTCTTCTATTCACCTTTGTGTAGTGAATGTATCTGCTAGGAATCCAATTAAGATTTTTCAAATCCATTGTCAAGAGTTTCTTAGTTTCCTTTTTCATTATTATAAATGATTATTTGAAATTACAACAACCCACAATAAATTCAGTAAGTTATCATTTTTATGATCTGGAAGAGGTTATATATCACGTTCCTTGTAACAACCTTGATACACCAGAATTATCTGTTCCTTGGAATTTTTTAGACTTCATCCACAAATCTGTCCCTCTCAAGTGGCAATTGTTCTTTGGGAGCTATTTCAATTGTTACTGGATGGTTTAATTTTTCTACTTTTCATTGGTTTTGATATTTTATATTTTTGTAAACATTAACCTCTCTTGAGGTTTCCTTATATTATGCACAAGATATTTTCTTCTAATTTTAAAATATCACTTTTATCCTTTGTTATATCACTCTTCAATTCTCTGGTTGTTGTTTGCCCAATATGATAAATTTATGTAAGAAAAATACATGTAAGATAATTTAACTTAATCAGAGATTCGTATCCAAAGAATTTAAGATTTATAAATGCAACATTTATTTTTCATTTTTAATTGTTTTTTTTTGGAATGCAATATTTCAAATGAAGAGTTTAATATGGTTTGATATTAAATGTGGTGTTTTTGCTACTATTTTACTCTTTTATGATCTAGTTTATACTTTTAAAGAGTCCTGTCCCAAAACATTATGTAAATTTCACCTAAGCAACTGTATTAAAACACATACACACATACACACACACAGAAACATACACAATCACTATTTTCAATACTTACTTTTGTTATCTCTGCTTAGAAGAACAATTACCGAAATACTTAAGTTCAGTAATAAATGTCTTTGCTTGTAAGATTCCTCTCATGGTTTTTTCATACTATCATAACAAAACAAAAATATGCCAATTTACAACATCAGGCTTGGTCATGGTTAGGTAGTTCTTAGGTTCTTAAGCCTTTGCTATGATAAATTTTAATCATTCTGAGAACTATGGATACTGGGTGTGGGGGGAATCTGAGTTCAGTATATATTCAGAATCTATATGAATAAAAAATGGTTACAGTTTACTTCATATATATAATACTCTCACTTAGTATTTATGTTATCTTAATTGCATTAGATCTGTATCCTTTCAAGTTTAATTAGTAGTAACACAACAATTTTTTTCTGTGGTGCCAACTGCCAGCTGCCAAAATAGAAACATGTTTTTAATATTTCCTTTTACCCTGTAATAGGTATTGAAATATTTTACATAGTCTCAGCTTCACATGTTCTTTTGAGTGTGTGTAGTATCATGCCCTTCACATTGGTAAAAAAACATGTAGAAAATCTGAGCAAATGATTAAAAAAAAACAACACTGCTTAGAATTGAGTGGAAGTTGGCAGAGTTTTGGAATAACAAATAAATATAAACTCACAAAGGACCAAGATATATCTGTAATAATTCATACATTTCTTAGAACTGGATAAAAAAAGTTTGGTGTTTATAATAAATACTGTACCTAATATGAGACTATGGTAACTATAAGTCATGGAAACAAGGATACTTTGATACAGCTGTATAGCTTCTGATAATTCTTTCTGGAATTTATTATTATTATTTTTTAGGTTTCTTTCTGAACCTCAACTATTCAAGTTTCCTAAACTTGAATACCTAAACTATTCAAATGAGCTAATGCACATTTAAATCAGGAAAAGGAACCAATCACATTCTTTCATGTTTCTGTCACTTTCTATCCTCAGAAAAAGCTGACCCTTGGGCCAACTCTGCTCATGATTTGGAGAGATAAATGGAACTCTATGGGTGGGAGACTAATGTAAAACTGCAATCAGATAAATTACAACACAGATGTGGTAAGTAATAGACTACACAACTAAATGTAATTTAAACTCTAAAAGCTTTAAGCAGTATTTCCCATCTCTAAAGTGTTTAAATAGAAATACAAGGCCTTTGTTAGCAAACTTCTAAAACAGGAAAAAGTATCACTGGACTCAGAAGTCTTGTTGAGGGTAGGGACTTGCTTTTTAGTTTATCTCTGATTCATGTGTCAGGTGTAGAACCCTCCTTCTACAGTGCTCCACCAATACTTATTAAATGAACTCTTTTCTAGAAATCTAAATGTTGGAAGGATCCTAATATTTCCAGTGAAAAGTAAGATTTAAGGAGAGCTCTCTTTTGTCCTTCCTCAGGATACTTACTCTTGTACTCTGGGTTCAGGTGAAGAGTGGGAACTGACCAAATGCAGGAGAAACGTGAAGGTGCAGGGTGTAAGGAGGTACTCCCGTTACACACTTTGGTGCCATTTTAACTCCTTCCTCTCTGGTTGCTTATCTGAATCACTGGGCTACTAGATTAAAATTTACGGCCCCTCCCTGAACCCTCTGGTCTTTTTCTTTTCTGCTTTTTCCTGTGCACATTCTTGTATAGTAGATATTTTGCTACCCGCTCCCGCGCCAATGAATTTGAGAATTCAGGAACACGACTTCTTTTCTGTCCCCCCAAGTGATCTATCAACGTTTCTGGAATGCAAGATGACTTTAATCCCAATCCCAAAGAAGACTGGGAGTCCCTCAATCCCTCCCAGGCTAGCCTTTTATCTCAAGCAGTCATGCTGCGGGCACCGGTCTTCCACGTCTCTTTCAGAGAGGTGCCCCGGAGGGCCTGAGGGATTACCCTAGGGAGGGCGGTACCGAAAGATACAGCCCCGGGGCCAAGTTCTTTTCAGCTTCCCCTCTTCTCATCCGACTGAGCACAAGGATGCGGAGGGAGGGATGCAGCTGGTGCGTCGAGGCGACCCATCAGTCGCCGGCTGAGCAAAGCAGCGTAAAGGTACCCTGAGGGACCGGTCCGCAGTTCCCGCCCCGCGCCGCGCACGCATTATGTAAGCGCCCGAGGCCACGCCCCCGTCAGGTCCCGCCCCTACCCGGCCCCGACTCGGGCTCCGGCTCAGCCGGAGGAGGGGGCGGAGAAAAGCCGCAGCTGCAACTTCGCCTGGAGGCTCTGAGCCCAGCCTGGGCTCAGCCGGGGACCCAGCCGCAGTCACCGCGGAGCCGCTGCTTCCCCGGCCCGGGCCTCAGCCCAGCGGGTTGGGCCATGGCAGCCGCCGCCGGCGGCGCCGCGTCGAATCTGGCCCCTGCGCTCCCCGCCCGTCGCTGAGCAGCCGTTAACCAGACCGCCTGCTCGCCCTCCAGCTCTTGCTGCCGCGGCCCGAGGCTCCGCACAAGTTTCCGCCGCCGAAGAAGCAGGAGGCGAAGGCGGGGGAGGACGGACGAGGGGAGTCGTGCGCCCCCGGCCCTCCCGCCCGCTATGTGGGGGCGCTTCCTGGCCCCGGAGGCCGGCGGCCGAGACAGCCCCGGCGGAGCCCGCAGTCTCCCGGCGGGTAAGTAACGGGACAGTCCCCCGGCTGGCGTGGGGGTCGCGGCCGACCAAGGCGCCTCGGGACCCCGGCGCCGCTCCCCTCCCTTCTCAGGCCTGGCTTCCCCCGGGCCGCCTCCCCGACGCCGCCGCGCGCACGCCCGCCCTGTTTCCTCCCGGCCCCGCGGGCTGACATCTGGCGGGCGGCGTCCCCGGCCCCGTCCGCCCCGCATCGCGCGGCTCGGCGTCCAGCCAGCTCTTCCTCGGGCTGCAGCCCCCGCGCCCCAACTTAAAGCTCGCCTGGGCCTCCTGCTGTTGCGCTTTGTTGTCCGACCTCCTCCCTTTCCCTCGTGGGGTGTGTGGCCAACGTGGATAACTGGGCTCACGGAGGACGTGAGCGAGAAGGTCGCTGCGACCGCGCTGCGGCGGCGGCTCGTGGCGCGCCTGGGAGGGCCGGGGTCCGCTGCGCCCACGCCCGCAGCTGCTACTTGGGGCGTTTTGGGGCGGGAGGAGGTTGCTGGTGATGCGGTCTCCTCCGTAAGTGATCCCGGAGGGGACTGCAGCTCCTCAGTGAAACCTGGTCACCTCCCCGCAGCCCTCTCTGGCGTAAGGGGAGGACACGTTCTGCATGAGCCAATCGATCTTTGAGCAGTGGGGGTGTTAATGCGTTTGCTTCTCCCTGACCCCTTCAAGGAAAATTTGGAGATTGCCGCGTTCAGTGTGTGAAGGGAGCGGTTTGTATCGGACGGACAGCCATTTCATGCCTGCATCTGCTTAGAAGTTGTGTAGGAACCACGAAATTAGGATAACCCCCCCCACCCCCAATTCAGGATAAAAAAAAAATAAGGCTTGGGTTGCCTGTGACAAGTTATTTGACACTGACGGTTCCTCCAGTCACTTTAATTGGATCTTGAACCCTTCTGAGAAGCTGGGAAGTTATATAGGCCTTTTATCCAGAAAAAATTGCCCTAAGGACAGACGCAAAATTTTTCCTACAATTTTAGCTGTTTCTAGAACTCCTAAGTAACCTTGTTCCACAAAATGTTTGAGTTCCACTTGTAACTGACATTTTCCTGTACATTCAAAGCTATTTGCAAAACGAAAAAAGTAGAAGCAGTATTTGGAAATGGGAATTTTTTTTCTGATAGTATTTTCTGCTGTTTGAAATATATCAGGCACAGTTGCTATTAAAATTTCAAATAATGCAATTTTGTGATAGTCTAGAAATTTGTGATGTGTTTTTTTAAGACATAATTTTACCAGTTATTGGGGGATGTAATTGACAAGTAGAAATTGTATGTGTATTTAAGGTGTACAACTTGATATTTTGATGTATATATGCATCATGAAATGATCTCCACAATCAAGCTAGTTAATATATCCATCACCTCATAGAATTACAATATTTTTGTGAGTGGTAAGAACACTTAAGATCTACTCTCTTAGGAAATTTCAGGCATACAGTATTGTTAACTGTAGTCATCATACTGTACTTTCAGATGGAGACATATATAAATTTTAAAATTCAGAGTTAAATTTAAAATCATTCTCTTAAATTTGGTCCTGCAACACTTTTAAAAATAATGGAATTTAATGTAGGCATGAAGTTAGTAAAAATGTGAGTAGGAATTATTTTCTCTAAGATGTATACTACTTGTCCTAAGAAGGGGAGACCGCAGTTAAGAGGTTTCTGATGCTTACTGAGTATTTGGAAATCCTGCAATCAAAGTAACTTCAGTAAGTGAGAAGACACTTCATTATCCCTAGGGGTTGGATGGAGTGGTTTCAATTTATTGTACATGTCAGAAGCCATCTGTAATATCTTTGTAACCTAACCTCTTTAAATAGATTTGTAATAATATGTTTGGAGGTATAATATCACCCAAGCATTGTATCCATTTTTCTTCCATGAGGAAGAAAACATCATAGTGCTTAGAAGTTAAGTAACTGAAGGAAGGACTTTGAGGTTGTATTGCAGCCTCTAGACCTTAGCTGTAGCAAAGAACATAGTGGAAGGAGATACTTTATAAACAGTACCCAAGTTGAAGGAATTTGGACAGGATATCTTTACGAAGCATATATTTTATCTCAGCTTTTTTGACAGTGATAAACCATTGGTAAGTCAGGACATGCCTTTCCAATAAATTTTTTTTTTCAGCTATATGCTGAGAGTGGATTACTTTTACAGTAATAATGATGTGGTTTTTGTTATGCTGCTTTATTTTCTTGAGCAAATAAGTTTTTTTTTTTAAGATTTTATTTATTTGAGAGCGAGAGACTGCGATAGCGGGAGAGAGCACAAGCGGGGAGGAGAGGGAAAAGCGGGATCTCCACTGAGCAGGGAGCCCAGTGTGGCCCGATCCCAGGACCCTGGGACCATAATCTGAGCCTAAGGCAGATGCTTAACCAGCTGAGCCACCCAGGCGCCCCATGAGCAAATAAGTATTTAAAATTATTTTTTAGTTAGTTTTATAAAGTTATACCATAGATGAAAAAATTAAGTGTAGTTTCTTCTACAAATGAGCAGATGGTGAAGGTCAAGTTAACGACCTCTGAGTTGATTTATGCAGGGATTTCTTTTCCTTTCTGAGAATTTGAAGAGAATTTATATTTTTGAAATGATGTCCAGTGTATCTTTTGACTAAATTGAATGATTTTAGAGCTTTTCTGAAAACAAGGGGCTGTCTTCTGATTGAATTTGTCAGCAATCATTTTGGACCTGTGGGCCAATGGGAAGACCAGGGATAAGTAGATAGTTTCTGGTATTGAAATGAGTTTATTTCAATATGTGGGTTAATTCTAGGTATCCTAAAACTGATTTGTTTATACAAATATGCAACTAGACTAAAGAGAAAATGAAAGGTAATATAGAATCAGCTGAAAATACTGAAGGGAACTTTTTTATTTTTTAAGTAATGACAGTAAAAACAGTAGTAACAAGTGTGAGTTGGAAAATCCTGAACTTTTGACCTTTGCTTTAAGATTTAATTTTGTTTTGGTACCTACACTTTTCCAGCTTTATAGAGTAACTGTTTATAAATGTAAATAAGATATGTTCTTATATTTCTGTACAAAGAAAAAACAAAAGCCCCCCCCCCCCGCCCCATCTTAATTCTCTATTGGCAAGTATGGTTAGAAAGCTAATTTTAAATAGAACGAGTGGTATGTCTTTTATGTTTTTTGGTTGAGTGCATTTGAGAATACCTTACTATTCAAAATGTATAATAATTTCAAAATTGGTTGAAGGATGGGTATATTTCCCTTAGGTTCTTTTTGTTTGTTTGTTTTGTTTTTTAGAGAGGGAGAAGAGAGGGAATCTTAAGTAGGCTTCATGCCCAGTGCAGAGCCTGACATTGTGGCTTGATCTCACATCCATGAGATCATGACCTGAGCCGAAATCAAGAGTTGGGATGCTTAACCAACTGGGCCACCCAGGTGCCTCAATTTCCCTTAGGTTTTAAAAATCTAGTATGATATAGTAATATTTTGAGTATGTATATCTAGTTATACTGAACTTGATTCATTTTATAAATCATATTTTAAAAACAATATATTTGGGGTGCCTGGGTGGCTCAGTCGGTTAAGCGGCTGCCTTCAGCTCAGGTCATGATCCCAGGGTCCTGGGATCGAGTCCCGCATCGGGCTCCCTGCTCAGCAGAGAGCCTGCTTCTCCCTCTCCCTCTGCTTGCTGTTCCCCCGCTTGTGCTCTCTCTCTCTTGCTCTCTGATAAATAAAATCTTTAAAAAATAATAAGAAGAAAAATAAAAACGTTAATATATTCAACCCTTACAACATTTTGGGGTAGGATATGATAGTTTTAAAGTGTGCTAAAACATGATGTTATAGAAAACATAAGATCTGGAAGAAATGTCATTTGTTTAATGCCCTGAGCTTGAAATCTACCTCTTTCTAGTTGATGGTTTGCCATAGGTGATTAGTGATGTCATAATGATAGTGGTGGTAACTGGTATGATTACATCAGATACTAAGGTTTTCTGCTGTGGTTCTGAATTAGATGGATCTAAAAGTACTGTGGTAACAATGAAACATAACTCTTTGACCTAAACTCGGTTGGACATGTTCTATTATAATTGGCATTGGAAGTTGAGGGGTGAATCTCAACTTTAGTGATGACTTTTGTGAAATGAAGTTGATTAGTAATTGGAATTTGATCACTTCTTGGCTTGAATGAAGCTGGTTAATTAATCTGAGGCCAGGCAATAAATGGTAAGTTGACAACCACTATTGTCATGTTGTAAATATTTCTGTATGTTGAGAACAGAAAGATTTTACAGAGTCATGATTTTTTTCTGATTGGATGAAATGTTTGTATGCGTATTCTGAAGACATGTAGAGTCCTAGATAGTATTTTACTGAGTGATGGCTTAATTAGTGGGAACTAATATATAAAATGTGCATTAAAAAATGAACAATGTCATCATCTAGATAACTTCCAAAGCTGCAGTGAGATACTAATTATTATTACTACTTTAAGGGTATTCATATTTTACACCATCAAAGTAATATTTTGGAAAAGTAGAATTTATCATATAAGATCTTTCATTTCAGGTGCGGGAATGGTCAACATAAAATGAACATCAAATTGCTCCTCATACTAATATTTTACTCCCACTTTTTATTTTTGTTTAATTAAAAAAATCCATTGTTATTACCTAGCATAGCAGTTGGCACATAATAAGTACTTGGTAAATGTTTGTGAGTCATTCTTTCAATAAATATTATGTAGTAAGCATTGTACTAGTCTCTAGGGATACATCACTGAACAAGAAAGATAAGATCCCAGCTGTAAGGGAGCTTACATTCTAGTGAGGAGAAAGCTGTCTGTAAGTAAACTAACAACAAGAGAATTCACCTGGTAAGTACTGTGAAAAAAAGGGAACTGGGTGAGGTGACCGAAGATGGGTAGAGCTACTTTGGATAGGCTGGTCAGGAAGGCCTTTCTGAGGAGGTAATACTGAGCTGAGGCCAGAATGATGAGAAGGAACCAGGCATGATGGAGGAGTGTTCAGGTGGAGGGTACAGAAACAGCTCTACGGTAAAAAGGAGGAGTTTGAGGAATATCAAGAGCCAGTGAATTTGGAGCATAGAGAGCAGGGATGTGAGGATGTGAAGGAGGCCTGATAATATAAGGCATTGTAAGAAGTTTGGATTCTATTCTATATGGGGGGAAGTTAGCTATGAAAGGGGAGGAGAGGTGACTGTTCATTCATTCACCAAGTGTCTACTATGAGGCTGACACTATTCTATGTATTGGGGAAACAAAGTAGACATTCTCTATCTTTGGTGTTTACAGATCACTCCTGGCTGTTTTGTGGGGGGAAGAAATTGTGGAGGGGCGTGGGAAAGAAGATCAGTAGGGAAGCCAGTTAATAGGTTACTGTAGTAATTAGGTGACAGATGATGGCTTTGATCATAGTGGTGAGATCAGGTTTGGAGAGAAGAGAACGGGTTTGGAATATACTTGAGAAACCTGACAGGATTTACTGATGCTTTGGAGATGGAAAAGGAGGGAAAGAGGAATCAAAGATGATGTCTTAGTTTTGGCTTCAGTAATTATAGTCTATGGTAGTACCATTTCCTGAGGCAGGGAAGAGTGAGGAAGGCAAGTAGAATTGAGTTCTCTTTTGGCCTTGTGAAGTTTGAGATGCTTTTTAGAAGTTCAGGTACGATATTGAGTCTGGAGCTCAGTGGGGAGATGGGAGAGGTGGAGGTATGAATTTCGAAAGGTATCTGAGTATAAATGGTGTTTAAAGGTGGTCACATGGAGAGAGTATAGAGAAAACAGCAGAGGATCAAGCTCTGGGACATTTCATGTTTTCTGTCAGGTAGAGGAAGAATGGAGGGAATAGCCAGTGAGTTTGGAGTAAAATCAGAGTGTGATGTTCTAGAAGAGAGAAGGCTGAAGGAAGGAGTTATCACTAAAGTTTTACAGTTCTAAGAGGCCATGTAAAATGAGTCAGAAGAGAATGGCCAGTTTCAGTGAGAGAGACTTAAAACTGGAGGGGATTAGAGATTCTCTAATCCACTCAACTCTTTGTTGCATAGAGATTAATACATAAGTCCTAAATAGAAGTTTGAATTGCTTTCTCCTTACTACTTCTCAAGCTAGGGTGACCCTAGGTTTGCCTGGGATGCTCAGTTTTAAAACTAGGGGAAGTATCTCCTGGGATGCCTTACATTGAACAGTGGCTGAGCCTTGACTTTGGCCAGGGCATCTGAAATGGTATAAGTGTTCTTCTCATCAGGATAGATTTTCTCAGTCAGGGAACCTAGACTTTGGTAATTAGTTTTATTTTATGCTTTGGCCTGAGAATCTGCCTCAGAATAGTGATTCTGCCTATATTTTTATTTTCTTGTGTGATAAGTGTTCTTAAGACTTTATTACATAGTGCTAAATTAATTCAAGTCATTGATAAGATTATAAATTAAAGAATGAGTTTAAGATCAGGAGCTTTGTTTTATGCCTTTTCTATATGGTAGATGTCTAGTAAATAAATAAGGTTGCTTTATTGATGCTACTTTTCAGTACTAAAATTCAGAGTTAGAGATGAACTATAGTTTTCAGTTATCCTTCTGGAACAGAATGGGATGAAAGATTTGGACTACATTTCATGTAAAATTCAAAGTTTTCTACAAGATGGTTACATTGCTCTTGTAGGGGCAGACGTTGTGTGTTTATTGACCGTAAGAAATATATATTGCCTTGCCATGACATTACAGAAGCTTTTTTGAAGCTTTCTCAGTAGTACTGAGCATTCCATCTCATTTGAGGAATAATGTACTGAAAAGTTTGACTAGGAATTAATTTCTTTAATTTTGGGGAGATATTTGTTAATTTTCTCAAAACTTTATTTTGAAATGTTTTAGAACTAAAGTTTTTTTTGTTTTTTTGTTTTTTTAAGTAGGCTCCACGCCCAGTGTGGAGCCCAGTGAGGGGCTTGAACTTACAACCCTGAGATCAAGACCTGAGCTGAGATCAAGAGTTGGACACTTAACTGAGCCACCCAGGGGCCCCTAGAACTAAAGTTTTGTTTTAGTTTTGGCATTTAAATACGTGTGGCACTTGGGTTCCTAAGTATGAGTAAACAAAAGGCTAATTGAGAAATAATTAGCTTATTCAGCTTCCTTTGGAGGTTAATGGCTACATAAATGAAAGTAGCATTTATTAGCCCTAACTACTTATTTAGGAAAACTTATTTTGACTGGGATTTTTATTTTCTCCCAGGTGCTGTTGATCCTTCTAAGTTTTGGCATAATTTGCTTTGGATATTTTTTCTAGTGGTACTATGAAATAGTTATATTCAAAGACAAAGAGAATCCTCTGGAATACCACTTGGTATACTTTCTCCACATTTGTAGTGGTTTTATAAAAAAACTCATTTTTACTAGTTTATAAACAGAACAGAGGCTTATAAGAGATTAAATGAAATGTGGCCCTCATTCCAAATGGCTACCAATGTGCTTTTTTTGAATGCAGCATTTCAAGTAACCAGAAGATAGGACTCCTGACCTTTTTACACATTGAAATCAACAGGCCTATAATTTTTTCATAGGAGGAGATAGACTTGTCTTTGTTGTTTGCTGCCTTAATGCTCTTGAGTTCCTTGTTTTATATAATGAGTACTTGGCAAATATTTATTGATTTGAATTCATACTTTTTCTGTGAAAGGCAAACCACTTATTTATCTGATCATTGTTCTTAATTGAGGTAATCTTAACCTCAACCTGAACCAATGAAAGTTCTTCCTAGTTATGATAGAATTGTAAATAAGGAAATTCAGAATCATGTCTGAAGAATATAGTCTTATACCTTTTGTGGTAATGTGTGTAAAATTATTTAAAGTAGTTGATGAATGAACTTAACTATTTTTTTGTTTAGAAAGCAAAGACTACTAGTTTTTGATTACTTAAAATTCAGTTTTAATTTACATTCCCACCAACAGTTCCCTTTTCTCTACATTCTTGCCAATATTTGTTATTTCTTGGCTCTTTGATAATGGCCATTCTAACTGGTGTGAGGTGGTATCACATTGTGGTTTTGATTTTCATTTTTCTGATGGTTAGTGATGTTGAGTACCTTTTCATGTACCTCTTGGCCATTTGTATGTCTTTTTTGGAAAAATACCTATTCAGATCCTCTGCCCATTTTAAAACCTGATTTTTTTTTTTTTTTTTTTTGGCTGTTCAGTTATATGAGTTTCTTATATATGTTGGATATCAAATCCTTATCACAGGAGCATCTGGGTGGCTCAGTCGGTTAGGCGTCTGATTTTGATTTCAGCTCAGGATTCCATCTCAGGGTCTTGAATTCAAGTCTCATGTTGGGCTCTAAGGTGGGTGTGGAGCCTACTTAAAAAAAAACAACTTATCAGATATATGATTTGGAAATACTTTTTCACATTCCAAAGGTTGCCTTTTCATTTTGTTGATGGTTTCTTTTGCTGTGCAGAAGCTTTTTGATATAGTCCTACTTGTTTATTTTTGCTTTTGTTGCCTTTGCTTTTGGTGGCAAATCCAAAAAAAAATATTGCCAAGACTGATGTCAAGGAGCTTATCCTCTGTTTTCTTCTAGAAGTTTTATGGTCTCAGGCCTTATATGCGAGTTTTTAACTCATTTTGAGTTGATTTTTTGTGTATGGTATTAAGATAGGGGTCTTTTGCATGTGGCTGCCCAGTTTTCCCAACACCATTTATTGAAGAGACTATCCTTTTCACATTGAGTGTTCTTGGCTCCTTTGTAGTAAATTAATACACCATATATGCATGGGTTTATTTCTGCACCCTTTATTCTGTTCCATTGATTTATGTGTTTGTTTTCATGCCTGGCACTTTCAAAAATTTTTATTTATTAAAGATTTATTTATTTGAGAGAGAGTGAGCATGAGTGGGAGGGGCAGAGGGAGAGGGAGAGAGATTCGAGGAGACTCTGCACTGAGTACAGAGCCCTATGCATAGGACCTGAGCCGCAACCAAGAGTTGGGGACACTTAACCAACTGTGCTACCCAGGTGCTCCTTTATGCCTGGCACTTTTAAAAATATATGTCTTTGGGCGCCTGGGTGGCTCAGTTGGTTAAGCGACTGCCTTCGGCTCAGGTCATGATCCCGGAGTCCCGGGATCGAGTCCCGCATCGGGCTCCCTGCTCAGCAGGGAGCCTGCTTCTCCCTCTGACCCTCCCCCCTCTCATGTGCTCTCTGTCTCTCTCATTCTCTCTCTCTCAAATAAATAAATAAAATCTTTAAAAAAAAAAAATATATGTCTTTGTGATTTTTCACCAAGATGGTGGAGGAGTAGGAGACCTTAGTTTCATCTGGTCCCAAGAATTCAGCTAGATAGCTATCAAATCATTCTGAACACCTGTGAACTCAACCAGAGATCTAAGAAAATAGCTGCAACTCTACAAATAGAAAAGCGACTACTTTCTGCAAGGTAGGAGGTGTGGAGAAGTGCGTCTGAGCTAATATATGGGAAGATAGACCCCAGGGGGAGGGAGCTTCTGTAAGCTGGCTACCGGAAAGTGATATAGCAACAGAGTGCAAAATCAGAATGTTTAGAAAGAAGTCTGCTCTGGTGAGGGACATCCCTGCCTGAAAGATGCTCAGGTGGTGAAGCAGGGTAGAATCTTAGGTGAGACAGTGTGGTCTCAGGATCACCAGGGTTACAGGAAGATGGGGGGGGGGGGGTGTCTGAATGTGGCAGAGTTCCCAGACATGAGAGTGGTGAAGTTGGCTGCTATCAGTGAGCCAGGAGTGGGCTCTCAGTTCAGGGTTGCCATAAACTGAACTGTGGCCTGGTCTGGTGACTGCTGTCTGAGCAGGGGCCCAACAAGCGACAGAACTGGCAGAACTGATGAGACCCCTGGGAGGAGTGGCATGGGTGAGAGCTGCAGGAGTCAGCTGGGTTTGGAGACTCAAAGCAGGGTTGCCTGTCTGAGATAGAAATGCTTGGTCAGGGCGCCTGGGTGGCTCAGTTGTTAAGCGTCTGCCTTCGGCTCAGGTCATGATCCCGGAGTCCTGGGATCGAGCCCCACATCGGGCTCCCTGCTCAGTGGGAAGCCTGCTTCTCCCTCTCCCACTCCCCCTTCTTGTGTTCCTGCTCTTGCTATCTCTGTCTCTGTCAAATAAATATATAAAATCTTTAAAAAAAAAAAAAGTAAAAAAAAAAGAAATGCTTGGTCACAGGCTGGGTGAGCATGGAATGGGGACCAAGACCAGGGAGGACAGGAGTGATTGATTGCTTCTCCCTGAGGGTGCACTGAGGAATCCGGCCCAAACTCTTGGCTCTTGGCTCTGGGGCTGGAGATTGAGAGGCCACCATTTCAATCTCATCCTCTAAAGTAGTACGGAAAGCCTTCAGGGAACAAAAGCCACATAGATCAATCCAGAGCAGATTACTTAGCCTTGCCCCCTGGCAAGGGCAGTGTCATTCTGCTCGGGGCAAAGACACTTGAGAATCTGCAGCAGGCCCCTCCCCCAGAAGATCAGCAAGAACATCCAGGCAAGACCAATTATACCGATCATTGAGAATTGCAGAACTCAGCGCTAGGGGCATACAGCATATAGAATTCATGGTTTTTTCCCCACAATTCTTTAGTCTTTTAATTTAAAATTTTTTTCTCTTTCCTTTTCAACCAATTTCTTATTTTATCAGCTTTTAAAACTTTAATTTTCATTTTTACAGTTATATTCTAACCTTTCATTGTATTTAATGATTAATGACTCATTAATATTTAATCTTTCTTTCTTTACAATTTTGGGATGCAGATTCTTCTAAAAGACCACAATACACCAAGAATCTAGTGTATGGCTCTGTTTTCTTCATGGGTCTGATAATATTCTCTCTCTCTTTTTCTTTTTTTTTTTTGTTAAAATCTTTTTTAAAATTTTCATCTTTACAGTTACATTCTTTCAATGTATTTACTTTATTTATGTAAGTTTTCTTTCTTTACAATTTTGAGATATAGTTTCTTGTAACAAACCGACCAAAATACAGTCAGGATATAGTGTATTGCTCTGTTCTTTTCACTTGTCTGTTTATATTCCTTCTCTTTTTTTCCTCTTTTTTCTCTTCTTTTAATTTTCATTTTTACAGTTACATTCTGTCCTTTAATTGTATTTAATTTTATTTTTTACATATATAAGTTTTTCTTTCTTTACAATTTTGGGATCTAGTTTTCTAACAAACAGACCAAAATACACACAGGATCCAGTGTATTGGTCTGTTCTGCCCACCTGTCTGATTATATTCTCTTTTAATTTTTTTTTTTTTTCGGTTTCCAGTCTTATCTGATTTCTTTAGTGTATATTTCTCTGGGGTCGTTGCCATTTTAGTATTTTGTTCTCTCATTCATCTGTTCTTCTCTGGACAGAATGACAAGATGGAAAAACTCACCTAAAAAAAGAGAAAAAGAGGCAGTACTGATTGCCAGGGACCTAATCAGTATGGATATAAGTAAGATGTCGGAACTCGAGTTCAGAATAATGATTATAAAGATACTACCTGGGTTTGAGCAGAGAATCCTTTTCTGGAGAAATAAAAGAACTAAAATTGAAATAAGTTGAAATAAAAAAAAGGCTATTAATGAGATGCAATAAAAAATGGAGGCTCTAACTACTAAGATAAATGAGGCAGAAGAGAGAATTGGTGATAATAAAAGACAAAATGATGGAAAATCAAGGAGCTGAGGAAAGAGAGATAAACAACTACTGGATCACGAGGGGAGAATTCGAGAAATAAGTGATACCATAAAGTGAAACAATATTAGAATAATTGGGATCCCAGAAAAAGAGGAAAGAGAGAGAGGGGCAGAAGGTATATTGGAGCAAATTATAGTGGAGAACTTACCCTAATCTGGGGAAGGAAACAGGCATAAAAGCCCAGGAGGCACAGAGAACCCTCCTCAAAATCAGTAAAAATAGGTCTGTACCCCGACATATAATAGTGAAACTTGTAAATCTCAGAGACAAAGAGGAAATTCTGAAAGCAACTTGGGACAAGAGGTCCATAAACCTACAAGGGTGGAAACATTAGACTTGCAGTGGACCTATCCACAGAGACCTGGCAGGCCAGAAAGAACTGGCATGATATATTCAGGGTACTAAATGAGAAAAATATGCAGCCAAGAATACTTTATCCAGCTAGGATGTCATTCAAAATAGAAGGAGTGATAAAAAGCTTCCAGGACAAACAGAAACTAAAAGAATTTGTGATCACCAAACTAGCCCTACAAGAAATAGTAAAAAGGATTCTTTAAGCAAAGAGAGAGCCCAAAAGTATATAGACCAGAAAGGAACAGAGACAATCTACAGAAACGGTGACTTTACAGGTAATACAATGGCACTAAATTCATATCTTTCAATAGTAACCCTGAATGTAAATGGGCTAAATGCCCCAATCAAAAGACACAGGGTATCAGATTGGATAAAAAAGCAAGACCCATCAATATGCTGTCTGCAGGAGACTCATTTTAGATCCAAAGACGCCTCCAGATTTAAAGTGAGGGGGTAAAAAACCATATATCATGCTAGTGGACATGAAAAGAAAGCTGGTGTGGCAACCCTTATACAAATTAGATTTTAAGGCTGTAATAAGAGATGAGGAAGGACACTATATCATAATTAAAGGGTCTATCCAACAAGAAGATCTAACAGTTGTAAATATTTATACCCCTAACATGGGAGCAGCCAGTTATATAAACCAATTAATAATAAAACTAAAGAAACACATCGATAATAATACAATAATAGTAGGGAACTTTAACACTCCACTCACTGCAATGGACAGATCATCTAAGCAGAGGATCAACAAGGAAACAAGAGCTTTGAATGACACACTGGACCAGGTGGACTTTACAGATACATTCAGAACACTCCATCCTAAAGCAATAGAACACACATTCTTGTCAAGTGCACATGGAACATTCTCCAGAACAGATCACACACTGGGTCACAAATGAGGTTTCAACTGGTACCAAAAAATTGGGATCATTCTGTGCATATTTTCAGACCACAATGCTTTGAAACCTGGAACTCAATCAGAAGAGGAAATTTGGGAAGAACTCAAATACATGGAGGCTAAAGACCATCTTATTAAAGAATGAATTGGTCAACCAGGAAATAAAAGAAGAATTTAAGAAATTCATGGAAACAAATGAAAATGAAAGCACAACACTTCAAAACATTTGGGATGCAGCAAAGGTGGTCCTAAGAGGAAAGTATATAGCAATACAAGCCTTTCTCAAGAAACAAAAAAGGCCTTAAATACAAAACCTAACCTTACACCTAAAGGAGCTGGAGTAAGAACAGCAAATAAAGCCTAATCCAGCAGGAGAAGAGAAATAATAAAGATTAGAGCAGAAATCAATGAAATAGAAACCAAAAGAACAGTAGAACAGATCAACGAAACTAGGAGCTGGTTCTTTGAAAGAATTAATAAGATTGATAAACCTCGGGCCAGACTTCTCAAAAAGAAAAGAGAAAGGACCCAAATAAATAAAATCATGAATGAAAGAGGAGAGATCACAACCAACACTGAAGAAATACAATTGTAAGAACATATTATGAGCAACTATGCCAACAAATTAGGCAATCTGGAAGAAATGGATGCATTCCTAGAGATGTATAAACTACCAAAACTGAAACAGGAAGAAATAGAAAACCTGAACAGACCCATAACCAGCAAAGAAATTGAAACATTAATCAAAAATCTCCCAACAAACAAGAGCCCAGGGCCAGATGGCTTCCCAGGCAAATTCTACCAAACACTTAAGGAAGAATTAATACCTATTCTTCTGAAGCTGTTTCCAAAAAATAGAAATGGAAAGAAAGCTTCCAGACTCTTTCTATGAGGCCAGCATTACCTTGATCCCAAAACCAGACAAAGACCCCACCAAAAAGAATTACAGACCAATATCCCTGATGAACATGGATGCCAAAATATTCACCAAGACACTAGCTAGTAGACTCCATTTAAAGGATTATTCACCAGGACCAAGTGGGATTTATTCCTGGACTGCAAGGGCGATTCAACATCTGCAAATCAATCAGTGTGATACACTACATAAATAAAAGAAAGGATAAGAACCATATGATCCTCTCAATAGATGCAGAAAGACCATTTCATAAGGTGCAGCATTCTTTCTTCATGAGAACTTTTCACAGTGTAGGGATGGAGGGAACATACCTCAATTTGGTAAAAGCCCACAGCAAATATCACTCTCAATGGGGAAAAACTGAGAGCTTTTCCCCTAAGGTCAGGAGCACAGCAGGGATGTCCACAATCACCACTGCTGTTCAACACAGTACTAGAATTTCTAGCCTCAGCAGTCAGACAAAAAAAAAAAAAAGGCATCTGAATTGGCAAAGAAGAAGTCAAACTCTCACTCTTTGCAGATGACATGATGCTCTATGTGGAAAACCCAAAAGATTCCACCCCAAAATTCCAAAGCTTATATGGGAGTTCAGCAAAGTGGCAGGATATAAAATCAATGCACAGAAATCAGTTGCATTTCTATACACTAACAATGAGACAGTAGAAGGAGAAATTAAAGAGTCATCCCATTTACAATTGCACGCAAAACCATAAGATACCTAGGAATAAATCTAACCAAAGAGGCAAAGGATCTGTACTCAGAGAACTTTACAACACTCATGAAAGAAATGGAGGAAGACACAGAGATGGAAAAACATTCCATGCCCATGGTATGAAAGCACAAATATTGTTAAATGTCTATGCTACCTAGAGCAGTCTATATATTTAATGCAAACCCTGTCAGAATATCATCAACTTTTTTCACAGAGCTGGAACAAACAATCCTAAAATTTGTGTGGAACCAGAAAAGACCCCGAATAGCCAAAGGAATGGCGAAAAAGAAAACCAATGTTGGTGGCATCACAATGCTGGACTTGAAACTCTTACAAAGCTGTAATCATCAAGACAGTGTGGTACTGGCACAAAAACAGACACATAGATCAATGGAACAGAATAGGAACCCAGAAGTGGGCCCTCAACTCTGGTCAACTAATCTTCGACAAAGCAGGAAAGAATGTCCAATGGAAAAAAGACAGTCTCTTCAACAAATGGTGTTGGGAAAATTGGACAGTCACATGCAGAAGAATGAAACTGGATCATTTCTTACACCATACACAAAAATAGACTCAAAATGAATGGAAGACCTAAATGTGAGACAGGAATCCATCAAAATCCTTGAGGAGAACACAGGCAGCAATCTTTGTGACCTCGACTGCAGCAACTTCTTTCTAGAAAGGTCTCCAAAGGCAAGGGAAACAAAGGCAAAAATGAACTATTAGGACTTGATCAAGATAGAAAGCTTTTGCACAAGAAAGGAAACAGTCGACAAAACCAAAAGACAACAGAATGGGAGAAGATATTTGCAAATGTCTTATCAGATAAAGGGCTATTATCCAGAATCTATAAAGAACTTCTCAAACTCAATACCCAAGGAATAGATAATCTAATCAAGAAATGGGCAGAAGACATGAGCAGATATTTCTCCAATGAAGACAGAAAAATGGCCCACAGACACATGAAAAAATGCTCACCATCACTCGGCATTAGGGAAATACAAACCAAAACCACAATGAGATACCACCTCACACCAGTCAGAATGGCTAAAATTAACAAGTCAGGAATGACAGATGTTGGCGAGGATGCAGAGAAGGGGGAACCCTCTTACACTGTTGGTGGGAATGCAAGCTGGTGCAGTCACTCTGGAAAACAGTATGGAGGTTCCTCAAAAAGTTGAAAATAGAGCTAATCTATGACCCAGCAACTGCACTACTGGGTATTTACCCCAAAGATACAAATGTAATGATCTGAAGGGGCACCTGCACACCAGTGTTCATAGTAGTCATGCCCACAAGAGCCAGATGGAAAGAGCCTAGAAGTCCATTGACATTTTAAATGAGTGGGTAAAGAAAAAGTGGAATACTACTCAGCCATCAAAAAAAAAATGAACTCTCACCATTTGCAATGATGTGGATGGAATTAGAGGGTATTATGCTAAGTTGAAATAATTCAATCATAGATAATTAAATGATCTCACTCATGTGGAATCTAAGACACAAAGGAGAGGTCACAGGGGATGAGAGGAAAAAAAATAAAACAAGATAAAAATCAGAGAGGGAGACAAACCATAAGAGACTCTTAATCCTAGGGAACAAACTGAGGATTGCTGGAGGGGAGGGCGATGGGGGAATGGTTAACTGAGTGATAGATGTTAAGCAGGGCATGTGATGCAGTGGGCACTGGGTATTATGTAAGACTGATGAATCACTGACCTCTACCTCTACCTCTCTGAACCCAATAATAATAATTGATTTTGAATTAAAAAAATAGAAAAAAATAAAAATCTTTTCATATTCATTTAATTATCACAACAACCCTATAAGATAGGTACTCTAATTTGTTCTCTTTTCACATGTGAAGAAATTGAGCTACAGATTAGATAAGTGTCTTACTCCTGGGCTCACTGCTAATAAGAGGTTGGATAGAGCTTGAGTCCAGGCAGCCTAGTTTCACAGTCCATTCTTTACTGCTAAGGTATACTATTAATTCTATAATAAAAGAATAGGGGCACCTGGGTGGCTCAGTTGTTAAGCGTCTGCCTTCGGCCCAGGTTGTGATCCCAGGGTCCTGGGATCGAGCCCCACATCGAGCTCCCTGCTCAGCGGGAACCCTGTTTCTCTCTCTCCCACTCCCCCTGCTTGTGTTCCCTCTCTCACTAAAAAAAATTCTATAATAAAAGAATAAAAAACTAAGACAATTAGATTCACTTAGCCTAGAGATAATCAGTACTGAAATGGATTGGATGATGGCAATGAGGAACAAATATTGCAGTATTAAGTTTCTTTCATTTTAGCTAGATAATCTCCAGTGTAGGTTGAGATTTTCCGTGTGTGTGTGTGCGTGTGTGTGTGTGTGCGTGGTTACTAATAATGTGGATGCTTTCCTTATGTTTTAATGTTCTTTTTAATTTTTTGCAACTTTTTCTGTTTTTTGTTCCTATAGGAGATTGTTTTCTCATATTTATTAGGAATTTTGGCCATTAAAATCTCCCCAAACCATTATAATTATTATTTTTTAGCCGCTTTGGAAAATATTTACTGATCTTTAAATAGGTACTTAATTTCAAACTGGCTCAAGGGATAGTTAAAAATCTCCTGGATTTTAAAATAAACAAACAACAACAACCCCCCCAACCCTGTTTAATCTTTCTTCTAAAAGGAAAAATATTTTTTAGATCTAATTATAAGGCTTCCAGAATTTTAATTTTATACCATGAACATTTATTGGGTGTGTAGTGGCAGTAATGACTGGCAATAATGACTACATTTATTGAGACCCCACCTGACTCTTCAGCTCTGTGCTAGAGACTTAAAAAGAAAAAAAGGTTGTCTTTCACTGTTCTTAATTTGGTGAGGGAGAAGAAAGTCATACACAAATGGGTTAATATAATTTAGAAAATGCTGTTGTTGGAATTTTGAATGATATATTGAGAGAACACAAGACACTTTTAGAGCAAGTTAATTCTGAACTGAGACTTTTAAAGAAGGTAGAGAAGGAAAATAGCTTGGAGTCCATTAAAGGACCTAGTCTGTTTGGAGGCAGTGATGAGGTATGTGTGGCTAGAGAGTGTTTGTAGGGGAGCTGAAATGGGCGAGGTAGGGGTTGGAGGGATTAGAAGGTGGGCTGTCAATTGGTTAAGAACTTTGCCAAACATAAGAAGTTTGAGTTTTATTTAATATGCAGGAAGGAACCTATAGATCTATATGAACAAGAGAATGATGTAAATATATTTGACTGTCAAAAGGTAACTCTGGTAGGAGGGATTGAGGATGGCTTGGGTGGAGTTACTTCAGCGGCAGATTCTTGCAGCACTCCAGCCAAAAGACATGATCGTGATGGGCATGGAGAGGAGGGATCTAATTCAGGTAGTATTTAAACAGTTTTACAAACTGATTACCTGTAAGGGTTAAGGAAAAGAGGTTTTTTTGTTGTTGTGTTCCCTGGATTTATTTGTTTTTAACTTAGTCGTACATTGATTTCTACTGATAGTTGAATTGGGGCAGTTGAGGGCCATTGTTCTGAACTTTGTGCAAAAGTACTTTGTACCATTTCAGAGGTGTTGAAATGTGAGATATATGCATCTTCTGGCATACAAGGGTAAATGTGCTTTGATATTTTCTGTTTTGTTCTATTGTTTTTGTGTGTGTGTGTGTGTGTGTGAAACAGTTGGTTCACAATCCACCGATAACCTGCATTTTGAGAAACACTGCAGTTTGTATTCATGATTTGTATTATATTCAGCTTTTTATGTAAAAGTAAATTGCTTTGTTTTTATTTTCTTCTGGCTTAGCGTTGTCATTTAAAAAATTCAGTAAGATTAGTTGTTATTCTTCTAAGTGCAGTTATAGATATATAACATTGTGGAAGATGCTATTGTGTGCATTTTTGCTTCCAACTACAAAAAAAAAAGCTTCAGCAAGAAAGTGTAATAGGTTACCTCTTCACTTGATGCTAATCTTCTTGTATTTTCCAGTGTGAGAATTATTAATTTTTAAATAAGTTATCCCTAGGCATTCAGTATTCTATTTAAAAGAGTTGAAATTGGTGTTAAAAAATATACTGTTTTCCAAAGAGAAGTTCCATTGGATCCTGGTGTCCTGGTATCTTTGATTTTACAGTCAGTCATTCAACTGCTTTAATATGATAGGACCTAGGTAAGACTTTATTGTTATAGATCACTGAGACTTACTTTAATTTTTTAAAAGTCCATAGCACATCTCTAGAAATTGAGTAGTTCCCATTTCAGTAACATAGTCATATAACTATCATGTGAGAATATTTTCCTTATATCTCCTGGTAAGCATATTTCACTTCTAGTTCTTAACTGCTTTTGATTCTGGGTTGACTTGAATAGAGACAAGACATGTCATTTTCAGCATGAATTAATTCAATCTGAATTAAAGATTAGAATGTTATTTTATTCATGACATTTGTTAATTATCTTTAGTGTTTTAGGCATATAATATAAATTGGATCCTTTTTAAAAAAGAAGTACAGTTGACCCTTAAACATTGCAGGAATTAGGGGTGCCAATCCCCCGTGCAGTCAAATCCATATAAATCTTTTGACTCTTCAAAAACTTAACTACTAATAGCCTGCTAATGACTGGGAAGCCTTACGGATAACATAAACAGTTGATTAACACATGTCTTATATGTTATATGTATTTATACTGTATTTTTATAATAAAGTGAGCTAGAGAAAAAACATTAAATCACAAGAGAAAATACAATACTGTACTATATTTGTCGATACCATAAGTTTACATCAACTGTGTATGAGACAAATTGTATCTGTATCAATATTGTCCTAAATGATACAAAACACTGTAGATGTTATGCATGTATCTAACACTAGACACCAAAAATGAAAAGATATTGTGAAAAAGAAATTGAGGGGCGCCTGGGTGGCTCAGTTGGTTAAGCGACTGCCTTCGGCTCAGGTCATGATCCTGGAGTCCCGGGATCGAGTCCCGCATCGGGCTCCCTGCTGTCAGCGGGGAGTCTGCTTCTCCCTCTGACCCTCCCCCCTCTCATGTACTCGCTCTCATTCTCTCTCTCTCAAATAAATAAATAAAATCTTTAAAAAAAAAAAAGAAAAAGAAATTGATATGTATTTACAGGTATAAGGATGCATGCATTGATAATGAAGAAGCAATAATATGATTGCTCATCAGTAGCCTAGCCTATACATTAATGAATGAATCATTATAACATTTTTATGGCATATAGTATTACACTCATATTCATAATACGTTGTTGGAAACAGTGTTACATTTCTTTAAAAACCACTTATGTGTGATGATAGACTGATACACAGTTTTCGGTTACTAGAGAGAGAGACATACTATGAGGGAATGTAATTCTTTGAAAGCAAAGTTATAAAACTGAGAAAACTAACACATTATTAATTTTACATTTAATATTACTCATTTTATGCCTATGTGAAGATAGGCTATCCATTCCCATACAGGTTTTGCACAGGATGTTCTACATGTGAATGCTTAGGCAGTTATGACAGTGGCACAAAAACATCTCACACAGTTCTTGCCATAAAATTATTAGGTTTTCATGCAAAGACACATATACAACAGATAAGTTTATTAACTGTATGGCATGATGATTATTTACTATTCATTAAATGGAAGTGGATAATCACAGAGGTCTGTATCCTGGTTATCTTCATGTTGATAGGCTGAGGAGGAGGAGAAAAAGGAGGGGCTTGGTCTTGCTTTCTTTTTTTTTTTTTTTTTTTACCATTGTATTTTTTTTTTTT